>NC_056746.1:1394395548-1394743048 GCF_019279795.1 Protopterus annectens
TTTTTTGTTTTTTATATATATATATATATATATATATATATATATATATATAGATATGTGTGTGTGTGTGTGTGTGTAGATATATATATATATATATATATATATATATATATATATATATATATATATATATATATTATATATATGTGTCAAGAAACTGCATAGAGATCACTTAGTTTATATCACCGGTGAAGTGTATCCTAAATCACCCCTTTCTCAAGGGTAGAATCATATTGGAGAATCTTGTGCACATCCTCCTAACCCAAGTAATGCGACCACTACAGACATCAAGGCAGGTGTGAGACAGCAGAACAGCTCTGAGCAACAGAGAAGGAGTGAGAGGCCACTAGGAATAACTCTGAAACGATAACTGGAGTAACAATGCTAATACTAATGTTAACAATGTTCACCAACTAACATTCACAGCTAGCCAGGAGAATGTTCAGAGTCCCAGAGCTACCAACCACAACCCTGGTCTCCAGAACCAACAATGCCATTACAGTACGTGGGGAGCGAGCAAACAGAGGAGGTTACAACTTCCTCTGACAAATATTTTAGTAGAGAGAGGTAATTATGCTATTATTACAAATGAAGACTGTGACTTTAAATTGTATAATTATTCGACACTTGAGATTGAACCTGTGTTCTATTAACTAAGGGATTGACTTTTGTGCCTGCACGTTTTGCAGGCAGTACTAAGACTTTAATGGATTTTAAAATTTATAAAGGAAACTCAGTCTAGCTGTACTTCTTGGTAATGACTTTGCTGATTCTGCTTTTAAAATTCTTAGTACATTTAACCCACCTACACACCCATTGATTGCTTTGTTTGACCGAATGTTTAAGTTGGACATCAGATCACTTGATAAGGAGAATATGAAACCAGACAAGGGGCTAGGGCTGCTACTGATGGATTTGAATATGTATATGTAGAAAATTAAATGGGTATTAATGGCTGAGACTTGTGATAAAGTTAGTTTAAATTAACTTAATACAGCAAACAGACATTTTAAGTCACATTTCAACAACTTATTCACTGAAGCAACTACAGATGTGAACCTTTACAACTACCTAACAATGTTAGTCCTTAGAACACCTATTCTGTTTGGCATCCTAAAAATTCACTAAAGTCTAGTCAACCCGCCTATGAAGCCATTAGTGGATGCCAGGCGATCTATTACTTTAGTGCTAAAGTCATGGACACTATTCTGAAAAAATACATTGGCCAAGGACCACAAATTTGTATAGTTTCTTGGTCTTTTTTTGTCTAAACTGAATGGAATAGAATTTAAAGGAGAGTATAACTTTCTAACAATTGACTTTCAGGATTATTCCACATGTAGAAGGTATTGAATGGGTCTCCTATATGTTGAGATTGTGGGGTGCACCACAAAAGTCACATTATACGAGACTTTATTGGATATTATCTTGGCTAACAATTGTATCATTTTTGATAATGAAATCCTATTTACAAAAAATTGAGGTAACTATGGGTTCACCTTGTGGAGCTTGGTCATGGCTTATTGGGAGTTAGAATATATAAAAAGAACAGAGAGATTAATGAATATATAATAAGAACAGAAAGATTAATGAACAGATTTGTTTTTACACATTTCCTGGATGATATTTTTTATCATCTTTAAAGGAGACAGAAGAGATGCTTTACATTAGGTATTTCAACTTACATTAGGTATTTCAACAACACAATTATTTTTTGCAATTTACTTGCACTTTTCACCAACACAGCATGGCAAACTTAGACATTGAAAAACAAAAATAAATGCTGTGTCAGTAAGAAGAATATAAATTAATTGTATCCAAAGCCAATAGTAAGCGCTTTCGTCTCTCCACCAAGAGACTTCTTCAGACTAAGGTTTTGTAATAAAAACATGAGTTTATATACTTAAATAGCTCATTAACCAATTAACATTTTTAAAAAAATAGTGTCATTGAAACTTTTTTCTATTACGAAATAGAAACATTAAAACATATACATATAAACATCACCTAAAACTATGTAACTCAATGTTTCAGCCCCTTTCTTTTTAAATACATTATAAACTCTTCCCTATTTAATTCTGGAGGGAAACAGGCATTTAGTCTTACTTGCCAACAATATTCCAGCCACCCCAACTCTTCCTCAACTTTAACAATGTTGGCATTAGGATGTAAAACATCCAAAACTATGCATTTGAAATTTACTTTGCATTTCTTTTCAACATAATGTTTACTCATAGCATTTTTTGTATCTGCATTTGTAATAGCATAATTGTGTTAATAAATTCTTCTGCATAATTCTCTTAGTTCTCCCTACATAGAATGATCTACATTCCAGGCATATTAGTAAACTACATTTTTAGCTTTACATGTAAACCTACCTGGAACCTGTACTAATGTCTTTCCCATTAACAATTCATTACTATCAGTAAATAAATATTGACAGTAGTTACCATTATGACAATTTACCATCCCTTTTCTTGACTCAACTTCCTTTGCCTTATTTAGTTTACTTTGCAAATAATCTTTGAAGTTTTTAGCCATTTTTTCAACAGACCTGGGTTAATTTCCTATCGTTTCCACAATATTCCTATTTCCTTTCAAAATCCCCCAATTTCTCCTCACAATGTTTTTTATTACATTTGAGTCTGTACTATTTTGTACTGCTAATGCTGTCATAAAATTATTGGTCCCATTCTCAACTTCATTACTATTAGAATGACCTATCATATTATTTCTTTTTTCTACTTCTGTAAACAGCCTTTCTACTTCTCCATGTGGATATCCTCTTGTTTCCATCCTTTTACAGAAGTTAAAAGCTTCTTGTTCAAACACCTTATCTTCTTTAGTCAAATTACTTATCCTTTTAAGTTGTCCCTTCACTATATTTGTCTTAGTTTTCTTTGGATGCAGGCTGGAATAATGCAAATGCATATTATTGTGAAAGTCTTTCTTATAAATTTTGGAAATAAGTCTGTTCTCGTCTTTATATATTGTAAGATCTAAAAAGTTGATTTTTGTCTAAACTGTAACTATGACTGAATTTTATATAAGAATAAACATTATTAATATAATTTAAAAATGTTTCTAACTTATTTGTAGCACCATCCCATATTAAAAGGACATCATCAGTAAACCGTAACATCTTAACTATATATTTATTAAATTAATTCTCTAGTATGTTAGCAGTTTCTGGATTGTACTTAGACATTGACCTGAGGAAAGATAGAATGCATGGGGAACTCTTATCCAAGATTTACAGGAAAAGTACCTATTCGAATGCCGAGCATTATACCAGCTCACACCCATTCTATTAGAAACAGTCAGTTATCGAAGGCCAGCTTGTAAGCGCAACAAGGATGGTTTCGGTAGTGGAAGAATTTATGGAAATAATGTTCAATATTGAAGGGTATGTTCCTCAGTAGGGGTTACTCTGATTCAGGAGTTAACTGAAGAAGTACAATCTAAAAGAAATAGAGGTTTTTTTATCAACCACTGTTGAGTAGTAATAGAGTGCACAGTTGAGTTAAACTAAAGTAATGGCAATACCAATGTAGTTTGCCACACTACAAACACGAACTACTTCTCATTGAGTTTCATCCTGACGTTTAGTATAGATACATTAGACATCAAAAACATTCTAAACAAAAACTGGAACTTGTTGATGGGTGACTAAGACCTGGTAAACAAGTTAGGGGAGCATTCCTCAGTAGTTTTTAAATGATTTCAAGCACACAGAGGGTTACATTTTTGGAGGGAAGTGTGTAGTCATTACCCTAATTTGATCATGTGACTTTTTGAAGTTGTATTTAAGTAGGGATGTTTTTAGGTATTTTTATCTGAAGTTCTGGTTATTTAATCAGACGAAAAGCGCTTCATTGAATAAATCCTGTGTGGATTACTCCTTTGGTTGCTTTCTTTGGTTTCTTAATGAAAACTTTATCAGATAAAACTGTTTGAAAATTTGAGTCCATATATATACCAGTCTAACGAAGGGAAATAGATGACATGAATGCCAAACCCCTAGTGATGTCACGCTTCCTTTGGGAGGATTTAAAGAGGATTTTTATAAGATTTAAAGGGCCACACAGGTAGAATACTGACATGAAGTACAACAAAATTAAACTCAGTTTATACAAGTTTCTGATATATATTTTTTTTTTTACATACTAATAATGTACTACAACATATTGCAGCCATCACCTTTAGAATGATTTCAGTTAGGTGATGGATATTTGGTCGTTCAGACCAGGCCAGTTCATGGTTTTGTTTCAATTGCCAGCGAAGTTCAAGTTTTACCAGATTGAATGTCCACGGGCCCCCTCTGTCTGACAGGACAAATTGTTATAAAATGAAAAATTCCATGCATGTATGGAAAGAGCATTGGTATCCTTTTTAGTTCTAATATAAGTGTATTCATAAATTCTGTCATACCAACATAATACCTTTCACAGTGCTAGCATTGTGCACAATAAATGACTTTAGCAGAATTACAGTTAGAATATTTTTAGGTCTGAACTGGACACCATTAATGACAAACGGATTACCAGTTAAAGTATACTTGCATTACGGGCAGCAGACACATTTTGCCATCCCAAAGTGCTTTAATTGTTATACTGATTTTTTTCTCAAATAAAGCATTGAGGTCTTGCACCTTCTTGTAAACAATGCTTGGAGCCAAACCTACATTTCTCTAATGCGTTTGTCATTTGTCAAAATATTCCAGTTTTTAGTAAGTATGCATACATTAGCTGTCTAGATGAAATATTGTAATAAAGGAATTCTTATAATTATTATTGCTGTTAGTGATGTGTGTGTACGCATAACCGATGGTCTAAAATGATCTTGCACTGTTGTCCCAAGGATGGTTATGAAGTGCTTCCTTTCACATTTATTCATGGCCTCTATCATTAAGTCATTAAAAAAAAAAGTAAGTGGATAACCACATTTTTAAAACCTGTCCCTTAGGTTGCGTTCATTCCAAAACTTTTCCTCATCTGTGACAATTCAGGCAGCATGGACAAATTGACATTTGAAAACTGCTCTCTTCTGCACTCAGGGATCCGTACTTGTGTAGTGCAGAAATTTGTTAAGAGTAGGTTTCTTTACGGTAAATTTCAGAAGGAAAATCTTTTATTAATATTGTCCTTCTGGATCCAAACATCTATATATGCTATATGGGTACTGTGGACTTGGTGGGCAAATTGAAGAAATTCTGCGGTGTTAATGAGCTCCAGGAACTGGGGAGTGATGTCAGCATCTCCATCCCACAAAGAAAATATATTGTCCAGGTACCTGGTGTAGAATTTACATGAACTATAGAAACTGGATTCAGAGAATTTTTTTCTCCCACTATATTATGACTGCATTGGCAAATAGACCCCCACATGCTGAACCCATGGCTAAAACTTTTGTCTGTTTAAAAAAAAAAAAAAAATCTCTTTTTGAAAATAATGAAATTATTTTTAAACACCAGTTCCATAAGATTTTCATACACGTTTATGATGTCTTGTTGTAGTCCTTTGTCAGCTAAAAATTCACACAACCATTCTAGGCCGACATGATGTGGTATGATAGAATAGAAATCTTTTACATAAATTGTTATAAATACATATGACAAATCTTTTACATCAATTGTAAATACATATGATTCAGAGTAGGGAATGTGATTAATTTTTTCAAAAAAATCCCATGAATCATGGCAGATGTGTGGTTCAGCCATGACAAATTGATCTTAACGTTTAAAAATTTTGATAGAGAATGAGTGACTGATCCTCTAGCATCTACAGTTGGCTGAAGTGGTGGATGTTCGTACTCTTATGGAGTTTAGGAACTTTAAAAATGGTTGGTATAACTGGTTTGCTTACATTTAAGAAGTCATTGTCATCAATTGAGATTTGCTTATCAATATATGTCCATGATATTGGATCTAATTCTCCTGTAAGCAGTTTAAGCTCATTGATCAAGTTTATGTAAGTGTTATCATCTAAAACCTCTTTTATTTTATTGCAATAATCAATCATATTCATAGCAATAAGGCCACCCCCCCCCCTTATCAGGTTGCATTATCCTGCTTTCCTGGTTGTTTTGAAAACTATGAATAAATTCTCTTATGGCTTTAGTTATGTTATTATTCTTTGTGGTGCCTTTATATTCTGGTTTCGATTCCCTAACCAAGTAGTTGTGAATATCCAGTTCACAGGTCTTCCTGAAGCGTTGAATATCAGGATGGATGGAAAGTACTAGATACATGTAGGGGGTAGCTGTCCATTACAGTTTTGAAATAAGTTGACGTTTAACTTCCTAACTTAGAGTTTCAAATCCATGAGGACAGAAGCCACATCTGTTGGCCAAGTAAAGAGAGGTAGATATTGACCATGTAGAGACAGAGATATGTTTTATATATTATACATATATGTATGAGTGTACTACATATCAATGACACCCACTGTTGACTGAAAACACCAATGTCATAAAGTCGAAAACACCAGTGTTTACATGGCAGTGTGCAGGTGCTGAGAAAGTGTCTGCTCCTGCAAAACCTTAATCTATATAAAAAAAAATAAATAAATAATAATAAACACCCAATAAAACATTGTTCCCCTACACCCCCCTGCTAATTATCTGTGCTTAACTCCATGATTGCACAAAAACAGGGTAAGGGCATGTTCTGCAACCTCAGGAATGTTGCAGTCTCGCACATCTGTTGACTATCTTTTTAGTTGACCAAATGAGGTCAACTAAACAGCTGTCGGCCACACCCACACTTGCCAAAATTAAGACTTCCCATATATATATATATATATATATATATATATATATATATATATATATATAGATATATATATATATATATATATATATATATATATATATGGGTCTACTTTAAAACACCGACAAGATGACCAACCATTTAAAAGCCCGACGCTGAGAACACGACATGTTAAGGTAAGTGTGCGATAGTGACAGACTTTAGGGTTAGGGGCGGGTTAAGTGAGTTAGGGTTAGGGTGCGTGTTAAGTGAGTTAGGGTGCATGTTCGTTGAGTGCGCGATAGTGATGGACCTTAGGGTTAGGGTTTGGGTTAAGGTTAGTGCATAGATAGTTGTGCATGTAAGGTTTAGTGTAGGTTTGTAAGATTTGTGTTGCGCTTGTGTTGTGTGTGTTTTTTCAGAAAAGGTATTTGCTTTGTTGATTGTCGGGATTGTGGTTTGTCGGACATGTGAAGTTTTGTGCTTATAAACTGTCGGTCATCTCAGTTGTCGATCTTTCGGTCTCTGTGTTCTTGTCGTCGGTGTTTTGCTTGTCTGTGTTAAAGTAGATATATAGAGATTGTATAGATATAGAGATTGTGTGTGTGTGTGTGTGTGTGTGTGTGTGTATGTATGTATGTATGTATATATATATATATATATATATATATATATATATATATATATATATATAAAATTTAACTAGTCAAGTGTTCGAACACTATGACAGAGACAAACAAATCCAATCACAAAGATATGAATCCAAAAGACATTGAATCACAATGAGTCAAACCAAAACATGAACAGTTTTTGCCCTAAGGCATCATTTGTATATATCCCATACATAACCTGTCAACTGTCCACATTTTTGCCTCATATTTTGGTCTGTTCCTCAAAAAATGTGTGGTTTTCTGGCAAATCATTGAGGACTGAAGTCACTAAATATTCTATGTGTGAGTTTTCGACTTCATATCCTTCAGAAAAAGTTTCATTCTAATACAAATCCTGTTATTTTTGGAAGCACTTTCAAAGCTTATCAGAGCAATAATTAAAATCCCTTCCTATTTGTGGGACTTTGTCCCCCATTATTGTAGGCTTTGCCTAGATTTCCTGTGCTAAAAGGTTTAGAGGCATGATCGCAGGGGTCTCCAGCAAGCTTGCTTGTCTATTAGGACTAACACCATAACTTAACATCTAACTCTAGTCCCTAAACCCAGAGACCATCCTAGGAGACCACTTTACAACCCAGACCTCTGACCATAATAGCCTCCCCTAATACAGGTCTGGACAGCATGGATATGTAATTTCCAAAATATTTCCATAGCCAGCTTGGTATATATGGGCATCCTGAGACAATGTAGCAATTGTCTCATGTTCACTGACAACCTTTTAATCCTTACATGAGAGATGTACATATACAGTTTCCTTGAAGGTAAAAATAATGCGTATAAACAAGGTTGTCAAGAGCACATACACGCACACTATATCCACCACACACAGTGTCTAGGGTTGTCATCTTTCATTGTGGCTAAAACCAGACTTGGGCCAAACACCCCTTGTACCACCTGCAACCTCACCCATTCTCCACCCACATTCCACCCATTTTGTGACATCATTGTCACATTAAGTTAGAGGAACACCCTCTTTTTCTAATTGTGATGCCTTTTTTCTGCAGATTTACTATGCTTTTTTGTAAAAAAAAGCATAGTAAATCTGCCAATTTAACAAAGTCTGATAGTCCGTTTCTTTTTTGAAACTGGAACATTGGAGTTTGTAGTGTTTTCTGGACTACCAGACAATCGGTTTGATTTCCGGATATTCTGAAAAAAAAAACCGGTGGCAATGCTAATAGTGTTCACTACACACATGTAGACCATCTTATGCTGAGGCACTATAAAGCAATCTTTCCAAACCTCAAAGGCCTCCTAAGCCTACAATGGCAATGACTAGCCCCATCTGTCTCTAAAGCACCCACCAAAAGCAACATGAAACACCATACATCTGACTATACCCAATGGACTCCAAAGAATGAAGCCCATAAGGCAAGCAAACACTTTACACAGGACTGTTGTAGTAGGGGACTTATTGGTAGAACACACAGGTGCTCCACTCAAGGACTGGACAAGGAGAAGGTAATGGTTAGTTGCTTGCCTGAAGCTAGGATCTGCCAGGTTACACATGCACTCAAGTCACTACACCACAGGTACCATTATAAGTCTGTCATTATCCATGTGGGTGTAAATGACCTGAGACGCACGTCACTGGTCTATATGAAGAGACATTAAAGTTCTCTCTGTGCATCTCGGACATGTATGTGCCTTGCCTTGAGCACCATTCTACCTTTTACCAAGGAATGTGACACGGTATGAACAGAAAAAGATGTTTCTGGTGTCATTCCAGAGGGATTCAATATTTGTCATCATGGGAGGACACTGTTAACAGACCACTCTGCTTTGCCAAGGATGGTCTTCACCTGCTCCCATAGCTAAAACTTTATCCACCCCCCAAGAGCCTTTTTTAGGCAATGACAAGCTGACAAAACTACCAATTTGCAACTAAAACCCAAAGGAACATAAAGGTGCTATGGGTCAATGTTATGAGTCTTAACAAGAAACTCCACACCCTGCAAGCCCTCCTCACTCTGGATAATAAGGACATCTGTGTCATTACCAAGACATGGTTTAAAACCACAAAACGTATTCCGTGACTTCCACACATTTAGACCACCAGCTGCCGCAGACAGGGACTAAAAGTGGAGGTGTTTCTCTCTGCATTAGCAACAAGTACACTTCTAGGTTGGTTAAACATGGTAATGCCCTGGGGTTCATCCATGTGCAAAGCACTGTATATAAAGTCTCTTACCCTGTCCTACCAAGCTATAGGTCACCATCTGTGCTCCAAGGATCCCATAACTCATACCTAATCCTGCTGGAGGCACTCACCATCCAACTAAATACCCTATTCATGGAAGGCTTCAAGTACCCCTCTGTAGACTGGGAAACCTACTCTGCTTCCAACTTACTCCTCTAAAGAATAGAAAACCTACTCTTCTTCCAATTTACAGGCAGAACATTTGCAGGACATTATTAACACAAATACCTTAACCAGATAGTGCACACTGTAACCAGAGGTTCAAACATACTGGACCTAGTAGTGACCAATATGAGAGAGCACTGCACCCTGCTCCTGTGTCATGACCTCCCCGGTGAAGTCAGATCAGAAAGCTGTCTAATTCACAATAAAAATCAAGTTGGAAACCTCTGCAGAACCTGTTAGTTTAGAACTATTCTGAAGCAGACTACATCCTATTAAGTGATATTCAACATTTGTTGCCCCTCTGAACCTGGAGTTCACAGCACCCTATGTTCACAAACTCTGTACAACCATGTAAATGGCTGCATAGAGCCTACAGTACCTACCAGAAGTAAGCCCAAAACAAAGCCCAAAAACAAAACGCAATGGTGGAATCCTATCCTTAATCCTTTCATCTGTTTTGTTTGGTGCCTTAACAGGGTATATAACAAAAGGAGAAAAAAAAAGTGTCATGGCCAAAATCAGAGCAATTGTCATAATGACAGAAGCTCACTAATTAAACTTAACAAGAAACTAAGAGGACTAATCAAATGCAACAAGGCCAGTTACCAGAAAAAGATAGCCTGTCAGGCCAAAGACAACCACATGGCCTTTGGCAGCTGTACCTGAACCCGTAACGGTAACGCACAGCAGTGTGCAGAACTGGTAGTAAATGGTACCACTTTCACTGAGCAGAGTGATGTGGTGAATCTGCTGGCTGATGAGTTCACCCCCCTGCCTCCCCCATGAAATCCCTACTAAAGTTATCCCCCAGCTATGAGTCTGGTGCAGTGACATGGTGGCACTCGCTAAGGCCAAAAACACAGCCTCAATGAGCCCATACAATATCCCGGGTTGTCTCCTAAATAGCTTGAAACGTGACCTATCAGGGCCACTCGAGTCAATTTTTAACTACAGTCTCAAAGCAGGCTGTGTAACATGTGAATGAAGGACTGCAGTGGTTATCCCTCTTCACAGGGTGGACCATCTATCGACCCAAGAAACTACAGCCCCATTAGTCTGACTAGCCTAATATGCAAAGCAATGGAACTAATTATCATGGAAATGATCAGCAAAGCCATTGCCACCCTACAGACACTGGACCCATCCCAGTTTGGTTTTGTCAAAGGAAGGTCATGCCTTCTTATCCTGGTAAGTCCTGAGAGTTACAGGATGAAAGTCCTTAATTACCCATTAAACTATTTGGATTTTACAACTTGGGCTCACTTTTCATATTATTTGCACACTCTTTGCCTGGGCACCCTTTCATCTGTTTTGTTTGGTGCCTTTTCCTGGTTTTCAGTGTTTTCAATTTCTTTTAGAAGGTCATCAAGGTAATCAATGAGGGGAAAACCATGCATAATACCTACCTACCTAGACCTGGCTAAAGTGTTAATACCCCACTCTGATATTGTTGACAAACTCACTGGATTACACATAAATCCCTACATAACTCCCTGGATTATCTGCTGGCTCACAGAGAATTTAAGAAGTCAGGATTGGTGAGATTGTCTCCACCAAGATACCAGTCACCGATGGAGTACCTCAGGACTCTGTGCTGGACCTGCTTCTGTTTAGCATCTACTTCTCGGAGGTCAATTCTAATGTCAAGGGATTCTGGCTCACCAAATTTGCAGACGACTGCAAATTGGCAGCCATCCTAGATTTCCTCATGACACTTAACATCCTGCAAGAGGGTCCAACACAAATGACTGGTGCCAAAACCATGGATTAAAACTCAATGCCATGAAATACATTATAGTTACTTTAGGAAAAAAGTCTACCATCAATAAGACACCCCAAAGAGCTGACCCAGTAATTGGGGATCTAGAACATGTCTAGACAATAATCTGGCCTTTGATTTTCTTACTATCTTGGGTACATGTTAGTCATTCTATGTCGCCCAACTTATAAGTAAGGGTATGGCATCCAGGTCCAAGAAAGTTGTAGTACTACTTTACTTGCCCCTTATCAGACCCATCATTGAGAATGGTGCCCCCTTCAACATGTACCTGGCCAGGCATATGCAACAGTTGGAACACCCATAGACTTTCTTCACCAGGAGAATCCAGGGTATTAACATATTGTCCTTTATCGATTGACTTAATGCCCTATCTCTGTACTCAGTCTCCTACAGGTTATTGAGAGATGATCTATGCCTGGCTTATAAGGCGTCCTCTCATCCAGCCCTGACAGACCTTTTGCACATCCGCAAAATGAATAGCACCAGAAACAACAGATCCAAAGATTTAAACTCTGTTTGCAATGTAAATAAAACATGCTTGTGAGACAGATGTGTCTGAAATGATCCCCATGCTCTGAAATAGGCTCCCCATCCATGTAAAGCAGAGTCTGTCTGTAAGCCTCTTCAGAAGTAACCTTGATCATTGGATGGGAAATTTAAAATTCACCCCCAGTCTGGTCTCCATGTCTCTGATAGAGGCCGACAGTAAATATTCCCTAATACCCCCCCACACTAAATCTTTAACAACTTCCTAATATGCCCCTCCAAATAGACACTCATGTTGCATGGGGACATAATTGTGTTAGATTCCGTGGCTAGGCTTATAAAGGTCCTTGTGGTCATTAGCCTAATATACACCTATGAACCTTTAAAGGTACTACACTAAGAAGACTATAGCTTGGCAAGGTCTTTATTGCAATTTTTACAAAATGATTTGTCTGTGTGATCTTTTTACCTTTTGGTTTGGATGTAATTTGGGATGTTTTGTAGGCACCTTAATGGTTATGAATATCAAACTTGGTTTTAAGTTCTTTGTTTCTAAAATAGAGCCAGACAGTCCACTTATGCTGCACTGACAATGTTAGAAGAATACCAAGGTGTGGCATGTCTACAACTATTTGGTCTGGTTTTCTTGTCCAGTATGTGCCCATCAAGACTTAAAAACTAAAGAGTTATTGGAATTTGGAAGCAATGTATGTCCTTGAGGTGTCATTTGCATCTATAAGGTGGGCCTCCCTTACATAAGGTTTAAGGTATTATGCAGTAAAGACTCTTAGGTAAGTATTTCTTGTGGTTATATAATATCTAATTTGTGTAATATATATAATTTATATGTATTTGTTTTACTTTGTTTTCTTTTTTTAGCCTTGTTCAGGAGATGGATATTATTAGTTGCCAGATCTTGTTTGTGTTTTTGTATATCTATAAATTTGCATTTGCTGCATATGCGCACTTCTGTGGTGGTGGTGGTGGCAGGCTTTAGTTTGAAAAACTGCCAGAGAAGAATAGGGTTCTGGGTAGTCCAGAATATACATTGCATATTTAAGTACTATTTTCAGCTCACTTGAGAAGGCCTAGAATAAACTTCCAGCTGCCCAGGAATTATATTTTGATGAGAAAACCAAAACAGGGGATATAGCTTTTAAGTTGGGACTGAGACGGACACAAGAATGATTTATCTGTGAACCATATATGTATTTTTTAACTGTTGATTTCTTTTTCCTCTTTAATTTCCATAAAAAAGATTATGGTCACTACATCAATACATTTCTGTGTGTTTAAACCAGTTGTAAGCCAGATAACTGTATAGAGAATGACTCTGTCTTTTACTAAAGAAAAATATAATTATTGGAAAAACACAAACGGATGAGAGAGTTTGCCCCCACTGTGAAATGACAATGGGCCTGCTCATCCTCAGGCATGGCATATGAATATGAAGCTATCATACTCAAAGTGGTCTTCAGAAATAAGTTTGTTGTAAGACTAATAGGGAAGCATTTAAAATGCTAAATGTAAAAAAGCTATGGGCCTCAAATTAAACAAATGTACAATACTGTTGATTCCTTCACCTCCTCTGCAAGTTGTTTGTACAACCATATTTCATGAAGAAAAAGAAAATAAACTGATTTCTACACAATAAATGTACAGTATGCATTTGCCCCTGTGAAGCACCATCTTTACATCCATTTCACAGTGGTAAATGTCAGTTTCATGAGACAACTTGAAGTAATTTCTTGAAGGATTCGGATGATAATGCTACATTCTTTAAAACTTGCAGGTCTGCTTTCCACTGATTAAATGCAGGTTCATATTTTTTGTTGGATTTAGTTTTAAATGTTACAACCCAACACAGACACATTTTTTCAACAAACAATTAAGCTTTTAATGACTCTTTCTCATAAATATAAGTGGTAAAAATAAGCAAATCTTTCACAGAAGTTTATATCATTGCAGTGAAACTTTATAATCCCCATTGAAGTTGGAAAGAGTGATGTGTATATATTTTGCCTGGATCTAAGAAATGACAAGATGCCATGCCTGTAAAATGATCCAAAGAAACTGTTGTGCTGTAAGTTTCAAACCAATATGAAAAACAAGTTGCAAGTCTGTGCCGTTAAAATGCAGTTCATTCTCACAAATCAGCATTTATTAATAGATTTGGATCCAGTTTTTCAACAAACCAATCTTATTGACTCCTTTCAGAAACAGTGCTACCTGCAAATTACAGACAACATAATCAGGCAAATTTGTCACATTTTGAAATCAGAATTGTTCATTAAAATTTGACATAATTCATTAGATAAGGTTCTGCAGAGAAAAGGTTGAACATGTGAACCCAAAATTCAAAGTTACAAGCAGATGTTTGTCAAATTAAGTGCAGACCATTACTCTCATATTAGGCAATTATATGATGAGGCCTTCAAAAGCATGATTATAATTTATTCTAGAAAGAGTTCTGGATATGCAAAGTATTTATTTTTGCATACTTTCTGAGGTGCATCTTATTCTTCTCTTGATAGAGTATGATGGTCCGTGGTAAGCTCTGTGACTCATCTTGGTATTTAATCTGGACTTCTGGTAACTAGGAAGTTTAAAGGTTCTACCCAGGTCTGTGTTGACTTCCTCTAGGAACTCCATTTTCTCCCGCCTTCCAAAAAATGCTTCCTCTGCATTTAAATGAACTAGAAACAAATGAAGCCCAACTCCTGTTTCACAACTAATCAAAACAATCTCTCCTATATACAAGCAATACATAACTAAGAATTATTATGATTATTTTTGGTTTACTAAAATAAAAGAGCAGTACGGGGCACGTTAGAATGTGCTATTTGTATTTTTAATATACGTTTTTAAAACTGCAATGGTAGGATAGACTGACACACAACAATATCGGGTAGCTTGTACAAAACGTGCTGATACAGTACACAAAAGAGAAAATGAACATTTCATGCTGACATGATCAAGGACTGTTTATTAACCGTTTTAGTATATACAGTCTGCATAAAAAGAAATGAAAAGTTGTAGCAAGTTTGTATAGCATGATTACATGTGCCTGGGTATGAAGGTCTTCATGAAAACTCCAGTTTAGACACTCCCTTTTGATAAGCGTTTATAATACTGTTTGCCATTAGTTTGCTATGTCACAATAGTTCTCTTTAGTTGTCTATGTATAAAAGTGCATGCATATCTTGCTTTGAAGGAGACACACAATGCGGTCTCCTGGGTCTGCCTGATTTAACTGAAAGCTTCAAACACTGACAACGAGAACACCAACACCGGAAGATCGACAACAGAGAAGACTGAAAGTTGAAAATCCCGACGCTGAGAACACTGACCATGTTAAGGTAAGTGTGGGGTAGGGACAGATGTTAGGGTCATGGTGCGGGTAAGGTAAGTGTGTGATAGTGATGGATGTTAGAGTTAGGGTGCGAGTAAGGTAAGTGTGCAATAGTGACGGACTTTAGGGTTAGGGGAGAATTAAGTGAGTTAGGGTTAGGGTGCGGGTAAGGTAAGTGTGCAATAGTGAGAGACTTAATGATTAGGGGCGGTTTGAGTTAGGGTTAGGGTGTGGGGCGGTTTGAGTTAGGGTTAGGGTGTGGGTAAGGTAAGTGTGCGATAGTGATGGACCTTAGGGTTTGGGTTAAGGTTAGTGCATAAATCGTTGTGTATGTAAGGTTTAGTGTAGGTTTGTAAGGTGTTTGGTGTGGTCGTGTTGTGTGTGTGTTTTTCGGAAAAGGTATTTGTTTTGTTGATTGTCGGGATTGTGAAGTTTCGTATTTTTGAACTTTCGGTTTTGTGGTCTGTTATTTCGTTGTCAGTGTTTTGGCATGTCTGTGTTATCAGGTAGACCCGGTCTCCTTTGCTTATATTAAGTAAAGCATTAGAATCCTCTGAATTCATGTCAGTTTTTTTTTTTTTTTGAACAAATTTACAGTGATGAAGCTGGCCATTCACATTATTAACAAATGGATCAGTCTAGCAAGTTTTAAATCACACAGTTATAGTAGCAAAACAGTGACAAAAATAATGCACAACTCTCGTTTTATGGCACACTATAAAAAAATTCAGACTGCAGATGTTAGCTTCAAGAATGCCTCTTTATCGTATAAAGACAGCTTGTGTGTGATAAATAAGTTGTCTAACAGCAGCAAAATAATGCTTGTTGCATTGCACAAAAGCATTCTACAGTATGGCAGTGTTCAAACTTTTCCAAAACAGACCCACATAACGTTCAGCAAATTATCTTTTGATTGCAAGTTCTGTCTTGCATTCCCCATATTCGGGGAAAGTTGCATTGCCCTTACTTATTCTCATCCCAAGATCGTACCATCCTGGAGAATGAAACATTGTGTGAACATTTTTTTAATTTCTAAAATTGCTTTAATTGTGAGGTACAGTGATCTCGAGGCTGCATTCTGAAAGAATTGGAATCATGTTGTAGAAAGCCTGTGACGATCTTGAGTGCTCCTCAAAGTTATGCCACTATCATGTTTGTGGAATGCATACTATGTCAAGAGCAGCTGATGCATTTATATAGCACGATTCTGAATCTCATTAGGTTTTCAGGACAGAGGCTGAACAAAGCCAAGTCTTTTGTGCGGCTGCTGAGGTCCCCCTGAAGTCAGTTGCCCATACAGTGCCACTTGTGTTTCGGATTCAGTATCAAATGCATGACAGTAAAACCCTGCCATGAATGTATTATTCTGACTGAAAGTAGTGGTAGAATGCTGTAGGGCTGCACAACTAAAGTACAGTTTAAGTGATGTTGAAACCTTTCATTTGAGTCATCAGCTATGTACAAAGGGGACAGTTTGCAAAAAAACAGTGCCTGCATATGCATGCAGTCCTCACCTTACCCTGTAAAATACCTCACATCTTGTAGCATACTCCACCTGTATGACAGTGTTGGTACGACAGGCATATAGCCTTTTTGTTATATAATGCCTGAAGAAACAGGAGATGTGAGATGAAAAAAGAACATTGAACAATTCCTGAATCTGGTGGACATGTCCTGCCTTGAGGAGGCATTGCATGAATCACCTGGTGAGGTTGGGTCCATTTCTGTAGATGACCACTGCAGTGATTAAATATCTTTTTAATATACATTTATTAAATTATCATTTAAGACATAGGCAAACATACTGTAACAGAAAAAATATATATATTTCTATTTACATACATTATACATCACATCTTTTCTTTTTTTTGTAATTTTCATCAGTCCAACATTGTATAAGTTGCTGAGTTTTTGCCATCCCTTAAACCAGATGTTTGTCCACCACACACACACAGACCAACCTATGCTGAAGTACTAGAAAAAAAGCAATCTTCCCAAGCCTCAAAGACCTAAGTCTATAAATGTTAATGCCTATCCTGAGCAATCTCTAAAGCACTCACCAAAAGCAACACCAAACACTACACACACCCTTACACTCAGTGAAGCCCCAAGAGCAAAGCCCACAAAGTAAGCCAAGACATTATTACCCAGGACTCTTGTCTTAGTGGGCTCCATTGTATGATATACAGATGCCCCCACTCATCAGACTGAAGAAGGAGAAGATGTAAGTTGCATATCTGGAGCCAGAATGCACCAAGTTACAAACGCACTCATGTTACTGCACCACAGGTACCAGTATGTTTCTGTCATACTCTGTGGGTGTTAATCACCTGAGATGTACTCTCCTGGACTATGTGTAGAAAGACATTTTTGATCTTTCAAAACGTGTCTTAGGCAGGTATGTGCCTTACATTAAACAGCATTCTAGCTTCACCAAGGATGATCAAAAGATGACTGACTTCAATAATTGGCTTATTTTCTGGTGTCTTTCTAGAGGGATTCAGTATTTGTCAGCATGGAAGGACATGGTTAACAGACTACGTTGCTTTGCAAAAGATGGTTTGCAACTGTCTTGCCCAGGCTTCTGAGTATTTGCTAAAAGTTTATCCACTCTTTAGAGCATATTTTAGGCAATGGCAAATTGATAAACCTACTGACATGGCAAATAAAACCCAAAGAAACCTACAGGTGTTTACTGCTCAATGATAGGAGATTAATCAAGAAATTCCACACTCTACAAGCTCTCCTCACTCTGGAGGATCTAGACATCTGTCCCTTTACTAAGACATGGTTTAAATCTGCAGAAATTACTCTGGAAGTGTAAGACTTAAGTACCTTCCACACAATTAGACAATCAGTTGCACAGGCAAGGACAAAAGGTGGAAGAGTCCCAATCTATATTAGCAACAAGTGCAACTCTAGATTGGTTAAACAGGACAATGCCCTGGAATTTATCCATGTGCAAAACAAAACAGATGAAGTCCCACACCATATCTTGGCAAGTTATAGGTCACCCTCTGTGTCCATAGAGTCCCATAGCTCATATCTAGACCTACAGGAGACACAGCATTAAACCAAATATCCAGTTCATTAGAAACTAATTACTCCTCCATGGAGTGGAAAACATACATTGCCTCATACTTGCAGGCACAATGATTCATAGACTTTATTAGCACAAGTACCCTTGATCACCTAGTACGCACACATACATTAAACCTTCAGACTTACTAGATTCTGTACTTAGTAAAATGGGAGAGAGCTGCACCCCACCCAGTGTCAAGTCCTTAAAGGTGCAAGGTCAGACCACAGAGCAGTCTCCTTTGAAATAAAAATCAACTCAGTAACCCCCCCCCCCAGCAAACCATGTAACAGTAACTATTCCAAAGCAAACTACATACTATTAAGCAATAGTTTATCAAAATGTAATGCCCCCAACCCCAAGTTCACAACAACCTATGCAAAATTGTTTGTTCACAGAGACCCAGTGCAACCATGTAAATGGCTGTATAGAGGTTGTTGTACTTACAAGAAGCAAGCCCAAAACAAACTTTAAAAAGAAACCACACTGATAGACTCGTACCCTCAATAGGATATGTAAGAAAAGGAAAAAAGTCATGTCTAAAATCAGGAAGTACAACTTTCATAATGACAGGAGCTCTATAATTAAACTAAACAGGAAACTAAGAGGACCAATTAAGTCCAACAAGGCCAATTAAAAGGTCAAGATAGCCACACAGGCTAAAGGCAAATACAAGGCCTTCTGCAGCTATGTCCAGAATCTCAAAAACAGCACACACCACTGTGCTGAACTGCTGGTCAGTGGTGCCATCTTCAATGAGCAGAGTCACATAGCAAATTCCCTGGCTAACAAATTTGTCTCAAACTTCACCCTCCCTCCATGAAATAACTACTGGTATAACCCCCCCCCCTTCACCCTCCCTCCATGAAATAACTACTGGTATAACCTCCCCCCCCCCCGAACTCTCAACAGGGATCAGATTCTAGTGGTGCTCTCTAACACCAAAAACACAGCCTCAGTGGGTCCCGGCAATATGCTGGGGATGTCTTTTAAAATAGCTGGAAACATGATCTAGCAGGACCACTTGTGTCAGTTTTCAACTCTAGCCTCAAAATATGCTTTGTACCACGAAAATGGAGGACTAAAACAGTTACCCCACTTCACAAGGGTGGACCTTTAGTCGACCTCAGAAATGACAGACCTATTAGTCTGACTAGTCTAATATGCAAAGCCATGGAATGAATTGTCATGAAACTGATCAACAGACACACAGGCAACCTTCACACACTGGATCCAGCCAAGTTTGGCTATGTCAAAGGAAGATCCTTTCTACTAAACCTAGTGAACAGCTTATGAGGGGAAAATGGTGTATACCACCTACTTGGACCTGGCTAAGGCATTTGATACAACACTGCATTTGGGTATAGGTGGCAAACTCACTGAACTGGGCAGAAACCCTTACATAACTCACTGGATTGACAAATGGCTCACAGACAGGACCCATGAAGTCAGGACTGGTGATACCACCTTCACTAAGAGACAGGCCACTAGTTGGGTACCTCAGGGCCCTGTGCTTCCTATTCAGTATCAACTTCTTGGAGGTAAAGGCTACTGTCTAGGGCCTTTAGCTGACTAAGTTCACAGATGACTGGAGATTAGGAGTTGTCATAGACTCTCCTCATGACACAAACATCTGACAAGAGGGTCTAGCACAGACTAATGACTAGTGCTAAAGTCACAGACTAAAACTCAATGCCAATAAATGCATTATAGCACCTTTTGGGAAAACCGCCACTCAGGCTAATTGCTCTACTGTTAAGACACCCCTAAGGGTTCATTCAGTAGTCAGGGATCTGAGAACATATGTAAACAGTAGTGTGGCCAAGGTAGTAAGAAAATCATTCTATGTTTTCCAACTTATAAGGATTGGCATGCCATTCAGGTCCATGGAAATCATAGTGCTAATTTATACAACCCTTATCAGACCTATCACTAAGTATATTGCCGCATTCTGCATGTACCTGACCAAACATATGCAGCAGTTGGACTGCACACAAATGTTTCTTACCAGGAGAATCCAAGGTATAAACACATTGTCCTATATGGATCATCTAGCCCTATATCTAGATTCTGTCTCCTACAAGTTACTAAGAGGTGATCTATGCTTGACATACAAGGCATCCTCAGGTCCAGCTCTGATAAACTGTTTGCATATGCACAAAACGAACAGCATTAGAACCACTGGATCCAATTATTTAAATTTTGCTTGGGACATAAGACATTAGTTAGACAGGTGTGCATGTTGGAGGATCCCCATGCGCTGGAAGAGGCACCTCATCCATGTGAAGTAGAGTCCTTCCCTAACCCTATTTAAGCATAACCTTGACCAATGGATGGGAAATCAGAAATTCACCCTGGGTCTGGCCCCATATTGCTGGTAGACAGACGCAAACAGTAATGTGCAAACTGATGTACCACACCCCCACATAACCTTTAGAAACTTCCTAACATATTCCCTCCTAACAAATGCCCATGATACATGGGGACAGAACCAGACTGGATTGCATGGGTAGGCTTATAAAGGCCCTGGTGGTTGTTAGCCTAGTATATAACTATGAACCTATTGTTCCCACAGTTTCCATTTATATCTATGCAATTTGCTTCTTCCCTTTTTAAAAGATCCCTCTTCCAGTTATTTTATCTCTTTTATAATATTCAGTACTTCAAATACAGTTGATTTAGAATTTGATTTCCATTTTCTAATGATTGATGTTTTGGCAGCCAACAGAATTAAACTTAATAAGGCCTTACTATGTCTAGACAATTCAGATCCTGTGTCCCAGCTCACAAACGTCATATCCTTAGCGACAGCCATTTGCTTAGCCAATATTTCTGGCATAGTACTCTGTAGAGAATTTTTAAAATCTACCAACTTATTAAACTCCCAAAGCATTTGTTCACATTTAAGTCTTTCTTCCCCATCACACCTTAAATGTGTGCTATGTACCTGAGGAAAAATATGAAGTCTTCTTGGGGTACAAAGATACCTTGGTATACACTTCCAAGCAAAGATCCTGGAACTTTAAGACTGTATTGCATACTTGGGAGCTATACATGTAGCCTCCTATTGTTCTGTTGTAAATTGCTTTTCCAGTCTCTCTACCCAATCTTTTGTAACCTTCTCCGATTGAGTTTTGTACTTATCATGCAATATTTTACATGCCCTTCTAATTATGCCTTTTTAACAGCAGCTTCTGTTCTAGATTCAACTAAAACTCACACCAGAGCAGGTATTTCATTTAAGATTCCCCTATTCCTTTCTGTTTGCTTATACTCTATCAACCCCTGGTAGGGAAGGCGGCCTGCATCCTGCAGTCCAAGCATCTTCTTGACTTCATCCCACTGTTACCTTTTCTTGCCTGGTTATTTGCTCCCATTACCTTGGTTCCTTTGCCAGTTTTCTCCAGAAAATTCTAGCCCCCTCTTTTCTATTTTCTTTACCCCTACTTGTAAACATTCCTATTGGCACAATCCCCTTTCTCCATTCCCATGTTGGCTTTGTTTTTAGAATACTTTCTGCTGCTTTATAATATTCTGTGTGGTTGGTATTATTCTCCTTAAGGAACTGCATTCCAAATCCCACTCTTTATTTTTTCTTGACCCCCCCCCAGCTACATCACCATATCTTTCCATTTTGAATTATAACCTTTTACTTGTATTATATATATGAACTTTAACAGTGTAGCTATAAAATATCCCTTTAAATCAGGTAATCCTAAACCACCTTACTCTATTGAAAGGATCAACATATCCCACTTAACTCTTGCCTTCTTCCTCTCTCAGATAAATTCCTTCAACTCTTTATTAATTATTGTCTGTAACTTCTCCTCTGGTTAATAAAAATATGACTGACCTGTACATAAAATTAAAAGGGCTAAAAGTATTTTCACTGCATGTGTGTTACTATCCATATCCATAAACAAGAGGTTCCACTTTTTCAATTTTTGTATTATCTTTTGTTTAGTCTCTTCCCACATATCCTTAGCTGGCATAACAAAAGCCTTTTTAATCTATACTCCTAAATACTTTATCTTATTGTGTCCCCGTGAGTATATAGGTATTGCTGAATCAGTTTGTGTGTGGGTACATAATTTATGGCTGTGGGCTTTGTTTTGTCTTCAGTAATTTTATATCCTGAAAAGACCTGAAACTGTCTCAAAATGTTCCATAACACTGAGATCTCTTTTTCTGGATTTATCCGGTACAAAATAATATTATCTGAAAACAAATCCAACTTTTTTTAATTACCATGCCAATTATATCCTTGCATTTCTGAGTCCCCTATTTTCTTAGCAAATGGCTTTAAATATAAAGCAAAAGGAAACCCCTACCTGATTCTCTGCTCAAACAAAATATATCTGATAGGAACCCTTCCACTTCAATTCTTGCCTTTGATCCTTCATATGTCCTAATGATATTATTGTATCAGGCCATGCAAATGCTTCCATTGTCCTACTCATGAAATCCCAGCTTACTCTGTCATATTTGCTTTCTCTGCATCTTCACCCACCAACAATGGAGATATTTTCTTACATTCTTCCCTCTGGATAATCATTGTTCTGTTAATGTTTTCCTTAATATCTGTAGCACATACAGCAGTCACTGAAAAAGTTCCTCCTCCAATGTTTAAAGTAGCCCTAACTATGCACTCCACAAAACTGCTTTATTATATATAACATGCAGTTTGTATCATGATATGTTTTATACATATAGTAATGAGGAAAATTGTAATTTAATTTCCATTACTTCCCCCTTTTCGGTGTCTTATAAACAGTAATGACATAAAGTGGGGGTATATGCTTTACAGTCTACCCACTACTTTAACAAAGTCAACAAACATTCAGTCTTCTATAGCCACTTTTTCTTGCAAAGCCATGTTTCACAAATGTGATTGATGGTTTATAGTGTCATATTTTTGAATAATTTCAGTGTTCCTGATATTCTTTCTGTTCATTTCCATTTCTCAACACCAGACTCTGGTTCAAGTCCAAGGTTCTTCTAGTTAACTCCTTTGCTTTTTTTCTGTCTCAAGCATTTTCTTTTGGAACCGTTTCACTGGCAAAGTCTCTCTATGTACCTTACTCTCAGAAGAATGAGAAGCAGAGTCCCTTTGTGCTTGCTGCTGGCTAAACCTTATTTCCTATTTAGGCTGTTCTGCATAAAAAGACTTTGATCCTCCTGTAAAAATACTCTGAAGACAGGTGGATATAGCAATTTGAATCTTATATATGTCCCTTGACATTCCCTGATTGCTGGGATAAATTTGTTTTCTGAAGTGTGGGATACAGTGAAAAATCATATTCTCCAAACACTCTGCTGTCTCCAATTTTTAATACTTTACCATGCCACACAGTTTTCTCAGAACAACTCTTTCAGCTGGTATGATTACATTTTCAACAATATAGGTCCTAGCTGCTTTCTCATGGCCAGATTTGGAGCATACACTCGGTGTTCCCTTTTAATTAACAAATCCTGCTGTTGAATTCTAGTCCAGCTGTTTATCTATGCTTTCATAAAATTAATCCAGTTTATTTCTTCATTTTCTGTGGT
The DNA here is from genome assembly GCF_019279795.1 of Protopterus annectens. Classification (NCBI taxonomy): domain Eukaryota; kingdom Metazoa; phylum Chordata; order Ceratodontiformes; family Protopteridae; genus Protopterus; species Protopterus annectens. The sequence continues at coordinate 1,394,419,580 of NC_056746.1, forward strand.
ACAGCAGAAAATATCAGGTTTTCTCTGTGCCCTCTATCTTTTAACTGTACTATTTTTTTGAAACAGTTCTTTTTGAGAAGCTTCATATTGAGCCAGCTTATTCCTTATTTCACCCTCTGTTTTTTGCTGTTTTGTCATTTTTTTTTTCTGAACAGCTAGTTAAACCTTTTTCATTTTCCCAGCCTTTTCTTATTTGAATTTATATACTTCAATGTTTCAATTATTTTATATTAATCACCTCTGAGTACATTTGGTTTATTTTTTCCTCTAAATTACTGGAAGCCATTTCTTTTCTCTTAACCTTTTCTGGTTGATTTTCTTTCATATTTATCAAATGTCTTCTTTGCTGGCATCCAGGCAGTGGATTTACTAGTCAGTAACTGAATTTTACTTAAAAACAGTTTCAGTGACGCTCCTTTTTCTCTGTTTTCTTTTTTCACACTGGGAGAGCTAAGTTAAGTTGTTAATCATAGGTTGGTACTAGGCTATTGGCCCTAGGGCCTATACAAGCCTAGCCTTAACAATTCCCTGGCTATTTCTTCCCACAGTATTTACTTCCCTGGACCCCTGTCTAGCAGGGCAACTGACATAATCCCCGAGTGAATTTCCTTTCTGCCATCCAATCATCAAGATTCCTTTTGAAGAGGGTCACAGTGGCGCTGTGCTTGACATGTATGGGCAGTCTAATCCAGAGTCTGGGGAGTCTCTGGGTCAGGAACCTATCCCTCCAGCATGTTTGTTCATTGTGATGACCAGGTTTAGATCCTTGGAGCATGTGACTCTGAGGGATTGGGATTTCTTTAAGTGTAGCATGTCCAACAGCTCTGGGTTTGACATGGCCTTGTATGTTGAGCAGAGATCACTTCTGTGTAGACGATATGTGACAGAGTATAGCTGGAATTTTTTTAGACTGTCAGCATAGGACATCTGCTTTAGGCCTGTGATTCTTTTAGTGAGGTATTTCTGCGGGCTTTCCAGTTGTTGCAGATGTCTTGAGAGGTACATACCAAATGGGGCGTTGTATTCTATAATGGGTCTAATGAGGAATGAGTACAGTGGGACAATGATCTCCTTTTTTTTCTGGATGAAAAGCCCGTAGTGATGAGATGTGCCACATAGAAGGATTTCCTGACAGTTGTGGCGATGTGATTAGCGAAGGTGAGACCATTGTCCACCTGTGTCCCTATGTCTTTTATCACACCTTCAGTGTTTAGTGTACTGCCACCTATGTGGTAATTCATGGGTACATATTTTTTCCCAAAGGGAATAACTATACATTTCTTGGCATTGAGCTTGAGCCCATGGCTCAGGCACCAAGCATCTGTTTCTGTAAGGCTCTTTTGTAGAATATCCACATCATTTGGGGATTTAATAATGGCTCCCAGTTTGCAGTCATCTGCAAACTTTGTTAGCCAGAGTCCCTTAGTGTTGGCATGTACTTCAGAGAAGTAGATGTCAAACAAGAGCGGTCCCAGGACTGAACCCTGAGGTACTCCACTTGTAACTGTGCAGCCATCCTGGAATTCCACAGTGATTAAACACCTTTGAAGTGGAAGAAGTCTGGCTGGAAATTATAAAACACTGGATATTTGGATGCCACAATAAATGTGCTTTTTTCTTCTTCCATGGTTGACTGGAACAGTAATCTCTAAAGTGGCAATCGAGGATGTTTGTCTTCATTTTCATGTGTTCGGACAAAAGGGTGTGTTATAATTGTATATGGATGACATTACTTTATCTTTCCAGGAAAATATATGCCAGAGTATTGGAATGCAGACTCCATCAGACAGCTGAGCCCCTAATTCAGAAGGAGCAGTGCTAATTCATTTCTAGCTATGGAGCACTAGATCTGTTGTTTGTTCTCCCACAGCTGTTAGAAAGGTCACATGAATTTCTCAGTCACGTCTATATGTGTTTTGTGAATCTGGAGAAGGTATATGTCTTTGTACAGTGAAAGGTCTTGTAAAAGATGCTATGAGAGTATGGGGTTGTGTGGCTATTGCTACATGCCATTTCTTCACATTCAGTAAGTAGTGAGAGTTGTATTTGCATTCAAGGTGGGATTAGAACTGCATCAAAGGTACTTATCTCCTCTCATATTTGTGATTTTCTTAGATAGTATGCCAAGGGACAGGTTAGGTTTGGAGAGTATCCTGTTTGGAGACAAAGGGTTGAATTTCTGTTGTCTACAGACACTGGCTTCAAGTGGCTGTGTGTCATGCTCAAGAGTGGTTTGCTGGTGAGTTTGAAGCCACTGGAAAGAGATGCAAAACCTTCAAATGAGAGGTCACAGTTCTTTCTTAGAAGACGGTGGAATGCTCTCTACAGATGAAGTAAGAAGGTGTTTAAGTGTACAGGGGTCTTGCTCACAAGTGAGGATAGAGAAGATCAGGTGATGGGTAAGCAGATTGGTTCAGTGGCAGTAGGGCTGCAGGTGTTGTACCAGACCATGGTGGCTAAGCAAAAGCTGAGTCCTAGGACAAAGTTCATAAATTACTGGTCACTCTGTGTCCCTGTCCTCACCTGTGGCTGTAAGTTTTGAGTAGTCACTAAAAGGATAAAATCACTTATCAAGTTGCAGAATTCAATTTTTGTTGCGGGTTTGGTGGACTGCATGAGGATTTTGACAGTTCTAAAGGATATCAAAGCAGAGCCACTGCTTCTCTGGATTAGGAGGGATCACTTGAGGTTTGGGCACCTGGTGAGGATACCCTAGTGTTACCTTGTGCTGAAGGTGCTCTAGACCCAGTCCTCTGTGAGCAATCCCTGAGGCACACCCTGGGTATGCTGGAGAGATTGTTAGTCAGATACCCTGCAAACCACAGAGGATACCCCAGGATTATTTGGGGAATGTTGCTGTTGATACAAAAAAAGTGTTGGTTTGATTTGCTCTGCTTGGTACCATCACAAGCTTCACTAGGATAGATAACTTAAATGGATATATACCTCCCCTTTTAAAAATGTGAAATAAATAAGCAGAGTAGATGTTTATTTGAAACCTGGTAATTCAAATTTTCCATAACTTTGAGTTGCCATTATCTGCCCTTCAAAAAAGGGGAGACAATAGCACCTCTTCTAGTGAATTAAAAGCAACTGTTTCCTGCTTCATACTTTGCTTGCAGTTTTTTATTTTACTTGCATTGGTGCTATAGTTGGTAGCCAGGAAAAACAGAAATGCAAGTGGAATAAAAGTAAAATGCATTACTGACACTTAAATGTTTTCAGGTTTTGTAGAGTATAAGATCACTTTAAATCTCAGAATGTAGAGGCACCAGAACATTTTTTTTTAACATTTTATTGAATTACCATTTAATATGTAGGCAAATATATATTTATATAAAAGAAAACAAACAATGTTAGCATATTCACAGTTACAAACATTGTACATGAAATATATTATTGTATACAATTGTTATCGATCCAACATTAAACCTCATTCCTCCTCCAAAACATTTTCTGCATGTATCGTTCCCACAATTTCCATTTTTGTATGTAATTTGCTTCTATCCTTTTCTAAAGATCTTACTACTTTTATCTCCGTTATAATATTCAGTATTTCAAATAGAGTTAGTTTAGACTTTGACTTCCATTTTCTAGTAGTTATTTTTTTGGCAACTATCAGAATTAAACTTAATTGTTTACTATGTCTAGGAAATTCAGATCCTGTATCCCAGCTCAAAAAAAAAATGTCCTTAGTTGTACCCATTTGGTCACCCAATATTTCTGACGAAGTACACTGTAAAGAATATTAAAGTCTGCCAACTCATTAAACTCCCAAAACATATGTTCCCAGTTACTTCTTTCTTCCCCATCACACCTTCAACATTAGTCATCTACCTGAGGAAAAATTCTTTGGAGTCTGCTTGGGGTATAAAATACATTTGCAAACACATCTTCTAGACTTTGTTGCATATTTGGAACCCATACGTATGTCCTCCCATTGTTTCGTTGTTAATTGCTCATCCAGTCTCTCTTCCCAGTCTTTTCTAACCTCCTTCGATTGATTCCTGCAGTTGTAGTGCAGTATTTTATATGCTGTACTAATTAACCATTTTTAACAACAGCTTCTGTTCTAGATTCAACTTAAAAACTCAACCAAAGCAGGTGTTTAATTTTGGATTCCCCTATCCCTTTTTCTTTGTCTATATTCTGATATCAGTCCCTGAGCAGGAAGGCAGTCTCTAGCCTGAAAACCAAAGGTCTTCTTGGCCTCTTCCCATTCTGTTATTAGTTGCTCCCAATACATTTGGTCCCTTTGCAGGTTTTCTCCAATAAATTCCATCCTCCTCTTGTGTATTTTCTGTACCCTTAATTGAAGTCATCCTTATCGGCGGAACCTCATTTCTCCATTCTTATGTCTGCCTAATTCTTAGGATACTTTATGCTACTTTGAATATAATATTCTGCATGGCTGTTATTGTCCTTAAGGATCTGCATACAAAATGCCACTCTTTTCTTATTACTTTAACCCCCCATCATCATTACTTTCCAGTTTGAATTGTAGCTTTCTGCTTATGTTATGTATATGAGCCTTAACTATGTATCTCTAAAGTAGCCCTTCAAATCAGTGAATCCTAAACCACCTTGTTTTATTGGAAGGATCAACTTATTCTTCTTAAACATTGCCCTCTTCCCCTCCCAGATAAAATCCTTCAACTCATTAATTCCTGTTTACATCTCCTCTGGTTGATAATATGTCTGACCTGTATATAAAACTAAAGGGACTGAAAGCATTTTCACTGTTTGTCCATTGCTGGCTTTATCCATAAACAAGAGCTTTCAGTTTCTCAGTTTTTGTATTATCTTTTGTCTAGTCTTTTTCTACATATCCTTAGTTGGCATAACAGAATTTTTTAACCCATACTCCTAAATAGTGCATGTCCCTGTATTTGCAGAACCAGTTCATGTGTGGGTCCATAGTTTACAGCCATAGCCTTTGTTTTGTCTTCATTAATTTTATATTCCAAAAAGATATGAATCTGGCTCAGAATGTTCCACAACACTGAGCTGTCTTTTTCTGGGTTTATCAGGTACAGAATAATGTCATCTGAAAATAAAGCCAACTTTATTTGAATAACATACCAATTATATCCTTGAATTTCTGAGTCCTGTATTTTCTTTGCCAGTGGCTCTAAATATAATGTAAATAAAAGGGAAAGAGGACACCCCTGCCTGGTTTCTCTGTTCAGATATAACTTATCAGAGAGGAAACCTTCCACTTCAGAGTTTTGCCTCTGATCCCTCATATATCCTCCTAATTAACTTTAGTATTGTATTAGGGAATGCAAGTGCTTCCATTGCCCTACTAATAAAATTCCTGCTTACTCTGTTGATTGCTGTCTGTGCATCAAGACCCATCAACAACAGCGATATTTTCTTACATTTTGCTTTCCTCTGGATCATCATTGTTCTGTTAATCTTGTCAGATGTTTGTCTCCCCTTCACAAAAACACATTTTCCCATAGCTGTCAATTTTGGCACACCTTTGCCATTCTTGTAGCTAATGTAGACGTAAACACTGAAAAATGGTTTAAAATTAAAATGGGGCTATATGAAGCTGGGTCTGATGGGTCTTTACCATCCTTAGGTAATCCAACTACCACAGCTTTCTTCCAAGATGATGGTGCTTCCCCTCCTTATAAAATACTGTTGAATAGGATCTTCCAGTTCTTTATTACTTTCTTCCAGATTTCTACAGAAATGCCATCTGTTCCTGGAGACTTTCCTGCAGATCGGTTATACATCACTGTTTTTATCTCCTCTCCTCCTACTTTTGCTGTTAATTGTGAGCTTCATCTTACCTCTAACCTTGGCATACTTAAGTCTTCCATAAATATTTATATTTATGCTTTTTCTTGGTTTTCACATTCCTCTGCTTTACACAAAATTTCATAAAATGTTCAATATATCTTTAATACCGCTACAGGAGCTGTGATTATTTTTCGTGTTATAGGCTCCCTAAGTTTGGAAACGATCCTTATACTTTCTGTTGCTTAAGCTGTTGTGCTAAAGGTTTTGTGTTCTGAAGTTATCAAAAAAGTAAATAAAAACAGTTGCTTAACAACAGTCTTTCTAAACTCCTGCATATTATCGAGATGCTCCTTTATTTTCTCTTTAGCACCCTGCAGTTGTAACTCTTCTTAATCTGTGAGATCCTCCTTATTCTGCAATACTTTAAGGTTTGTCAGCCCCTGTAAATAATTCTTGTTAGTTCTTAACCACATATCTTTTTTTCTACCCTATTTTAAAACTCTCTCATTTTATCCCACTCGCTAGCTATAACTTCTGAGGAATTTTTATCTTCCCTAATAGCTCTTGAATAATTTCCAGTATTTATTCCTTAAATTCATTTATTTTTAAATGGTAGGTGGGGAAGTACCAGTGTCACATTTGTGCTTCATTACCCTTCACTTTTATTCTATTTGTTAAGCATGATCTGAAGTAGGTATTGGCTGTGTGTTTTAAACTTTCAATTAAATGCACCCTTTCCTTTTAAATATAATTTCTATCCAGTCAAGCCCTGTTATTGTAACTTGGGGAATAATATGGAAATTCTCACCAAGTTCCTACTACTGAATTCATGTTTTCCATGCCGAATATTTTCATAAATTTCTTCAGATTCCTACCCTCTTTTTTGTATATTCCCTTCTAGGTCCTGCAGATACATCCTCGTTGTTGCAAATCAAGTTCCCTTCCCTACGTATAAGTAATATTCCCTGCTGAATGCTGATTATTTCTTCCAAAATTTTCTTAAGCTTCATAGCAGTTTTTGGTAGAATATAAGTACATGCCAGCGCAATCCTCCTCCCTTGCGTGCAGCCCATTACGAGCTCAAATCTGTCATTACCATCTTTTCCCCCTCTTCTATCACTGTTGGAGAGTGTAAGTACTCTTTTTTTTTTTTTTCTTTGTCCCTGATATTCTGTTGAATAGCCATTCTGAAAGCCTTTCTTTATCAAATTCACATGCTCACTTCTTTCCAAATGAGTCTCCTGTAGCATTACTATTTGCATTTTCCATTTCTTAATATAATTCAATACTCTTATCTTTTTGTCTATACCTGTGAGGCCATTCACATTATAAAATAATATGTTTAGTGTAGTCATTATGATAAGAAGATATTATTCCCATCTATTATATATGACAGCTTTTTAAAATATTTATTTCTAGCTTTTGGTGTCCTTACATTCACCGCTGCAGTATTCATTACAAATGGACTTCCCTGCCATGAAGACCACCATCCGGCCAGTTTACCAAAGTCTACCATTGCTTTAAGGTATGCTGAATGTCACCTACACACTCCTTGTGTAGCATAGGGCATAAAGTTGACGTTCAGGTGTACCATCCTTAGAACTTCTTTGCCACCAGTCTGAATGCTCTTTTTAACTGTCAGTCTGTTACCTCCATACGTTTTTTGGTGTTTTTCTGTTTATTGGCTTTCCAGTGATTACTTCTGTTTGCTGAAGTCTTCACCATTGCAGATAAGTACCCAGTTGTTTTTTTTTTGTTCTTATTTTGATTGTTTTGTGCTGTTTGGGGTTAATGTCATCCAAGAAGGGTAAATGCCAATGTGGGAGACTGATTCCCCATAAAGGCCGCCACGATAAATGTCTTTTTTTGCCTAGGTGCTGCTCACAACCATACATCTTGTTCAATTTGCCAGGTGTTTGTCTCTAAAACCCTTCATAGTAGGCTTTCTTCACTTTCATTGTATCTTGAGAACCAGCATTTTAAACTTCTTGTTAAAGATACCATGGATGGAACTTCCTGTCCCGAGAGTCAGCCATCAGGGAAGAAGAAGGTGCATAAGGTAAGACTGGAATCTTCTGCTGTCCAGCCTCTGCTGGGAGTTTCTCCCAAGGTTATTATGAACACGGATGCTTTCCCAGTTGTTTTGTCAGATTCCTCTACTGCATCTGGATTGGCGGCTGGTGAGGATCTGGCGGGCAGCACATCCGACGAGGCTTTGAAGGTGTCCATTTCTGGTATGCAGGGGTAACTACAGTTGACTGTTTCCGAGGAGTCTAGAGGGTTTCCCCAGTCTGTCCTTAAGGAAGAGGTTTCTACTACAGTTGTGGAATGCCATCTGAGTCTGGGCCTTCTCAGGTTTCTTGGATGGGTGTCCTTTTAAAAAGGAAACTGAAAACTAATCATGTTTCTTCTGCTCTTGGGGATCCATAAAGTGAGTGTTAGGCCTTTACTCAGAGATTATTTAGTAATTTACTGTCGTTAAGGCATCCTCAAGGGGTTTTTGGATGTTCTTCATGTTTCACTGTTTCAATCATCACATTTGGGTTATCCCTGCCAGGGTAGCCTCAGTCGGCCCGAATAGCAGAGGCTTAGTATTTCTGCGTCGGTTGCTGTCACTCCAGGACTGATGTCAGGTCGTCAGTGTTATAAATTAAGGCAGCTGATGCCATTACATCAGTCTTTCTTGCCAAGGAGCCTGAAGCAGAAGCAGTTTGCACGAGTGCTGGTCGGCCACTACCTGAGTTTTTCATTTCTCTGAAATTGAAGTTGAAGTCTTCTAAAGCTAAGTACCCCATTGGGGATCCTTTTTTCTTGTTCTGACCAATGTCAGAAAAAGTTAACAATTGTCTCGCCTGTGGAAAACAAATACCACGCAGAGATTTTCATTCCTACTGCATCACATGTTTAGGCCCAGACGACAACATCCCCGCTGTCACTTTTGTGCTCTGTTCAACGCCAGAACTATACGTTGTCGGGCCCTTATTGTAGCTGGATATTTTCGCTCTCAGTTCTCGAATTCCAATATGGCTTCGGTAAGCCATCCGACAGCAGATCTTCCAAAAAAAAGTAAATCTAAAGACAGAGTCTTACCGCACAGGTCCAAAACTGTCAACAACACTTCCGTTAAGCTAGTCGTCAGTTCTCTGGTCCTCAGTGAGGCACTTTCGCAGCCCCTGAAGCCTGCTTGTGTGGATTCACAGGCTGCTACCGAGACCCTTTCGGAGTCTGGTATGCCACGAGACTCTTGAATAAGGATCCTGCGGATGTCTCTATCTTGGATGGGTCAGGAGCCGCTGAGCAGGCACCAGCTTCTGAGGAAGTACTTTGCACTACCGATTCTCAACACAAACCAACTGTTCTTTCGAAAAATACTGAGTTTCTAAGGCCCAGGGTATGAACCACACCCAAGAAACCGACGACCCAATCTCAGCCACTTGCTTCCTTGCCTCAGTCTCAGATACTTAAAATGGCGGAAGGCCTTATAATGCTTATCAGGGGAAGCCAGGATACCCCTTCCAAAAGAAAGAGATTTGTCCCCAGTAGTTTTATCTGAACAGGAATCCAGTGACTCTGATGCATCTGATTATGAAGATATGCAGCCCCTCTCATCTTATGAGGATTCTGAAGCAGAGGAATCCATCCCTTCAGCCTCTCCACCCGAGGACTTTTCCTTTGGGGAAACCCTACATACCTTAAGGGAACATTTCCAATGGGAATGTCAGGACTACCCTCAGTCAAAAGAGACTCAGAGAATTCGTAGATCTTCCACAGCACAGATCTCTGGCCATTCCTTCTGTCATGGATGATATTTTTATGGAATCCAGTTTGACTCCTGACACACTCCCTCCTGCTCCTAGAAAACCAGACAGGTACTAGACGGTCCCTGACTCTCACAAATTTCTATTCATAAATCTTACTGCTGATCCCGAGGTTATCTCTCAAGGACCTAAAGGGAGTAAAGCAATTTCTGCTAAGAATCCTACCCCCTCAGATAGGGATTCCCGAGCATTAGACAAATGGGGTAAAAAAGTATACAGCTCTGCTACTCTTGCTATTAGAGCACTAAATTGTCAGTTTCATATGCTGAAATATCAGCAACATACCATGGAACTCCTCAAACAAAAAATATCTTAATTTCCTGCTTGTGAAGATAATTAAGAGTTACAAGAGTTGATGCATTCTGCAAGTCAAGTAACTAAGCACACCTTGCAATGTGGTTTTGATGCCCTAGAAGCATCTTGCAGGGCAGCAGTCACTGGTTCTGTCCTTAGAAGGCATGATTGGCTAAAGGAGCAGCCCTTTACAGACCATGTCAAATCAAAATTATTGGACGCATCACTGCACAAAGATGACTTATTTGGCACCAAGGCAGAGGAGGTTTTAAAAAAGATGGAAGAAAAAGCTAAAGCTATGCAGACAGTTAAAGACTTTTGCAGTTCCAGCCACCGAGGTTCAGTAGGCATTGCCCCTCCAAGCACTGGTCGTTTCCTGCCCCCTCCAGGTCAGCCCAGACACCAGGGAAGCAGGCCCCCCAGACAGCAGCCCCAGGAAATGCATAGATCTAAGCAATGGAGTTCCTCCTCTTCAAAATCAGGGAGTGCTAAGTCACCCCCTCATGGTAAGAACTCACAATGACTTCACACTTCCACTCCCTCCCTCTGTCCATCTGCTCTTGTCCCTAGGAGGAAAACTCTCCTTCTACGCAAGCACCTGGGCCACCATTACCAATGACTGCTGGGTCCTCAACATAGTGTCCCAGGGATACAGATTTTATTTCCACACTCTACCAACCCCAAAAGGGTTTCCAGATCTTCCCTCAAACCAGTGGGCAGAGGCCAAAAAGCAAGTCCTTTCCACCAAACCAGTGGGCAGAGGCCAAAAAGCAAGTCCTTTCCCTGCTCTCGATGAGAGCAATAGAGTATGTTCCTGCAGAACAGATAGGCCAAGGTTTCTATTCCAGACTCTTCCTGGAACTCAGAAAAGAGGGCACCTGGTGCTCCATCCTTGATCTATCCATTCTAAACACTTTCCTGGTGATGCCAAAATTCAGTATGCTCGTCCTCCAACAACTTCTACCTATGCTCTCCAAGGATGCTTGGTTGGCCACCCTAGACCTAAAAGGGGCCTACCTACACATCCCAATCAGGGAATCTTGCAAAAAATATCTCCATTTCAGGGTGGGGTCACTGCACTTTCAGTTCTCTGCACTTCCCTTTGGCTTATCCACTGCTCCCAGAGTTTTCACAAAATGCCTGGCTCCCGCCATTGCTTTTTTCAGACAAAGAAATATTCACATTTACCCATACTTAGACGACTGCCTGATTCAGGCAGGCAGTCAGGAAAAGCTGCTAAAGCATCTGACCTTTGTAAAGGACCTACTGACCTCCCTGGGGTATACTGTCAATGAAAATAAATCCAAACTAGTACCCATGGAAAAAATTGTATTCCTGGGAATAAGCTTGGACATAGCATCTCAGATGGCATTCCTTGCACCAGAAAAACAAACCTACCTGACAACCTACTTCTCTTAACTAGCCACCAGACCCCCAGTTATCTGCAAGGAAAATCCTGCAAGCTCTGGGGTTCATGGCTTCTTGCATTCTACTCATTCCATATGCCAGACTGCATATGAGGAAACTACAATGGTACCTAAAAAGCTTTTGGTGTCAACACTGCCAAGACCTAGAAACTATTATACCAATGATACCTTGCTTAAGGAAAAATTTCCTTTGGTGGGCAACAGCAAGCAACCACAACAAGGGACTACCCTTCTCACAGCGCCATGTCGCCCAGACCCTCACCACAGACTCATCAGACTATCCCTGGGGTGCACACCTGGACGGCAGGTGCATTCAGGGCCAATGGAGCCCAAACAAAATACATCTGCACATCAACCAAAAAGAGATATTAGCTGTTCAGCAAGGTCTGACAGCCTTCTGACCCCTACTCTCCCTGGGGCCTCTACTGATTAAAACAGACAACACCAGGGAGGGACTCACTCGTACCCTCTGTGCAGGCTCGCCATGACCCTTTGGCACACCGCCTCAGCCATGCAACTACACCTGCTAGCACAATTCCTCCCAGGCTGTCTAAACTCTCTGGCAGACAACTTAAGCAGAAATCTTCGAGACCCACACAAGTGGCAGCTAGACCAAAGAACATTCACCCTTGTAACCCAGAAATGGTGCACCTGAAGGTCAACCTCTGCTTCCCACTCCAACCATCAACTCAGCAAATTCTGCACCAGGGAACCTCACAGCAAGGCCTGGAAAGTGGATGCTCTATCCATCCAGTGAGTCAACCTCTTGGTCTATGCATTCCCCCCTCTACCACTCATTGCAAGGGTACTGCTCAAAATAATGGAGGAAAAACCAAGGGCAATCCTGATTGCCCCAGACTGGCCACACCAGCACTGGTACCCTCTGCTGTGAAGCCTGTCACCACTGCCACCATGACATCTCCCTCAGATCCCAACACTCCTGACCCAGAGGAATGGAGAATCCGTGCATCCCCAATTGCAGACCCTCAATCTGGCAGCCTAGCTTATTCCCTGATCACTGCACAAGCTGCCAATCTAAGCAAACAAGTTCTAGATGTTATACGTGAGGCCAGAAGCCCTAGCATTAGAAAGTCTTATGCTGACAAGTGGAAAAGGTTTTGCACCTGGATCCAGGCTAAGGGAGTTGGAACTGCACAGCCCTCCTTACCTCTTATCCTGGATTACCTGGCTGACCTACCACACAGGGGTCTATCCTTCTCTTCCATTAAAATTCATGCCTCCACGTTCTCTGCTCATTTCAGCACAGAGCCACCTCTTTTCTCCCACTCTCTCATCAGACAGTTCCTAAGAGGGGCTAACAACTTGAGGCCACCCAGAAGAGCACCTACCCCAGCTTGGGACCTTAACTTTGTTTTGGAAAAATCCCCCCCCCCCCCCTTTGAACCAGCAGCATTAGCAGAGTTAAAGTTCCTCTCTTGGAAGACAGCCTTGCTTCTGGCCATCACTTCAGCTAGAATCCGAGCTACAAACACTAATGGCTATAGAGCCCTTCATCATTTTCCACACTGACAGGGTCTCCCTCAGGATTAACGATCCTTCATGCCAAAAGTGGTGTCCAGTGTGGCTTTCAACCAATCCATTAATTTGCCCTCCTTTTTCCCTAACCCAAAAAAACAAGGGGAAAGGATTCTGCACTCTCTAGATGTGCACAGACAGCTCAGATTTGACCTAGACAGGACTAAATCATTTAGGAAAACTTATCAATTGTTAGTCAGCTTTGCTACAGGAGCAGAGGGCAAGACCATATCCAAACAAACCATTTCCAAATGGATAGCACACTGCATCCATTTCTGCTACAAGCAGCACGGGAAACCTCCCCCCAAGGGGGTAAGGACACATTCTGCCAGAGCAACCCCCATCTCTGCAGCTTTCCTCAGAGGGGTCCCCACCAGGGACATCCTGGAGACTGCACCATGGACATCTGTTCATACCTTCACCAAGCATTATCATTTACCTATCTTTTCCAAATCCAGGGCAGGCTTTGCCACAGCAGTCTTGCAGGGCATCCTAGCCAGCCTCCAGTCTTTTTGACTGCCTCCACCCTTTTCTTCAGCTTTGGGAATCAACCCAAATGTGATGACTGCAACAGTGAAACACAAAGAACATAGTACAGTTGTGCACACTTACCATAAATGTAGATGTTCGATTGTATTCACTGTTGCAGTCCTGGTTTCCCTCCCTCCATCCCCTTGTCTGTCTTTCTCAATGTCTCTCTCTCTCTCTCTCTCTCTATCCTTACAAGGATGTTTTGGTATTTACTTTCTACTGGTGGTGTTCTTCCACCATAACCAAGCTCCCACTTGGGGGCTTCTGACCACTTAGGGCAAGAAAAACTGATGTAATGGCATTGGGTGCCTTAATTTATAACACTGACTACCTGATGTCAGTCCTGGAGCGATAGCAACCGAGACAGAAATACTAAGCCTCTGGTATTTGGACCGACTGAGGGCTACCCTGGCAGGGATAACCCAAATCTGGTGACTGCAACAGTGAATACACTTGAGCATCTACATTTATGCTAAGTGTACACAGGTGTACTTTCCTGCTCCTCCTTGGTCCTCTTCTTCCCCTAAAAGGCCCAGAGTATTGAATTCTTCTGAGGAAGAGGTGGATTCTGCTGATGAGATTCCTTCTGCTTTAGACTACAAGTCTGAGGAGGAAGACTATCATACTCTAGATAATCCTTCTGAGGAAATTTCCTTTGGGGACACAATCTCTAGGATGATGGAATTTTTTAAGAGGGATTGTGCCCAGGTTTTGGATATCCATAAGATTTACTATGAGTTACTGCAGATGGAATCTCCTAAACCTGCGGCCATTCCTCCTGTCTTGGCTGCTTTATTTGATGTTTTTTTCAATGCCTTTACAGTGTTAGATTCTCTGCCTCCTGCTCCCAAGAGGTCTGATAGGTTTTATAGGGTGCCTGAGGATTGTTCCTTTTTGTTTAAATGTCCTGTGTAGCCTCTGATAAGCCTTCTCAATTCCTTCCTTCATCTAAGTTGCTGCCTTCTGACAAGGACAGTAGAACCATGGATAGGCTGGGTTAGAAGGTGTATTCTTTGGCTACCCTAGCTTTTAGGGCTATTAATTATCAGACCAATATCTCTAGGTATGTCTTGGCTCTTGTTTCTCAGGCTTGTCAGCTTCTTTCTGATCTTCCAGACTCTGAGTAAATCTTCTGCTGTTTCCTTGCTTGGGACTTCCTCTCAGGTAGTTCATCATTCTATCAAATGTAGTTATGATGCAGCAGATGCTTCTTCTAGGGCTGCTGCTTCTGGTTCAGGTCTGAGGAGATATTCTTGGCTTAGGCTTCAACCTTTGCCCGATGATGTTAAGGCTAAGTTGATGGATGGTACACTGGATAATAAACTTTTATTTGGTTCATAGGTTCATAGGTTCATACTAGGCTATCTAGTATGGGGAACTATACCCATTATTTTGCTGTGCCTCTGTTGAGCAGTGACACTGAGGTAATCCATCCATTGGTCAAGATTTCTGCTCTGCCTCACATATCGACGGGATTTTATTCAGTCTTTGGGTGATGAATCTCTATCTCCCAGCGTCTATATTAATAGCCGTGTCGAGGTTTGGATCTAGATTTTTGAGGTGAAGCATATTCATCAAAGGTCACCCTGAGCAAAAGCGTAAGCGACTGAATAGAGCTGGAGTTCTTTCAGTCGGGCAGCATAGGACAGATGTTTGAGACCCTTTATCCTTTTGGTGAGGAACTTTTGTGGCCTCTCCACCTGGTGAAAAGGTTGCTGGTTTATTTAAGTCTCTTCAGGACAAGGGGAAGGATTTACAGGAACTTAAGCATGTCTTTGTTACTCCTGTGCCTAAATTTCAGCAGAACTACACTTCTAAGCCAGCCTTTGTTCATAGGTAATCTCGCCCTCCTTCTAAAGGTAAAAAAGGGTAGTAAACTGACTCCTCCTGCTAAGGCCACTCAGACTGCAGGGAGTCTTATGCCTTCCTTTCCTGACAAACCAGGTGCTGTCTGACTATCCACCTGTTCCCAGCCACATTATTTTGTCTGTTCACCTTTCTCTTCTCACCCAGGATTCTTGGGTTCTGTCAATCATTCGGCAGGGGTACTTCATGGTCTGGATTTTCCACCCTCCTTTTATATGCATTCCTCCGCTTCTTTGGGAACAACTTCCTTCTTTACCAGAGGTTCTTCGAGACCTCTTGTCTCAGGGTACTATTAAAGAGGTGCCTGTGTCCCAAAGGAGGAAAGGATTTTATTCAAGAATGTCTTGCGCCCAGAAAAGAAGGTACTTGGAGACCTATTCTAGACCTCTTCCAGCTAAACACCTTCTGAAGGTGCCATCTTTTGGATATTGTCTCTTCAGTCCTTTTTTCCTCTCTTGCTCCCTCAGGCCTTTCTGCTGTCTCTGGACCTCAAGGATGCTTATTTCCATATTCCGATCCATCCTCTTTTCAGGAGATTTTTGCGTTTCTCTTTTGCTTCCTGGCATTTTCAGTTCTTTGCTTTGTCCTTTGGCCTTTCTACTCCCCTAAGGGTATTCACCAAATGCCTTACTCCTGTGATTGCCTTTTGCAGGCTTTAAGGGATCCATATCTTTCCTTATTTGGATGACCTGCTGATTCGGGTCTTCTCCAGAGATCCTTTTGCAAAAATCTTCATTTTCTCATTTCTTTTCTTCAGACCCTGGGGTTCACAATAAACTTCAAACAGTCTTTCCTGACTCCTTCTCAGGATCATGTCTTTCTGGGTTGTAGGATTCAAACGCTGCCAATGCTAGCATCCCTGCCTCCTCCAAAGGCATTAACTCTCATTTCTTTCTTTCAAACTCTTCTTCCCCTGCCCCCTATTACAGCCAGGGAGATGTTCATCGTGTTTCACTGTTGCAGTCATTACACTTGGGTTATCCTGCTGGCAGGCTACCCGCAGTCGGCCTGAATTCCAAAGACTAGGTCCGGCGTCAGTTGCTGTCGCCTCTTCCCTGACGTCAGTGTGCCAGGGGTATATAAGATGCAGCCAACGCCATTTTCTTCAGTCTTTCTTGTTGCGCGGTGCCCGAAGCAAAAGCAGTTTGCAAGTGCCGGTCGGCCGACTCCTGAGATTTTCGAAATTGAATTTCAGATCTGAAGTCTTCAATAAAGCTAAGTACCCCGTTGGGGAAACTTTTTCTTGCTCCAGACCGATGTCAGTAAAAGTTAACAATTGTATTTCTTGTGGGAAGCAAATACCTGATAAGGATTTTCATTCTTACTGTATTCCTTGCCTAGGCCCTGGCCACGACGTTGCCAGTTGTCGGTTTTGTGCTAGATTCAACCAACGCATTATTAAGCGTCGGTTTGATTTTGCTTTACATTACTTTGGCCGAAGGTTTAACTATATAATGCCGTCAGAACAACCGACGACCAGAGTCCATAAAAAGCGCAAGGACAAAGAAAAAGACAGGCATCTGAGGTCCAAAACCGACGACGAAGCCTCTTCTAGGCCAGTCGCCGGTTTTCAGTGAGGCGCCTTCGCAGCATCTGACACCTGCTACCTCAGAGCCACAGGCCCCCTCTGGATCCCACATGGAGACAGCTAGGCCTCTGGAAACTGAAGGTATTGGGCCTACGGAAACTATTCCCTCAGATGGGTCCGGAGCCGCTGAGCAGGCATCGGCTACTGAGGGTGTTTTCAGACCTACACAGCTTACTATCAAGACCACTTCAGCAGCCAAGGCAAAGTCTAAAACACCTTTAAAGACAAAGAAACAAGTACAGCATTCTCCTGGACAGTCATCCATGCCAAAGAAACAGATGCTCAAAATGGCTGAGGACCTAATTACTTTGATCAGGGTTTCCCATCCCCTCCTGATAAAAGGCCTAGGCAAGACACTGACTATGACTCCTCTGACCAGGTTTCTATTTCTTCTGAGTCCTCTTCAGAACAGGGATATTCTCTTCTTCCCTATGAGGACTCTGACACTGAATAAATCTATCCCTTCAGCCTCTCCTCCTGAGGACTACTCTTTTGGGGAAACCCTGCACACCATGAGGGAACATTTCCATTGGGAGAGCCAGGATTATTCAGAATCCAAGAAAAGGCTCAGAGACTTTCTTTTATTGCCTCAGCACAGGCCTCTTGCTATCCCCCCTGTACTAGATATTGTTGATGTATTTTCTGAATCCAGTTTGTCTCCTGATTCTTTACCCCCTGCACCAGTTAAGCCAGATAGGTACTACAGGGTTCCAGATTCTCATACATTTCTTTATAAAAACCCTGCTGCTGATCCAGAAACTATTTCTCAGGGTCCCAAAGGGGTCAAGGCTTCCACTGCAAAAAACCCTGTTCCCTCTGATAGGGATTCTAGAGCACTGGACAGATGGGGGAAAAAAGTTTATGCCTCTGCTTCTTTAGCTGTAAGGGCTTTAAACTGCCAGTTTCACATGCTTAAATATCAACAATACCCAATGTCTTTGCTAAAACAGAAAATGCTTACAAGCTCTGAATGTCATGAGAACAAGGAAATGCAGGATTTATTGCATGCAGCTGAACAAGTGGGAAAGCATACTTTGCAATGTGGTTTTGATTCATTAGAGGCTTCTTGCAGAGCTGCAGTTACAGGTTATGTCATTTGAAGGTATTGGTTAAAAGAACAGAGTTTACCTGATCGTGTTAAAGCAAAATTATTGGATGCTCCATTACAGCATGATACTTTGTTTGGTGTTAAGGCAGAAGAGGTGTTAAAGAAAATGGAGGATAAAGCAAAATCAATGCAGACAGTAAAGGATTTCTTACAGGTTCAGCCACCTAGATTTAGCAGGAACTGGCCTTCTAAAAATTGGTCCTTTCCAGTGTCAGACAGGCCACAAAGAGACAGATACAGACGTCCAAGAGGCAGATCTCAGCCTCAAGGCTCATACAGACCTAAACAATGGGGTGCTTCAGCCCCCAAAGGCAGAGAAGACAAATCACAACCTTATAGGAAACAGTCCCAATGACTTTCCTCTACAAATGCCAAGCACTTACCTTTTGGCAGCACCCTTAGGGGGAAAACTAGCAATTTTCTCACAAAATTGGCACATGATCACCCAGGACAAATGGGTACTGAATATTGTTTCTCAGGGTTACAGGTTCCACTTTCACACCCTGCCAAGGTCAAAAGGTAGGCCAGACCTGCCATACAATCAATGGGCAGAGGCACAAAAACAACTTTCTGCTGTCATGGACATGAGGGCTATTCGAAAAGTACCACAGCAAGAGCAGGGGCAAAGATTTTACTCAAGACTTTTCTTGGTACCCAGAAAGGACAACGCCTGGAGACCAATACTGGACCTGTCTATTCTAAATACTTTCCTGGACGTTCCAAAATTCAGAATGTTGACACTGCAGCAACTTCTACCCATGCTGGGCAAGAAGGCTTGGCTAGTTACTTTGGACCTCAAAGAGGCATACCTGCATGTCCCAATCAGACAATCTTGCAGAAGATACCTCAGATTCCATAGCTGGCTCAATGCATTACCAATTTTCTGCACTGCCCTTTGGCTTATCTACTATGCCCAGGGTCTTCACAAAATGCTTGGCACCAGTAATTGCATTTTGCAGACAAAAAGGAATTCAGATATATCCCTACTTGGATGACTGCCTTATTCAAGCAGAGAGCAAGGACATTCTACTAAAGCATCTGGCGTTTGTAAAAAGATTGCCAATTTGCCTGGGGTACACAGTAAATGAAAAGAAATCAAAACTAGTGCCCTCTCAAGAGATAATATTCATGGGTGCAAGCTTAAATACAACTGCCCAGATGGCTTATCTCATGCCAGACAAGCAAAAGCAACTGACTCATTACTTTCAAATGATGGCAACAAAGACCCAGCTACCTGCAAGAAAAATTCAGCAGGCTTTGGGCTTCATGGCATCCTGCATCCTGCTAATTCCATATGCAAGACTGCATATGAGGAAGCTACAGTGGTATCTAAAAAGTGTTTGTACTCAACATTGCCACAGCCTGGAAACAATAACAACTCTCATTCCCTGCCTGCAACAGGAGTTTCGATGGTGGGCACTGGCCTGTCACCACAACAAGGGACAGCCTTTCACTTTACCCACAGCCAGGCAAATGCTAACAACAGATACATCGGATTATGCCTGGGGGGCACACGTGGCAGGAAAATGTATTCAGGGCATGTGGCCCACGGACAAATGCATCTTCATATCAATCAAAAAGAGATGCTAGCTGCACAGAATGCCCTGACAGCCTTCGGGGATCTACTACACCCAGGTCAACTATTGCTAAAGACGGACAATACTACAGTCATGTGGTACATAAGCAAGGGGGCACACATTCCTACCCCCTCTGCAGACAAGCCATGACTTTGTGGAACACAGCACTGACCTATCAAGTACATCTGCAGGCACAATTCTTGCCAGGAAAGAAAATTACTCTGGTAGACGAACTAAGCAGAAACCTCAACTCTTCAGCATGATAACAAGGAAATGGGGATGCCCAGACAGAGATCTATTTGCCTCCACTCACAACTGCCAGCTACAGAGATTCTGCACAAGGACTTAACACTCACAAGCATGGAAAGTGGATGCTCTATCATTCAGCTGGAAAACCGTAACAGTTTATGCCTTTCCACCACTGCCTCTCCTCCCCAAGGTACTCCTAAAAGTCAGACAAGAGAAGCCAAAAATTATTCTGATTGCCCCAGACTGGCCACGCCAGCACTGGTACCCACTCCTAAAGAGCTAGTCTCAAGGCCCAGCCTGGACTTTACCTCTAATTCCTCATCTTCTGACTCAGCAAAACAATCCGATCCTGCACAGCCAACTCAGAACCTTAAATCTGGCTGCATGGCAAATAATATAGCCATTCAGAACACACCTCTCTCTAAAGCAGTTATGGATGTCATTTTGGAAGCCAGGAGGCCCAGCACCAGGAAATCTTATGCAGAAAAATGGAAGAGATTCTGTGCTTGGAACCAGGCACAAGGACTTGAACTGCTTGTTCCAAATATTCTTCAGATTTTACATTACCTAACTGAGATGCTGGACAAAGGCCTATCCTTCTCATCAATTAAGATCCATGCCTCTGCCATTTCAGCTTATTACAATATGGAACCTCCTATTTTCTCACATCCACTGCTGACAGTATCTCAGAGGGGCAAAAAACATAAGACCCCCAAAGAGAGCACCGATACCTACATGGGACCTCAACTTTGTCTTGGAAAAGCTCACACTGCCTCCTTTTGAGCCAGCCAATACAGCTGAGATAAAATTCTTATCTTGGAAAACTGCTCTCTACTCCTAGCAATAACTTCAGCAAGAAGAGTCTCAGAGTTACAGGCATTAATGGCAGCGGAACCTTTTATCATTTTTCATCCGGACAGGGTTTCTCTAAGGACAAACCCAACATTTATGTCAAAGGTAGTATCCAGTGTGGCTGTTAACCAAACCATTCATTTGCCAACATTTTATCCAAATCCCCAGAATAAAGGAGAGTCTTCTGCACTCTTTGGACATACACAGGCAGCTATGCTTCTACTTGGACAAAACAAATGCTTTCAGAAAAACTGAGCAACTGTTTGTAGCATATGCTGCAGGATCACAAGGAAAGACTATTTCAAAGCAGACTGTTTCAAAATGGATAGAACACTGCATTCATTCCTGCTATGCACAGCATGGCAAATCAGTGCCTAAGAATATTAGGCCACATTCTACCAGGGCATCAGCCACTTCAGTAGCCTTTCTCAGAGGAGTACCAACCAAGGAAATTTTGGAGGCTGCAAGTTGGAGTTCAGTGCACACTTTTACCAAGCATTATCAGTTACCTCTTTATTCTAAATCCAGAGCAGGCTTTGCCACTGCAGTTCTGCAGGGCCTCATAGCCACTCCTAATCCTATTTAGACCCAGCCACCCTACCTCAACTTTGGGATTCAACCCAAGTGTAATGACTGCAACAGTGAAACACGATGAACATAGTACAGTTGTGTACCTACCACAAATGTAGATGTTCGAGTGTATTCACTGTTGCAGTCCAGGTTACCCACCCACCATCCCCCTTTCTTTGTTGGGACTTAGCTCTACTTCTCTATCCTATACAACCTATGTGGTGTATTTGCTTGTAGATGAAGTGTTATTGTATGTTTTTATAAGCAATATGTATTGCCTACCTTCTTGGGGGCACCTGACATCTGGGGCAAGAAAAACTGAAGAAAATGGCATCGGCTGCATCTTATATACCCCTGGAACACTGACGTCAGGGAAGAGGCGACAGCAACCGACACCAGACCAGGACTTTGGAATTCAGGCCGACTGCGGGTAGCCTGCCAGCAGGATAACCCAAGTGTAATGACTGCAACAGTGAATACACTCGAACATGTACATTTATGATAGGTACACAACTGTACTTTTCTGTAGGCTCTGGGGTTCATGACTTCCACCATTCCAATGCTCTCTCTGGCCAACCTCCACTTGAGGAAGTTCCAGTGGTTTCTGAAGTCAGTGTGGCTTCAGCATGCACATCCTCTAGACTTTCCTGTTCCTCTTCTCCCATGTCTCATGAAATAACTTCTGTGGTGGACTCAGCAGTTGTCTGAATCCATGGCTCTCTTTTCAGCCTCCTCTTCCCTCTTAGGATCTGTTCACAGGTGCTTTAGATGTGGGATGGGGAGCAGCTTTTGGCTCCCTGAGGGTTCAGGGAGTGTGGTCACCTCATCAGCAGAAGGAGCACATCAACATCAAAGAGATGAGGGCTCTTATGCTGGCTTTTCAGGCCTTTCATCCTCTCTTCTATGCAGGGCGTCTCAAGGTATTCACAGTGGGCTATGAGATCTTACCGTCTTTGCCATCTGGCACTTCTGGCATGGAGTCTGGTATCCAATATCAAGTGACTCTTCAGGCAGTTTGTATTCTTTCAGATCAGAACATTGTGGCAGTCAATCTGAGCAAGTCCTTCACTCGATCCCATAAATGGATGTTTCATAGGGATGTGTTTCTGGACATTGTTCACCAGTGGGGTACTCCTTAAGTAGATCTCTTTGCCTTATCTCTGAACAGACAACTTCATCTGTTTTGTGCCAGAGCCCCAGATCCTCTGGTATGGAAGGTGGACACCCTCTCATTTTCATGGAAGGGGATGTTTCTTTATGCATTCCCTCCCCTTCCTCTCATTCCGAGAGTCCTGCTCAAGATTCAACAGGATGCTCCAAAAATCTTATTGGTGACTCTCTTCTGGCTACGACAGCGCTGGTTCCCTATACAACTGCAGCTAGCCAAGGGCAATCATCACAAGTTACCTCCCAGGGTGGATCTCCTCACACAGTACAAGGCACAGTACAAGGGAGCTCTCATCCATCCCCACCTGTTCATGCCTCAACTGACACTGTGGGTGGTAGGGTTTTGATCCCTCATAGACACCTTTTTTCTGAGGATGTGCTGCAGTTTCTGCAGGAGGCCAGGAAACCTACTACTAGTAAATCCTACTTGTCTAAATGGAAGAGGTTTTCTGTTTGGTGTCTTTCTAGTGACCTGGACCCACTTTCTGTGGATGTTCCTTTGGGTCTGTCTTGTGTGAGTTGCTCAGTGCTGGTTTGTCCTATTCTTCTATTAAGGCCCACTTATCAGTTCTTTCTGCTTGTCTGCCTTTAACGCTCCCGTTGGCTTCTAGAGTTGAGGCTAAGCAATTTCTTAAAGGTGTCATTAATATTAGACCTCCCAGGAAGCCTATTCCTCCCCCTGGGATTTTAATTTCATTCTGGAAAAATTGACTGAGGCTCCTTTTGACCCTGCTGTTTCAGCTTCCTTGCAACATTAGTCTTGGAAGACAGTTCTTTTTTTAGCTCTTACTTCTGCCAGATGGGTGTCTTGAGTTGCAAGCCCTTATGGCTTGTCCACCTTTTTTGATATTTCATGAAGACAGAGTGTTCTTGCGTACTAATCCTTTTATGCCAAGGTGGTTAATGAGTTGTCACTTAATCAGTCTATTAATTTGCCTACTTTTTCCCATCTCCACAATCTTGTAAGTGAGATGGTGCTGCATACCTTAGATGTGCATAGACAGCTCAGATTTTATTTGGAAAAAACTAAAGCTATCAGAAAATCTGACAAGTTATGTGTTTCCTTTCATCCTATGTCTTTAGGTTTGGCTGTTTCCAAGCAAACTATTTCCACTTTGATTTCAAAGGCTGTTTCCTTTTGTTACACTTTTCATAGCAAGAGCCTTCCTTCTTTTGTAAAGGCTCATTCCAGTAGAGCTGTGGCATATTCTAGTGCTTTTTTCAAAGGCTTAGATGCTAATTCCATTCTTGAAGCAGCTACCTGGACTTCTGTGCATACCTTTACCAAACATTACAAGTTGGATGGTATCTCCAGAGCTAGAGCTGGTTTTGCTAATGCCATTCATTATGGCTTCTTAGAGGGCTCTACTGCTGCTTCCTCCTCCCAAGTTTCTTCTTGAGCTTTGGCCGCTCCCATTTGTAATGAATACTGCAGCGGTGAATGTAAGGACAGTACAGTTGTGTAAAATCTTACCATAACAGTAGATGTCCTTGCCTTCACTGCTGCAGTATTCACTCCCTCCCTCCATCCCCTAGTTTTTTCGAGTCCCTATTGAATTATCAAACATTTCAAAGTTTGAATGTCATATAGCCTACACCATATGATCGAACTTTGAAAAGTTCGAAGGTGAAAGGCAATGGCTCCGTACTCGCAGAATGGAAAAATTTCCCTATTCTGCACTGAAGTGCAGTCTAGGAGTTGGTATATTTAAGTAGGGGGCTGCTCAGAGCATTACAGTAAGTGTTTTTTATATTTATTTATTTATTTATTTTTTACATTTTTATTATATATATTCTAAGATTCAAGTTTCGCTCATATGTTGTCGAACATATAAGCGGTTCGAAATTTTGAAGCTTCGAATATATAATATAGACCCTTTTTTTCCTTCCTGGATGTGCAGGTTCTCCTTGGTTTGCTGTTCCTACTGGGGCAATCAGTTCTGAGGATGGTACGCCTAAATGTTACCTTTATGCCCTACGCTATGCAAGGAGTGTGCAGGTGATGTTCAGCATACCTTAAAGCAAAGTTAGACTTTGGTAAACTGACCAGATGTTGGCTTTCATGGCAGGGAATCCCATTTGTAATGAATGCTGCAGCGGTGAAGGCAAGAACACCTACTGTTATGGTTAAGATTTTACACAACTGTGCTTTTTACGTGCATCCACTAATGTTTGGCAGGGTGATCCTTCATACATTTTTTTGTCATCTCCATTTGAACCGATGTCACATTTTACAAGACTTTTTGTTTTACTGAAAACCCTCTAAAGCACACACACAAACACACCCACAGAACACCCTCACAACCTATTAACTTGCGTAGAACTATGTACATCCTCAAATAATGAAGTTTAACTCTCCTGATAGGCACAATTGTCCACTGTTGACAGCTGCCCAGACGGGGATTAAAGGCTTTCCATGCTAAAGTTCGTGTTATAAAATATGCATGGCGCAGTGGTGCAGCGGTAGTGTTGTCATCTCACAGCAAGATGCTCTCTAGTTTGATTCTCGGCTGAGGTGCCTTCTGTGCAGAGTCTGCATGTCCTCCCTGTGTTCTTGTGGGTTTCCTCCCACATTATAAAGACATGCATCTGGAGCGTTTTTCCCTGGGCCTCTGCTGAAAATTGGCTCATTCTAAGTTGGACTTTCCTGGTTAAAAAATATAAAATAAATAAATAAATATGCTCCAGTTTACACAAATTGCTGTCTGTACTTGTCTCATCTTTATACCCTTCCCACATGTGAAAAACAGCTTATATACTTTCAGAAAACACTAACTTGTAGCCTTAAGAAAAAGTGCACTGGATATCTTTATATAAAAATAAATTATACATTGTTCTAGTAAATGCATTAAAGTAGCTGGTTACCCGAAAAGCTGTTGTCTCTGATTCACTTCCAGTAATTTCAAACTTTCTTTTTTACGGAGCTGCTTGTACTTGTACCTATTAGTTTTAACATTTCTTACCGTAAACAATGCCCAAACCTCTTGATTTATTGCCCTCACCTTTAGTGAACATGTTTCTATGGAAACATAAGAGTAGAATGTTCTTCTCTGCTAAGGAAAGCTATTTATAACATTGTTGTATCTCACTGAAAAAAAAAAAAAAAAACTTGCTTAAACAAAAAACTTGTCATTATATCAAACCCAGGGCTTTAATCCAGACATTTGCCTACATAAAAGAAAACATTTCAACTGTACATATATGACACTCCACCCCCCCCCCATCCCAACGGCCCAAGATTACAGACCATTAACTCAAATATGCTTTTGTCTACACAACATGAAAATGCTTTACTTTGTAACATTCAAAGCATGTCATGAAATGCTTTATACAAATACTGTTACAAACAACAAAATGTTTCACTTACAGTTTCTTTTTTACTCTCTCTCTCTCTATGTTGTTTTCCTTTTAGTGCACTCACAAACATCAGTGAGATTGGGACACATACCTGTTAGCCCCCCAAGTTTAACAACGTTAACAAAAATCCATTCTTTGTCAGCCTGTTTTTCTTGTAAAGCCATATTTCACAGATGTGATTGATGCTTATAGCCTGATGTGTATTCACTAATTTTAGTGTTGCTGGTCTTCCACATTTAGGGGTGTTTTATTGATGACATAGTTCCCTGGGGTGGCTGACTTACCAAAAGGTACTATAATGCATTTATTGGTACTGAGTTTTAAGCCACGGCTTTGTCACCAAGCGTTTGTCTGTGTTTGACCTTCCAGAAGGGTGTTCTCATCTTGGGGGATTCAGTGAGTACTCCCAGTTTGCAATCATCTGCAGACTTGGTTAGCCAGAGGCCTTTGATGATGGCTTTGACATCCAAAAAGTAGATGCCAAAGAAAAAAGTGTGCTGGTGACCAGCCTCTTTGTGTAGGTGGCTTCACCAATTCTAACCTCCTGGGTCCCATCAGTGACCCAGATAGCTATCC
The DNA here is from genome assembly GCF_019279795.1 of Protopterus annectens. Classification (NCBI taxonomy): domain Eukaryota; kingdom Metazoa; phylum Chordata; order Ceratodontiformes; family Protopteridae; genus Protopterus; species Protopterus annectens. The sequence continues at coordinate 1,394,445,847 of NC_056746.1, forward strand.
AGTGTGTTATAAAGGAGTTTATACCTAGTTCCTTAAGTTTGTTGGCAATTTCCAAGTGGATTATTGTATCAAATGCTTTAGCTAGATCTAGGTAGGTGGTATGCACTGTTTTCTCCTTACTCTTTGCCTGAGTGCCCTTTAAAGAAGTCCAGCAGATTCAGTAAGCATGACCTTCCTTTAACAAAGCCAAACTGGGATGGAGCCAATGTTTGGAGGAGTCCTATGTCCTTGTTGATAATTTCCATGATAAGTCTTTCTATGGCTTTGTAAATAAGACTAGTCAGACTAATGGGTTTTTAGTTTCCAGGATCTGTCATAGGTTCTCCCTTAAGAAGTGGGATGACCATTGCAGTCCTCCATTCACATGGCACAAAGTGTGTTTTAAGACTACAGTTAAATAATGACTTCAGGGGTCCAGATACGTCATATTTTAGACTGTTTAGGAAACATTCTGTGATGTTGTCGGGGCCCACTGAAGTTGTATTCTTGGGTTTAGTGAGCACAGCCAGAACATGCTCCCTAGTTGTAGCTGGAAGGGTTGTGTTTCAGGGTATTTTTGGGTTGGGAGGGAGAGGGGGTAAAGTTGGAACTGAATCTGTCCACTAATAGACCCACTGTCACCACGCTGAGTGAATGTGGTACCATTAATCACCAGTTCAGCACATTGCTGTGTGCTGCCCTTGCGGTTTCTGACATAGCTGAAATAAGGCCTTATGGTTATCTTTCATCTGGGAGGCCATCTTAAGCTCAGAGCTGGCTTTGCTTGACCTAGTTAGCCCACTTAGTTGCCTATTTAGTTTGATGACAGAGTTTTTATCTTTATGGAAATTACCCTTCCTAATTTTTGCCACAGTTTGTTTCCTTTTGTTGTATATCTTGTTTAATTTGGGATACACCAGGACAGTTTGTTTCCAGAGATAGTCCTGGGCTTACTTTTGTTAGGTAGAGCAGCCTCTATGCAGCCATTGACATGGTTGTAACAGAGTTTCTGAGAGCAATTTAGCATAAGCTGCTGTGTTCTCTGGGTTCGGATAGGCACTGAATTTTGACAAGCCATCACTTAATAAAAAGCAATTTGCCTTGAAATAGTTACTATTTTTGGTTTTAATGGAATTATGGAGTTGATTTTGATTTCAAGGTAGACAGCTTTATATTCTGAACTTACCAGGAAGGATGGTGTGTGTGTGTGTGTGTGTGTGTGTGTGTGTGTGTGTGTGTGTGTGTGTGTGTGTGTGTATGTGTGTGTGTGTGTGTGGGGTTACAATATTCTGCCATATTTGTGAGCATGAGGTTCAGTATGTGGGCATATTCGCTATTAGGTCAAGGATGTGTGTATTTACAAATTCCAGGAATCTCTGTCTGTAGATATGAGGCCGTGTAGGATTTCCAGTCTATAGAGGGGTAATGAATAGAGTGTTTGGTTGGATGGTAAGTGTCTCCAGTAGGTCCAAGTTTGCATTGTCAGCTTCCTGGGACATGAATGGTGACCTGAAGTTTTTTCTATGGTGGTCTGTACATGGAGGAACAACAGCATGTCATTCTGGCTGACAACTATATAGGTATTCTTGTTATTGATGTATATTGAGACACCTCCATCTTTAGCTCTTGTCTGTGCAGCTAGTGGTCTAAAAGTGTGGAAGGTACTGAAACCTTGCACTGCTGGGGTACTCTATGCCATATCTCGGTAACTGAACAGATATTTATATTTTCAAGTGCGAGGAGGGCTTGGAGGGAGTGCAGTTTTTTTTTATTTAGGCTCCTGGCATTCAGCAGTAATACCCTGAGGTTCAGTTGAGTTAAGTTTGCTATGTCTGTAGGTTTGTCAGTTTGTCCTTGCCTAAAAAAGGCATTATGGGGGTTGATAAAGCCAGTATTCGAAAGCCAAGAGGGGAAAGATGCCAACCGTATTGGCAAAGCAACATGGGCTATTCACCATGTCCTCCCTAAGCTGACAAATGCTAGGCTCATACCAGCCTGAGACACGTAGTCTGAAAGCTCCATAATGGCTCTGTTCATATCGTCCAGGGAGATGCATCTCAGGTCATTTACACATACATGGATTATGATGGAATCGCACTAGAAATGTCTGTCATTATTTAATGACTTCAGTCTCTAGTGTTTTGCCAGAAAACCACAAATGTGAGGAGGAGACCAAAATGACGAGGCAAAAATCTGGAAGTCTGCAAAAATCTGCACAGTAGAGAGGTATGGTCCCAGAACAAACTAAAAAATGCAAACAGATAACTTTTTTTGGCAAAAATGTTGAAACAAGCAGAAAAGTACAAAGAAGTATCACGACATAGGTCACTATAAGTGTAACGTAAACATTTAAGCAGAATTAAATTAATTATCTTTCCTTTTTGATGAAAAACTAGTTACTCGCAACTTGCATATTATATTTTATTGCTATGAACTTATCTGCTTCTGTCCATCTATTGAATTGCTTGTATATATTGCACTGCCTTATGTTTTAGGTGTATTTTGCATTATCTACTGCATTATGTTATGTTTCTCTACATGTCTCGTATTTGCCATATGGCCTGGACAGTAGCTGAATGGGGTCTAGCTCTAGTCCAGTCAGCAAACAAAAATAAAGTCATTGTCTGCCTAATTTAATGGCCATAGTTAAATCTGGCCCCGTTTCTCCACTCATCTTAAGGCACATGATGTCGCATACTTTCCCTGGATATGTGGAATATTTTTCCGGTGTACTAATTAAATATACCAAAAATGCAGTCCTTCACCACACATTGAAATGATGCAGGCTGTAACAGAGCACTCTGAGAAATGCTTTGGTAATCTTGAAACCTTCCCTGCCATTTAAATTTGTCATGGTTAATAGTGCAGATGTTTTTGAGTGGATTCTTTGTTGCCATGCCTTTTGATTGTTAATCCTTCCCTATCAACCCTATCCATTTATTCTCCTGTCCTGAGAACTCACCAGTTAGGATACATTCTGACCAGGGCATAGAAGCAGTCATGGCAGTGTTTTATGCCCTCATTGGCATCCTTACAATGAGGGTAGAATATGTATGGTCTTAACCAAGCCTCTTTTGGCAGATGTGAGCACCCTCATTTCTTCAATAACACCCTATGCCCCCTCATATGGGTGCATGCTCTCCTAGTCCCAGCACACACTACAAAGATGGCTCCCTGTTGAAATGTCATCACTCGAAATGCGGAGTGCTGAAGAGATGAAAACATGAAAACCAGGAGAAGAATGAATCTCAAAAATCACTTTTCTCCTTAAAACTTTTTTATGGGGGGGGGGGGGCTGCACCCACCAAGCTTATATATGGCAACTGTGAGATCACCAAACCTTGGAGGAAAAGGGAATGTTCTGAGAAATGACATCTCCGACTCAGTATATGTGAGTCCATTCTTTCGGCCATTCAGTCTGCACATTTTGGGACATGCTGTACCATGTCACGACATTTGAAATGGTTAGCTACAAAGACTACCATCCCCAGGTTGTGACCGCTAAGCCCACATTCCCTTGTCCTATGGCCATTGTATTGCCTGCTCCTCTACTTGTATGGGAGCAGGTTGGCAAATCGTCTCCCATCTCCTCCTCCTCCAGCATGGAGAGCTGACATAAGCTGCGCACTCCGCTGCTCCTGCGCATGGCTCTTCTACTGCCTGAGTCACTGTGCGTACTTGGGTCATCTGGCTTGTAATCAGGATGTGTCCATCTACACCACAGAGCCATGCCATTTGTGAGTGGCTTGGAACTTGAGAGGCAAAGTATTTGAAGAGTCAAGGAGTTACCCTATTTCAGCAAAGGAGAAGAGGGAAAATGCTACTTCTGCTGGGGTGGCACAGCATGGCTTCTGCTGTGGCAGGAAGTAGTAAATTTAACTTTTCAAGTACCCATAATGCATTGCAGATTTTAAAAAAATAATAACTATCGTGTGAAAACTGGGAAGAGTCCACCCATGTTCTGGCTGAAATGAGTCCCAGGACCAGCCCGCCTACCTGGTCGACAAAGATTAATAAATAATAAAGTTGTGTCCTACTACAATGTGATATTTCAACAAAAGAATGAAGTACAGCTGTTCCTGATTATCCAGGGAATCTTGGATGTAGCTAATGCACACACTTTTTGTTTTGTTTTATTTTAGTTCAAATTTATTGACTATCTGCAGTGTCTTTTGTGTGTGTTTTCTTCAGGTTTCAGCCTTATGTCTATGAGCACTGTATCTTTACTGCCAACTTTAGGTTATATGATACATTTTTATGTAAGTGAGACTACAAGTGTGTCCTTTGTATGACATGTTCATGGTTACAGTTCTGTTTGATTTAAAACATCTAAACCACATGTTCAGGGTCTGCCAAGAATGCACACAAACTAGAGGTGATTGTTTTTTTCTCTCACTGGACATGCACTTCACACCTTGTGATTACCATATGGTACAGTGACCTCTTTGCTCTTACGGAACTGGTCAGACATTGGCCTGCTGTCGTTATAAATTGAGAGATGTAATGTTTAACACTGCATGATATGAAAACTTGTTTATATGAATTAATATGATTACTGTGGCAGCTGTGTAGCACTGGCAGAGGTTAAGGCACTAGATTATCTCCAAACCTGAGTTTGAAACCCACCTGTTTTCTCTGTGAACCTAGAGAGGCATCTTTTAACTGCCTTTTGCTTGTAGCTTGCAGCTGGAAACAATCTAAGTATTGCTGTTGCATGAACCATCATTTGTCTTGTAGTCTGCAGCTGTTTCTGTTAGGTATGAAAACAGTGCTATAACTGTACCAGATGTTCTTATTCATTAGTAATCTAAACCCTAGAAAACCATTACATGCATTGGTATTAAGAATTTCATCATTGTTCTCTTAAATTGTATGGAAAGTGACAAAATAGTTCAGTTAATTCTGCCTGTGTTATCCCATATCTTGAACCAATGGTTTGCCTTTCATTTTTAGCCTCCTGAAGACACTGCTGTTACTTTATTTTACTGTGTTGGACTGTGAAATTCCTTTATATAGCAAACCTGCAGGCAGAATATTGCATGAATAAGACTCGTCCAGAATATACAGCAAGGAAAAATGTCCTCAAAAGTTTTTTTGCTGTTCTTATGTCATTCCTACTTCTGCCTTGTTTGTCCTACAAGGTAGTTTTGAGCAAGCAGTTTTTTTTTCTGTTAAATCATTTCTGACAGGCTGACAGTTCTGGCAAGAGTCGATCTGAAATTTACATGAACAGTAGGTTTTAACAGGATTTTCAGACCATGTACTAAAACACTCTTGCCATGTGTGAAATAATGTTCCCCTGCTTACTGAGAATGGTGATAGTGTCAATATGTACCTTGGAGGGGTGAATACCCAACGGAGTTCAGTGAAAGAGTTTTTTGGCAGAAGTGCTTGACAGCTTTTCTTGCAATCATTTAGATATTTTTTGGCAGTTTTAATTTCTTAGATTGCCTATTTAGAGGAGTACATGCTTTTGTGCGGTAGTCTAGTTTACCTGATAAATTACTTCAAAAAGTGGAAAACAAAATGAATTGCTATGTAGACCATTTGCCAAGAAAGCACACACATGCTCTGTTGTTATGTATTGTGTGTCTTTGCAACTTAAAGGGGTTTCAACCAAACACAGAAAAAAGTAAAGAAAACAGAAATTTGCCTTATACAAATATATGTGAAATATAGTTCACATGCTTATTGATAGTAGTTAGATACTGGTAGTGTCGCTATGTACTTTGCAGGAGGTAGCTACACACAGTTCAGTGAAGGACAGTTTTTTTTGACAGAGGTTCTGGAGGTCTTTTCTTGCAATCATTTAATAATTTTTTGGCAGTTTTAATTTCAATAAAAGTCTGTTCATCACTAGACAGAAGTTTTCTCCACTTAGATTGATCTAAATCTTTTTGGGTGGAATTTAAAATTTGCACCTCCTGCGTGATAAAGTATCGAGGCTACTGGTGATATAAATAAGGTAAAGTCATTCAAGCCAAAGACTATGCATACAGTTTCTGGAGTTACTGCTGTCTATTTTTGCCATGAACACTTCTCAAGTTGAGTTCTTTATTGTTTTTTTTTTTATCTTTTTGGTGTTACACAATGTGCCCATGGTGGCTGCTTGCCACTAATGTTTGTTTTGCATCTAGCGGGTTGTCATGTTGTTTGACTGGGAATGTGAGGAAATGTTGATTAGCTGTGAGAATGTAGACTGCCTGTTTAGTTGATTACATGCTTTTTTGTGGTAGCAAGTTTGCCTCATAATTGCTTCAGAAAGTAGAAGACAAGGGCACAAATGCTCTCTGTTATCATGTATTGTGTGTCTTTGCATATTAATGGGGCTTCAACCAAAGATGGAAAAAAGTAAAAGAAACAGAAACTTACCTTATATTTGTTTAAAAAAGAAACAATAGAGGGATTACTGTATAAAGGAATCTGACAAAGCAAGGTAGGCTGTGTCTGGCACCCTCATGACCCTGTATTGTATTAAGCAGGCAGCTGGAGAGTGAATGAATGATTGCATTGCTACTTACTTATTTTTATTAAGTACTTAATCATTTTCCCTAATTGGTAGGTTTGCAAGTCTTGTAATGAAACGGTTTTATAACTTCACAGTAAGAGTTTTACAGATGCATGATTCCATACTCAACAGTCTTCTCCATCGAAATGTATTCAGTACTTCATCAAACTAGGCATCAGCCCCTATATCACTTGGTGGGTTGGAAATTGGCTCACAGATGAAGTAAACTCCAAGTCAGACTGCTGACTAGTCACGAGTGGAGTCCCACAGGGATCGGTCCTGAGTCCTCTATTGTTTGACTTCTACTTCTTAGAAGTCCAGGCCAACACAAAGAGACTCTGGCTGACAAAGTTTGCAGATGACTGCAAGCTGATAGCCATTATTAACTCCCCAAGTGATGCAGACATCCTACAGAAAGGCCTCACTGACACCAATGACTGGTGTCGAAACCATGGCCTTAAGCTTAATGCCAAAAAATGTGTCGTCATCCCCTTTGGTAAAAACTCAGTTCCCACTAATTAGCACATTGATGGGAGCCCACTGAACACTGAATGCATTATAAGAGATCTGGGGACGCAGGTTGACAGCAACCTCTCTGTTGACCACTACATTGCCATAGTGGTCAGAAAGTCTTTCTATGTGGCACGTCATTACCAAGGGTTTTGCATCCAGGAAGAAAGAGGTCATCGTCTTTCTCTCTACTTTTCCCTCATTAGACCAATTATTGAGTATAATGCCCCATTTGAAATGTATCTCACTAGACACCTGCAACAGTTGGAGAGGCCACAGAAGTACCTCACGAAGAGGATCCTAGGCATTAAACACATGTCCTACACGGACAGCCTCAAAAGACTCCAGCTTTTCACATACTGCCTACTTAGAGGCGATCTTTGCTTGACTTACAAAGCCATGTCTGACCCAGCTTGGTTAAAAATGCTACATCTAACGAAATTCCAATCCCTCCACACCACATGCTCCAGAGCCCTCAATCTCATTACCATAATCAACAGAACATGCTGGAGAGACAGGTTCCTCACCCAGAGACTGCCCGTGCTCTGGAATAGACTTCCCATACATGTCAAACAGAGCACTTCGCTGTCCCTCTTCAAGAGAAATCTTGATGAGTGGATGGGAAATAGAAAGTTCACCCCAGGGATCACTCCAGTGCTCTACTTGATAGAGGCACTGGGAACTAACGTCAAGCAGCATGATGCCAGGGCACTTCTATGGGCTAGGCTTGAAAAGATTCCAGGGCCATTAACCTAGTACACACCTATGAACCATGCAGCATACATAGAACAGTTGCTAGGGAAGCCATAATAAATTGAAGGCCGGTGCTATAGAGAACTGGCTATAGGATGCAGTAGTGCATCACAATTGTCAGGACTGCTCAGTGCACAGAATGTAATCAGTCTGCTAATTCCTCTTCCTTGACCCCATAATGCTTTGCTTCCTCCTGCCACTCCTGTCTTTGCTGCTGTGAAACTTTCTGATGTGACAGCTGACACCAGGCTGCCTCAATAAGCCATTAAGGCTACATTTTGTTGATTTTTGTATTCTGTTGCTAGGCTGAGATTTCATTCATTTTTTGTGTGTTTACCAATAGATTTGATATTGCCTTTTTCTTCCACCTCAACCTGAGGGGTGTACCAGATCTGACTCTGATCTGCGGTCTTAGAGCTCTGTCTCTTCTATCCATAATGCTTTGCCCTACAATATATCCTCATTTCCTGCAAGCTCTATACATAAGTTCATTGTTTCTCTGTTATTTCAGTCTACTTTTTGGTCTGTTTTTTTACTGTGTTTTATTTGTTAGTTATTTGCTTGTCAGCTGTGTTTTTCTAGATTAGCTTAGCATAGCAGTCTTGCTGCTTTTTCCCCCTTTTTCTTTTTTCCTTTGTACAAAAACAAAAACAAAACATTCTATCTACAGTTATTTAAGTTTCATAGAAGTTTGTTGTCTTGTATAGTGCGTAGTTTCTGTGTAAATTGTATACCTTGCCCAAAAGAATCTGGAAGCTCAGCAATCCACGTTGCAGCCTATAACCAATGTGTCCATGAGTCTGCTGTCCAGTTCTGCCAATGGCACTGTCTGCACTGTAGGCACTGGCATTGATATGTGCAGTCATGAGTGGATATGCTTGTGAAATTTCACAGCCTGTATTGAGGCACCTTTTATTAATGCCTGATATGACAGAGCCTGCCTTTTTGGTCCAAAGGTCAAAGAGACACTTACCAGGAATGAACAGGATGAAAAGATGCTGTCTGCTGTTGGAGTTTGTCTCTCCACTCCGCTGGTGTCCTTTTCCAGGAAACAGAAGTGGGGGAGGGGAGTGGTGTCTCTTCTTTCGAATATTGCAGAAGTCTTTTCAAGATGCTCCTGGTGATGGCTCACTTTAGGGTTGGGAGTACTTTAATAGATGTGTCCCAAGGAGCAGAGGTGGTCCACAGAATTGGGGCATCTCTGGACCCTTTTCTGGTAAGCCCTTCCAGTGCTCCTAAAGGTTTGCCCAGCTGCTCCTTTCTGCAGGCAGTTGGGGACTACGTGTCTCATCACCTCGAAGCTTGGGAGGCCATCACCTCAGATGCTTGAGTTTTGAGAGTCATATCCGTAGGTTATACAGTTTCCCAAAGAGGAAGAAAAGATTCCCTTCTGACACCTCACCCTATCAGACAAGACGTGCAGCAGCAGAAATAAAGAAACGTACTTCTCAACCAAGAGATCCTACCAGACCAAAGAGGATTCAGGGTCCACTCAAGATTTTTTTTAATACCAGAGAAGAAAAAGGGCCTCAGACCAGTCCTGGATCTTAGCAGTTTAAATCAATACATCACGTGGACTAAGCTCTGCTTGGTCGAGGTGCAGTCCATCATCCCTCTTCTGAGGAAGGATGACTGGATGTGTTCGGTGGACTTCAAGGATGCCTACTATCACAAAAAAAAAAATAGCCAGGCAATCAAAGAGGTCATTGTGCTTTTAAGTGGGTGTCAGTAATTACCAGATTCACGCTCTGATCTTTTGTCTCACCACATCCCCCTGAGTGTTCATCAAGTGCATGGCAGTAGTGGCATCCTGGCTCAGGCTGCAGGGGTTCCAGGTCTTTCTTTGTCTGGACAACTGGCTCCTCACAGCATCCACAAAGACATCTTTAGTCAAAACCAGAAACTACGACAAGTCCAGTTTAGATCCATTTCAGCTTACAGAGTTCATAGGCTGCCTTATGGATACAGTCAGCCAAATTTCCAAACTTCCTTCTTCAGGTTAACTGCTCTTTGGCTACAGGTTTCCCTGGTCCAGAGTTCTCAGAAAACTTCAGCTCTTCAAATTCTTTGGCTATTTGGATGATGGCTACATCTGTTTGTCTGATCCCTGTGGCCAGATTTCACATGCAAGTTCTTCAGTGAACCCTCTCTATTCAGTGGTCACCTGTCTTTCAATACATGGATTTTCTGATATGCTTAGTAGCACACATTTGCAATTAACATATTATTTGGTGGCTGGACCTACCTCTAGTCTCAGCAGGCTGACAGTTTGCTCTTCCTCATCCTCAATTAGAGGCCAATCTCCACATCAGTTTTGTGGAGATGAGTAGTCCTCCTAGCACTGCATGCATTTCAGGATCTTCTTCCCAAGGGTATGATTGCCATCCAGTCTGACAGTATGTCAGTAGTGTGGTACATAAACAAGGAGGGAACCACTTCTACCCACTGTGCTGGGAGGCTATGAAGGTGTGGCAGTGGGCAGCATCCTCTCAACAGTTTGTGGTAGCAGTGCACATCCTGGGAAGGTCCAGCATTCTGGCAGACAGTCTGAGCAGAAATATCCTCCTGCCTCATGAGTGGTCCCTAAAATGCATTTTCATCCATTGGGGCTTCTCAAGCTGAGACCTTTTTGCATCCCTGTCCAACTGCAAATGCAGCAGATTTTTCACCCTGATTCCCCCAGAGGGACACTCTTCTGCATGCTTGGCCCACTGCTGGTCTCCTGCATACCTGTCTAATAACTCCATTGATAATAAAGTTTCTCCAGAAGGCACCTCACTGCAGTGTGACTGGGATTCTCATAGCCTCCTTTTGGCACAAGTTTTGTTCCCCTTTCCGTGGCTTTATTTACTGCACCTTCCCTGGGTTGAGTGGTAATTTCCCATCCATCTTTTGGACCAGCCTCACCAAAATGCTGAGCCCCTCAGAATGACATTTTGGTTCCTTCATTTCGAATGATGGTCAGATATCACAAGTTGGCAGAAAGGGTTATTCATGTAGTATCCTCCTCCCAGAAATCTTCCACCAGGTAAGTGTATGTGAGTGAGTGGAAAAGATTTTCTATTTGGGCCTCCTCCAAGGGCCGAGACCCTTTTTCTGCTCCCTTGGATGCAATTTTGGAATTTCTAGCCCATCTTTTTCCACTCTAGTGTAAGTTACTCAACTGTTAAAGTTCACTTGGCCATTTCCAATTTTCACACTGGAATGGACAATAAACCAGTTGTAGGCTTTAAACATATTAAAGCTTTCTTGAAATGTACCTTCCTGCTTGGGCCTCCACTGCAGGATCCAGTTCCTCCCCTGGATTCTCTGCAAGCTCTCATCCAGACCACTTTTTGAAGCTGTTATCCCAGCTTCCTTAAAAATATTATTGTAGAAAACATTCTTCTTGGTGGCCATTACTTCAATGAGAAGGGTTTCAGAGCTTCAGACTTCATATTTCATTCTACCTTTATCTGGTCTTCCTTAAGGACAGAATTACCCTTAGGACCAAGATTCCTTTTCTTCCTGTGGTAGCTTTGGACTGAAACTTAAATCAGTCTCTGTATTTACCAGTTTTCTTCCCCAAGTTCAGTAACAAGGGAGAATAATTACTTCACTGCATGGATGTACATCAACAATTGAGAATGGATAGAACAAAGAACCTTAGGAAGTCTGACCCTACTTTTTGTATCTATTTCCAAATCTCAACTAGCAAACCTGTCTCAAAAGTGACTGTACCCAGATGGCTTTCTGACTGTATTTACTATACCTATTCCTTTACTAGGCAAATCTAAAACTCATCCTACTAGGCCAGTCATCACTTCTGTTGCCTTTTTTCCTTGGGCCTCTATAAGGTGACATTTGTGCAGCGCTACTTGGGCTGGCACTCACATTTGAAAGCCATTACAAAGTGGGCATACAGTCCATGTTCCGATCTTCTTTTGACTCCACCATTCTGTGAAATGAAGATGTCTTTCAGTTCTTTTTAGAGGTATAAAAGCTTTCAGTGCAGTAATTGTTTCTAGCTCTTGTGGAACGTGTACAGTCAGATGAGTTGTGAGTAACTCAGTTTACAGAACAAATTTGGGGAGACAATATTTTCATCATAGAGGTAGTAAATTAAGAAATTAATTGCCTTTAGGAATCAGAAAGGCATGTAGTCTAGAAAAGTTCAAGGCCAGTTTAGACAAATAGTTTGGTGTCAAAATATATGGAGTTTCCTGATAGATGGAAAACTCTTTTATAGTTTCTGTTGAGGCTCAGAGGTTGCATTACATTAAACATTGAGAATATTAAGACGCTCAACACATCAGCTGCCTTATCTGTCTAGGTTCAGAATAAAGTACTAAATTCTACTGTATCTGTGTGAGATTTAGTGACACTATAAAACAAAATCAAGAACTATTTGATGACTAAGAAGCTGTTCTGGTTGGAGCAGGGACCTCATAGAGCTTAAAAACAATTGCTTACTTCCTCTCTTGCAACAGAAGTTTGAGGGGTGTTCCATTTCCATACATTCCTCTTTAAGCCTTTTAATGTTTTTAAGCAACAGACAAACAGCGTTTCTCAAAACATTAGGTACATAAAAATAGGCTGACTTTGGCTTAATTGTAATAGAAAAGTAATGACAAAGTGAAATGAGACCAGTAAAGCACTTTACAGAAACGCACAGTTCAGTTCGGCAACAGCATCAGTTGCAGGTGTTTCATTTTGTGTGCTTAATAATTTCCAAGGCTGACAATCTTTTAAAATGCACTTTTTGGTAAAACAGTTCAAGTTAAATCAAGAGTCTTTCTGATCACTCAACTCCAAGTCTTTTTGAGTACAAAAGTCTGTCAGATCAAAAGTATCTCTCTTCTTGGAAACTAAGAATTAAGCCGTACAAAGTTTCTTGCCACCCCTGGGGGAGTTCAGTAGTAAATCACTCAAAGTCTTTACCAGCACTTCTCCAGTTCAGACAGTTCCAGTATTCTGATACCAAAACTTTGGTCAGTGTCTGTCTATCTGGAACACCTCCAGACTCCTCTGGGTCCATAATGTTAATGACTTCTGTAAGAATCAACGTTCTCTGGTCTTTAAAAAGCAGAGGTACTCAGCAGTTTGACATTAAGCTGTGACATCTGATGACTTGGTAAAGGGACCACTCAAATTCTCAGGAGTGGTTTCCTCGTATACCATCTCCCCTAACCATTACCAAATACAACTCTACTAGCCCACAAAAAAATCTGTTCATTAAAATTATTTTTCTACTGTTACTTATTAGGACTTTATTTGGTGGAGTCGCCATGTTATATTAAAACCTTAAGAAACAAAAAAAATGACAGTAGGAAGCTATCGGTTCTTTTCACCTAAGGATTCTTTTTGTAGGCACACACCCTATGTACAATGTAATTGTTTCAGCAGCAGTCCTTAACTGGAGCCCCACTTCTCAGGTTCTAGCCTTCCATTACCTTTGATAAAGATTCTACTGCTTTGAACAGGTTTGGAAAGCACATGTTTGTACCTTCTACTTTGTTTTTAATTGTGGTTGAACTACTTTATGCACATCTTAAATGTACAGAGGAACCTACAGTGTAAAATGCAACATCTTTTGTAAGGAATACTGGACTTACCCTTTCAAGGAAAAACTACATTCAACCATACCTCCCAACCGTACCGAATTACTCTTTTTACCGAGTTTTGGGGTCCAAATAATGGGGTGCCACGATTCCCGAGTGGCACCCCTTCATTTCCGAATTTTTCACAACTTTTTTTTTTCGCTTTTTGAGCTGACATCATCGCGTGTGCGCTAACGTCAGCTCTATCAGTCTGTCGGAGTTGAGCTCAAGGGCTCACGTGCACACATTTTCAGCTGGCTGCTTCACTGTTTGAATGGATCTGCGAGCAGGAATGGCTGGCTGCTTCACTGTTTGAATAATGAAGGACTACAGTTTATTGAAGGAAATGACTGCAAGCATGGGTACTGCTTTTAAGGTATTTTTTTATCTTCTCATGAACGGAGACTACAATTTAATGGATTCACTGTTTTTAAAGGACTACAAATTCTGCAAGCGTGGGTACTGCTTTATCGTCTTTTTGCAAGTATTTTTTTAATCTTGTGAACAGTTTCAGGAGTGTGTCAGCTACTGCTTTTTCAAGGTATAGAGCTTAAGGTATTGGAAACGACTGCTGCTTTTAATTCCGACTGTATTTTGCAAGTTGCGAGTGTTTTAGGCTTCACTGTTACTGTTTGGCTTTCAAGGGAGCAAGTATCTGACTGCTGCTTTTAATTAGTGTTTTAGGCTTCACTGCTACTGTTTGGCTTTCAAGGGAGCAAGTTGCGGACTGCTGGTTTTAATTCCGGCTGTATTTTGTAAGTCGCAAGTGTTTTAGGTTTCAGTGATTGCCTTTCTATGGAAACGACTGCTGCTTTTAATTCCGGCTAGGCTTCACTACAGCTTAAGGTATTTTGCAAGTAGGCTTCACTGTTTGGCTTTCAAGGTATAGGAAGGAAATGGCTGCTGCTTTTAATTCCTGAAGGAAGGAAACGACTGTTGCTTCTATGCTATTTATTTGCAAGTCGCAAGTATTGACTTTCCATTATTGAAGGAAACGTCTGGTGTGTGTGATGCTTTTTAAGCTATTTTTTTTGCAAGTCTCGAAGCTGAAAGTGAAAGCTGGGGATGTTAAATTTGAATGGACCCTGTTCAAAACACAGTACTTGAAGCGGTGGTTTGTTTGTTTGTGTCTTTCGGCTTTTCCCCGTTAGAGGTCGCCACAGCGGAACTCCAGTCCGCTAATGATTGGCAGTTGATTTTTACGTACCGGCTTGCCAGGCCTGATGCACAACCTTCAACGAAGGTATGCCCATTCATGCATGTCTCCATGCAGAAGACGCTCTAGCTGAGAATCGAACCGGACAGCGTCTTACTGTGAGGCGACAACGCTACCACAGCACCACCAATGTATGTAAAAAAGGTGTTTGGAACTTCTAATGGTAACTAGTGCACACAGCTGTAAACTATTAGTGAGGAAAACTAAGATTAAGGAAAAAGGCCTTTCTTGCAATGCTAGTATGGGGAGGGGGAAATCTAGATTTGGAAAATTATTACAGCTATCGTTTTCCTTGCTTTTTGCTAGCAATCACAGAACTGAAGCCCCTGCTATTGAGGGAAATAGACCATGGAATATAACTTCTGGATAGCATTTAAAAGCCTCTGCCAAACTGTCTAGCAACACAAGAGGAGGAGGCTGGATATTGCCCACTATGTTTTCAGTAAGGTGTAAGAAATGCAAACATTTGTGATATCACTGCTTTAAGACTAGAAAGAACACTGTGCAGCTCTGAACTCTAGCAGATGCATGTCTTTCTCTAGAAGTACTAAAAGCGGATAGAGAGAGTTCTATTTTAGAAAATGAAGTCATTACAGTGACTCAACTGTGCTATGAGAAGGGTGAAACAATGGATGAAATACATGAGATAGGGCTAGAAATGAAGGTACTGGACATTGTTGATGGTGTAGTTAATGCATCTTTTACAATTTTTACTGGAAGGCTCAGCAACAGCTCTTAAAATAGGTGGAGGTGCCAATTTTCAGTGGAGACGGTATCAGTTATGGTGAGATCAGATTTCTCAACCTTCCTGTGAAAATGTAAACTAACACTCAAATGATGATTTCATCCACTAGCTGAATGTCTGATTTACTATGCATCATGGGAGTAGTATCTTCATTATGGCACACTGGATCAACTCTTTGTACTTGCACTATATCAGTGTGGTCTACAACCTTTTTTTTTTTGGGGGGGGGGGGGGGAGTGAAAGAGGGTGGGACGTAGCCAAATGTAAACTCTTATAAACATACACTCCTAAACACCTTATGGAAATTACTACAATAGTCCCAGAACTGCCACTGATGTGAACTATAATCCTGGCATTTGAGGAGTGATTATGTGTACAGCCTGAATCTTATGTTAAACGTGTTCAAGATGGCTGCATGACTCCATCAAGGTGTGTGTGTGAAAATGCCCCAGGTGGTTAGAGGTACTCTGGCTCAAACCCTGTACATTGGGTACAGGTAAAAAGAGCCTAAAGTCCCTAGCTACCACCACTTGTGAGTTTATACCTCATATTTTTGTTCTGTTCCTCATAAAATCTCAGGCTTTCATGATTTTTGTGGCAAATCACTGAAGGGATTGAATTCACTAAATAATGACAGGCATTTGAATTTCAGACTTCATATTCTTCAGAAAATCAGTGGTAACAAAACCTTTTATTCTAGCAATTTTCTAAATTTATAAGATCAGTATTTGAAATGTGTCCCTATTTTTGAGCTGTATTCCCCCATTTTTGGTTTTGTCTAGGTTTTTTGTGCTAAGACATTGAGAGCTATGTATGGTGAGAACTGAATTCTGTATTCCCCCATTATTGGTTAGTCCAGGTTTTTTGTGCTAAGAGGTTGACAGCTATGGTGAGAAGTGAGAACTGAATTCACTAAATGATAGCCATTTAAGTTTCAGTCTTCCTATCTTTCAGGAAACTGTTGATTTAGCACAATGATATGCTGCTTTGACTGTAGTGGACAGGGTCCTGGTTTCAAGACTTAGCGGTGAAATGCATGGTGGTGATGCATTTTATTCTAGCAACTTTCCAAAATTATACAAGCAATGCTTAAAATGTGTCCCTGCCTGGTTTTTGGCCTTTTGCCCCTCCCCCACCAAAAAAATAAATAAAACTGAAATTGAAAATAAGTGCGAGAAGCTGTGCAAGATGCTTATGGCTTACACTACTGTCATTCTATTTTTATTTATATAATATACATATATATATAATATATATTCAACTCTGTGCTCTAGGTGTCTTACACTACTACAAATGGTGCTGCTAGGGCAAAAGTATCTAGAATTGCCATCCAATGGCACTCTTGTATCTGCTTAACTCTTTTTTTCTTGTGGACTCTAACTTGTCCTTTATTGACTCAGTTATTAGAGACAGAGATGTTGACTTCTTGAAGAATATGGAGAAGGGTCAGACTCTTACTGGTACAAGTTTAACTTTTTACCTTCCACAGCATACCTGTATCAGGATGCAGAGAAGTCAGCAGATGTCTTGGTTCCATCAGAACCTACAGTTGCAATAGAAAGACATGTCTTTATCTCAGCTATCCTGTCTTTCATGGATCTGACAGGGACAGTGGCCCAGAGACTGAAGTTCTTACTGCCATTAGGGTGGTCGAGATCAGTCTTGAATCTGAATCCAGCCACTATCTGTGGTTGTGCTCCCTTTGTGTCTCTGAGTAGTCCACCATTACCACAGATGCATGGATTAAGGAAGTGACAACTCTTAGCAGTTAGTTGACTTGCCATTCCCCCCGCATGCCCCTGCAACAACCTTGTTAGACTGTATATCTTGATAGAAAAAAAAAAATAGGCAAAGGAAAAAGTGAAAAGGCAACGAAAAAGATCCTCACATGAGCTAGCTCTAATAACCAGCAAGGAATTTTAATGTTGTTGTGTCTTTCAGTTTTTCCCGGTTAGGGGTCGCCACAGTGGAACTCCGGTCCGCTAATGATTGGCAGATAGATTTTTACATGCTGAGTTGCCAGCCCTAATGCACAACCTTCAACGAAGGTATGCCCATTCACGCATGTCTCCACGCAGAAGACGCTAGAGAATCAAACCGGACAGCGTCTTACTGTGAGGCGACAACACTACCGCAGCACCACCACCGTAGCTCATATTATCCTTATTTTTAGCTATAAAGAAGAAAAATGGCCTCATGTGCACACTAGACTTGAGATTGTACCTTCATTCCTAAAAAGATCTTCCATATTTTCACCCTTCATTCACTGCAGAGCAAATGGTTTGTGTTCTTTGAACTATCACAACCTCACAAAAAAATAACAATAGTCACATAGATTCCTGCAGGTCTGAATATGAGGCAGTTAATACCAGTTCTGCACCATTTACTTCATCCTAACTAGTGCTTCAAGGATGCTAACAAACTGTGTGAGTCTCAGCTGATCATTTAAGGCTGACAGGGAGAGAGGAGTGTTCCCTATGTTAGACATCTGGCTCCAGCTGGTTGACTTCATGGGCAGTCTCATTGGGTACAGTAAGTTTCTGTTTTGCACTTTTCTGTCTTTAGGGGTGTTTTGAACTCTGCAGTCTAGTTTCAAGGTGTGAGATGCTGCGACATTTTCCTGTGGTACATTTGTCTGAAGACCAATGGCTCAAGTGAAATTCAGCTGCAAATACATGTAGTTGTCACAGATGCACTTCAGACACGTAGAAGCATGCAGTGCCATGCCCACAGCTTCAATAACCAAGTGCACGTGGGAAAAATAATCTCCATGGCCTCCAAGGCATGTAGAGACAGCAGGGATCAGTAGCAGGATGCCCAGAGGGCAAGTCGGTAGCAGTGAGAATGCAGTGTACAATGCCTTTATTAATGGTGTGTATGGATTGTTTCCCCCTTTGCAGCGTCTGTGGCACATTAACCAAAACACATACTGGAGCATATGAGTGATCACACAATATGCAAGGTTTCCTTCGTGGCACAGCATACTTATATATGTTGAAGTTATATAAATATACACTGTACACCAAGCTTAATGCATATTACTTACCCTGCCCCCTTGCACTTATTTATTGAAGCTGTGGGCACGGCCATGGTGCTGTGCGATTCTGTAGTGAGCCTGTAGCACCCATATATCTCTGCAGCTGAATCTTACTTCAGCCATACGACCCCAAACAAATGTACCAAGCAGCCTGAACCTTTGCAAACTGCTGTCTTACTCTAAATCGCTTCTTAACTTACATATATGGATAAACATATTTAGGTATACAGAGATTAGACAGATGCTTTTTACCTGGGTAGTAGACTGATCCATATTAGACCCATTCACCCTTTGTCTATAAGCACAATAGTGAAAAAACAGGGCAGATATAAGTATACAAAAGTAGCAACAAGGTCGGTTTTCAGTACTAAAGTATAGAGTAATAAAGAGATACTAAAATACTAGGTTGACGGGGGTACAATTTAAATGAAAATGATAGTGTAACAAAATAAAAATGATAGCACAATACACGCACATTACTTTTACACTGCCAATACACGCACATTACTTTTACACTCCCAATACACGCACATTACTTTTACACTCCCAAGTTCTTTGTCATATATCTGATTATTTCCTTTTAGTTTAAACTTTTCCAGAAACTGAAATGGTTTATTAATATGGTGCAAATAAACAATGAAACTCTATAACATGAGTTGGTGTATGTGCAGCTGTTATGATGTAAGGGTGTATTGAAGAAAATACATTACGACTGTCTTCAAGATGCAGATATTTTAGTGACAACAAAATTATACTGAGGATATTCTTATATATGAAAATTTTGTTTGGTCATCTATGCAGAGCACATGATTTATTATAGCAAAGTGTACTGAAAATGTAAACCTGAAGCTGACAACATGCAGTGTGCAACAGGCAGAAGCCCGGTGCTGATTTCATGCTAAGTATGAGACGTTTATTGCATGACCACAGTAATGTGATAGACTTTGCCACAACCCCATATGTTTGATAAATGTTTGCCTTCTTGCTGTGTGAAATGTTTCAGAGCAGAGACGTCACCCAATCAGTGATGTGTCAGCAATAATCTGTGTTTTAGTACACAATGTCTGTGGTTTGTGACCCTGATATGCTGTGACTCTGTTTTGTTTTCTGTGCAGAATAAACCCTGGGTGACCTTAACAGGCGAACATCCATTTTTGCATCAATGTGCTTCTTGTCAAAGAGGTGAACAAAAATGATGTCGCGTACAACTAACTAAATATAGGTCAAATTTATGTCAGTGTAACTTTACCAGTTGTAAACTGTAGGCATTATGCAGCAATTAACAGCATGCTGTTTTAAAGCAACGTTGATTTTAATGTACATAAAATAATTGAAATTAATGTTTTGGTCCATTGTAGGCATTTCACTGAGTATGCAGTAATGCATGTAGGCATTATTTCCTCCTGTAGCCTTAACACATTGGCTTTGTCTTTGATATCTGTTACAAAGACTGAAATTCCTGTGCCTGCATGAATGAGGCCAACAGAATCTTGACACGCTGCACTTTTTGGATGGCAGAGCTCAGAACAGACATGCTGATGGAGCAAGCTGGTGGAATCTCAGATGGAGTAAGCATATGCCATTCTACTTAAATACATGAAACTGATGTTCGTAGTGAAATGATACATTCATTTAGGTGTCAGCTGCTGGCATGACAAGCATTCAGTTTAGTTTTGTAGCTCTTCATATAATATTACCAGTCTGAGGTTAAACGCACTTGCATACACATGTACACGCACTTCAGAATTAGGAAGCCTTAAACTGCCTCTTGCGTCTTAAAAGTACAAGTGCAAAAGCAGACGAGGTCTGCATTTTATGTGTGCGGCATTACAATGAGGAATACAAATGCCTATGTTTCTAAACTGTATTAATGTTACAGATTTTGGGCCTTCCTTATTGGCAAGTTGTTTTGCATGATTTGTGCAAGTCATTGCCATTTATAGGACCTCCTTCTATAAAGTCTTGTCTCAGTAGCAGGAAAAATGCATAGGGATGCTTAGAGATGCATGACAAAAACAGAGAAATGGTAAAAATGTAGTGCCGTTGTAAGGTAGCTGAGCTGTCTGAATTATGCAGGCTGATAGATTGTTGGATATGTGTGTGTGTGGCGGGGGGGGTGGGTGTCAGAGCAGTCAGTCATCAGTGTTCCTTAAGATCCAGGAATGATGTCCTTCAAGAATGCAACTGCAGTCATAACATATGGGTTGTCCTGCCTCAGGCAGCCCTCGGTTGGCCGGATTCCAAAGTCTGGGTCCGACGTCGGCTGATGTCGCATTTCTCTCCGTCAGAGCGGCTGGAGTATATAAGCATCAGCCGACGCCATCTTCTTCAGTCTTTCTTGCCGTGCGGTGCCCGAAGCAGAAGCAGTTCGCAAGTGCCGGTCGGTCATCTCCTGTATTCTTCGAAACCGAAGTCATCAAAAAAGCTAAGTACCCCGTTGGGGACCTTTTCTTGCCTCAGCCGATGTCAGAAATTACTGAAAAAGTAAATAATTGTTTGTCTTGTGGTAAACAAATACCTCATAAGGATTTCCATTCTTACTGCCTCCCTTGCCTTGGCCCAGACCACTATGTCTCGGCCCGTGCCGCCTGTGCTCGCTTCAATAAGCGCACTCTCAGGCGCCGGGCGGAGTTTGCTGAAGACTTTTTCGGCGAAAAATTTGATTATACAATGCCGTCGGAACAACCGACAACGCATACTCCTAAGAAACGAAAAGACCGGGACCGACACCCTCGGCCCACGTCTTCCACCGACACCATGCCAAAACTTACCGCGAGTGCCCCAGTTCCCTCGGAGGCGTTTATTCCACCGCTTCGAACCAAAGACACCGTATTACCGATACCTCCGATACCGGAGGCCACTCCGACGCCAGTTATTGATTTTCCTCCGGATACTGAAACCGAGGAAATGCCCGAGACCATTGCTGTTGATAAGGTCACTCCTGCATGTGGAGCGGCTAGGCCTCCCATGTCCATGTCTATCAAGGCCTACACACGTGCTAAGGCAGCCAGCAAGACCAAGCATCTTACTGCTAAAACCTTACCTCAGCCCACTCCTGACACTCAAATCATGTCTTTGGCCGCAGATTTAATTTCCCTGATCAGAGGTTCCCAGGCCCATCCTGAGAGAGGATCCCAGCCTCCTCCTGATAAGAGGCCCAGGGTTGAACCCTCTGACCCTCTTTCTTCAGATGAAGATTCTGAGGACTCTGTTCACTCCGAAAGCCAGGAGGAGCCCTTCCAGACCTATGAGGATTCAGATGCAGAAGACTTCATTCCCTTGGCCTCTCCTCCTGAGGATATTTCTTTTGGGGAAGTTCTGCATTCCATGAGGGAGCATTTTCAGTGGCACGGCCAGGAATATTCAGATTCCAGAAAGCGCATTCGAACATTCCTTAAAAAACCCCAGCACAGACCCTTAGCTATACCTCCTGTGCTTGATGTTTTGGATGATCTATACTCTGACTCCAGTGTTACCCCTGATACTCTTCCTCCTGCTCCTGTCAAGCCTGACAGATACTATAGGGTCCCAGAAACCCATTCTCATTTCTTTAGGGCCCATGCTGTTGATTTAGAAACTATTTCCCAGGGGCCTAAAGGGGTTTCAGCTACCACCTCCAAAAATCCTTTGCCTTCCGACAGGGAAGCAAGGTCCTTAGAGAGATGGGGGAAGAAGGTTTACACCTCCACTACTTTATCTATGAGAGCTCTCAATTGTCTCTTTCACATGTTTCAATATCAGGATTTCCTGTTAGATGATTTACAAAAAAAATTAGCCTCTCCTGAACCTTTAGATAGGAAGTCTTTGCAAGAGGCTGTACATAATTCTCAGCAGGTTAGCAATCACTTTCTACAGTGTGGATATGATGCATTGGAAGCTTCATGTAGGGCAGCTATGACAGGGCGGTCATTCGTAGACATGCATGGTTAAAAGAACAACCTTTACCAGATCATGTTAAGGCAAAACTTCTTGATGCACCCTTGGAAAAGAACAAGCTCTTTGGTGCTAATGCTAAGGATGTGTTAAAGTCCATTGAGGAAAAAGCCAAGTCAGTTCAGACAGTCAAAGATTTCCTCCAGGTTCAGCCACCCAGATTCAGCAGGAACTGGCCTTCTAAAAACTGGTCCTTTCCTAATCCTGAAAGATTTCAAAGGGGCAAAAACAGGCGTGCCCGAGGAAGAGGGCAATACAGAGGATCCTACAGGGGACGACAATGGCAACCAGCAAACCAAAGAGGTGACACAGGGGTTTCTCCTGCCCCGCAGGGACAATCTCAATGACTTTCCTCTAGTTCCACTGACCAAGGAGCAAACAGAAGCTCCCTTGGGCGGAAAATTATCTTTGTTTTCAAACAATTGGCACAAACTGACAAAAGACAAATGGATTTTGGACATTATAGACCACGGTTACAGGTTCCATTTTCATACCTTGCCAAGAAAACAGGGCATGCCAAACCTTCCACAAAATCAGAGGACAGAGGCTATCAAGCAAATTTCTCTGCTTGCTCAGATCAAAGCAATAGAAAAGTTCCACTACAAGAACAAGGTCAGGGGTTTTATTCAAGACTGTTCCTTGTTCCAAGAAAAGAAACTCAGTGGAGACCAATACTGGATTTGTCCGCTTTAAACACTTTTCTCATAGTACCAAAGTTCAAAATGCTGACTCTACAGCAACTCCTTCCCATGCTGGGCAAGGGGTCTTGGCTGATTACTCTGGACCTCAAGGAGGCATACCTGCATGTCCCTATCAGACACAGTTGCAGAAGATACCTCAGATTTCTTGCAGGGCAAGAGCATTATCAATTCTCAGCATTGCCATTTGGCTTATCTACTGCGCCCAGAGTATTCACGAAATGCCTGGCATCAGTAATTGCTCATTGCAGGCTCCAGGGGATTCAAATCCACCCGCACCTGGACGATTGCCTCATACAAGCGGACAACAAACTAACCTTGACAAAAAATTTGAATTATGTCATACACTTGCTACAGGCTCTGGGATACACAGTCAAGTTTCAAAAGTCAAGACTTCAGCCATCCCAGCAAATAACCTTCTTAGGAGCCAAACTAGACACAGCCTCTCAAATGGCTTACCTGACAGAAGACAAGCAAAAGAAGTTAACTCATTACTTCAAAAGTTTAGCAAAACTCACCCAGATGACTGCAAGGAGTTTCCTACAGGCCCTGGGTTACATGGCATCCTGCATTCTCCTGGTTCCACTAGCAAGACTACACATGAGAAAGCTTCAATGGTACCTAAAAAGCTTATGGTCTCAACACAGCAACAACCTAGAAGCAACTATACCGCTCATTCCATGTCTTCAAAAGGAATTTCTATGGTGGGCCACAGTAAGCCAGTCAAACACAGGTATGTCGTTCAAAAAACCTCAGATAACACAGACCAAGACCACAGACGCCTCAGACCTTGGATGGGGGCGCACATGGAGGGCAGATGTATTCAAGGACAATGGTCTCCAAAGGAAACACATCTGCATATCAACCGAAAAGAAATGCTGGCAGTAATGCATGCCATCGAGGCCTTCGGACAACAACTTCAACAAGGCCACCTACTAATACGGACAGACAACACCACTGTGATGTGGTACATAAACAAGCAGGGGGGCACTCATTCTTACCCCCTTTGCAGACTGACAATGAATCTTTGGGAAAAATCACTGAGTTTAAACATACAGTTACAATCCCAGTTTGTTCCAGGCAAAGACAATGTTCTGGTGGACAGTCTAAGCAGGAATTTCCTAGACCCCCACGAATGGAGGTTACATCCAGACATCTTTATACGACTCACCTCGACATGGGGCAGGCCGGACGTAGACCTATTTGCCTCCCACCTCAATCATCACCTACAAAAGTTCTGCTCAAGGACATATCATCCACAAGCATGGAAAATAGATGCTCTTTCATTCAACTGGAGCTCCCTAATAATCTATGCATTTCCACCTCTGCCACTGATGACCACAGTGTTACTAAAGATCAAAGCAGAGCAGCCGAAGGGGATCCTAATAGCTCCAGACTGGCCAAGACAACACTGATACCCACTACTACGGAGTATATGTCGCAACAAAACGTGGGCCCTTCCCCAATGGCCCCAACTTTTGACTTAACACAACTTCAGGACAGTTCATCCCAACATCCAGACGCTACAGCTAACAGCTTGGGAGATCCCATAAATAACCTCAATTTACCTCTCTCCAAGGAAGTTCAGTGGATACTAACAGAAGCCCACAGACCATCCACCAGAAAGGCTTACTCAGCCAAATGGAAGAGATTCAGCATTTGGAATCCCAACAAGGGTCATGATGCATCACTTTTGAGCATTCCACTCATTCTGGAATATTTGGCAGATATGCTACATAACGGACTCTCATACTCTTCCATAAAAATACATGCTTCAGCTATCTCAGCTAGATACAACACTGATCCACCTGTGTTTTCACATCCTTTGTTAAGGCAATTTCTTAGAGGAATCAAGAATATAAAGCCCCCAAGAAAGGCACCAGTACCAGCTTGGGATCTCAGTTTTGTCCTAGAAAAATTGACTGTACCTCCTTTCGAGCCAGCAGCTTCTGTGGATTTACAATTTCTTTCCTGGAAGACAGCTTTCCTGCTGGCCATTACCTCAGCAAGAAGGGTTTCGGAATTACAGGCCCTAATGGCAATACCACCATTCATAACTTTTCACAGAGACAGGGTCTCCTTACGAACCAACCCTACCTTTCTACCAAAAGTGGTATCTAGGGTTTCTTTAAATCAAGCAATTCACCTGCCTACTTTCTTTCCCAATCCTGAGAACAAAGGGGAAAGACTGTTACATACCTTGGACATACACAGGCAACTTCGCTACTACCTAGACAGAACCAAGACCAGTAGGAAGTCTGATCAGCTTTTTGTAGCTTACGCCCCTGGAGTACAAGGAAAAGCAATTTCCAAACGGACAATTTCAAAATGGATTGGACATTGCATCAGATTCTGTTATTCCTTTCATGGAAAGAGTGTGCCAGCCAATGTCAGACCACACTCCACCAGAGCTACAGCCACCTCTACAGCATTCTTAAGAGGGGTGCCTACAAAAGACATTATAGAAGCTGCTACATGGAGCTCCGTGCATGCATTTTCCAAACACTACAATCTCCCTTTATATTCCAGATCCAGAGCAGGCTTTGCTTCGGCAGTCCTGCAGGGATTGATAGCTACACCATCCCTTTCTTAGAGCATACCACCTCCCCCAGCTAAGCTATGGTATTCAACCCCTATGTTATGACTGCAGTTGCATTCTTGAAGGACATAGTACAGTTTTGTACCTACCATAAATGTAGATGTCCGATAGATATGCAACTGCAGTCGGGTTTTCCCTCCCTCCTTCCCCTCTATGCCTTGGATCCACTCTTCTCCCTGTTATCCTTAGCTGGGGATATCTGTTATGGTGTATCGGTTTATTGCTTATTTATTTGTATGGAAACCTATTATTGTCTTCCAATTTGATTACAGCCTTCCTTGGAGGGCACCTGGCATCTGGGGCAAGAAACACTGAAGAAGATGGTGTCGGCTGATGCTTATATACTCCAGCCGCTCTGACGTCGGAGAGAAATGCGACATCAGCCGACGTCGGACCCAGACTTTGGAATCCGGATGACCAAGGGCTGCCTGAGGCAGGACAACCCATATGTTATGACTGCAGTTGCATATCTAGCGGACATCTACATTTATGGTGGGTACAAAACTGTACTTTCTAGCTATTCTAGAGATATGATTTTAAGTAAAATAAAAGAAGTTGGTCAGAAAGGATATAGGGAGGGCTATAGCTCTAGTCATTTTGACAATTTTGTCATTTGTAAATGGAGTGAACTGCTTTGCTGGCATCACTGTTTTACCCGTACATCATGAATGAAAAACTGTGAGGAATTAGGTCACCCCTTTTAGAGGTTCTTGTGCAGTCTTTTTGTTAACCTGTGGATGTACACATTGCTGTCATCTACACTTAATGACCTCTTTGAAGGAGGCTCTGTTGTGTATGGCTTTCCTTCTTATTTGTTCTGCCTGAAGTCCGTACCCGATTATTGCTTTGCTAAAAGCTTCTTGTTGTGGCAGGTGTGTTCTCATTTATCAGCAGCAGTTTCCACTATTAATAGTAGTTATATTTTAGTTTTCTGTATAAGTAAGAGGCATCCTGTATTGTTTTCGCCTTATTTTATAGAAATAACTTTTCTTTCAAATATCATTTTTCCTGAACTGTTAGAGAATAACTTCATCACTGCAGAGTACAGTAGATTCTCAAGGAACTTTCCTTTAAAAAAATTCATGATGATACATCAAGGCCATTAACAACATGTCTACTAAAGCTATAACTAAAAAAACATCAATCAGTAGCAGGGGTGGCTCGTGCAATAGGACTGCAGGACTGCAGCCCCCCCCCCCACCTGTAGAAGAAAAGAAATAAAAAATTAAATACAAAATTAAAAAAAAAATGTGAGTCCCGGAACTCCACACATGCTTGCTTGGAAGTCCTGGTACTCAGAACTACAGACTGCTGTGATAGGCAGTCCGGATAGGGGAGACTGCTGTGATTGGCAGTCTGGATAGGGGAGAAAGGTATTTCTGCTCTTCAGCCCCAGAAGTCTGTGCAGTGACAGCCGCACAGAACAGAAGGACACTGGACTGCATCACCTGCAGCCTTCTCTCATGGAGCCAGGAAACCAGCCATTAGTTTGCACAAGCGGGCTAAGGAAACCAGCCATTGATTCTGCTGCCGCAGATTAAGGTGTGTGAATCCAGGGCTGTAGATTATTCAGGACTGCAGGCTATGGAGAAGTGGTGTGTGTCTGTGTAATGCCCCAGTTGCTATATACTGGTGGCTAGAAAACACATGGTGGTGGGTAGAGAAAACTTAGGCTTGAACCCTGTACCTTGGATGCAGGTAGCAAGGGCCTGAATTCCCTACCCACCACCATTTGTAAAAAGTTTGCAGATTTTTGCCTGATATTTGTTCTGTTCCTCATAAAAACTGTGGTTTCTGTATGTTTGTTTTAAGTTGCAAAGTCAGTAGTGTGGTGGTGCACTAGTAGCATTGTTGCCTAACAGCTACAAGTTCTCTGGTTTGATTCTTGGCTGTAGTGCCTTCTGTGTGACGTCTGCATGTCCTCCCATCTTACAAAGACATGTGTCTGGAGTGTTTGTCCCTGCTCTGCTGAAAATTGGCTTTTGTTCCAAGTCAGACTTTCCTGGTTAACAAATGTTAAATAAAAATAACAGGCATTTGAATTTCAGACTTCATATTCTTCAGAAAGTACATGGTAACACAAAACCTTTTATTCCAGCAATTTTCTAAGTTTATAACATGGATATTTGAAATTTGTCACTATTTTTGGGACTGTATTCCCCCATTATTGGCTTCGTCCAGGTTGAGAGCTATGGTGAGAACTGAATTCACTGAATATGTTTGGGGGGCTGTATTCCCCCATTACTGGGTTCGTCCACGTGTTTTTTTTTTTTTGGTGAGAACTGAATTCACTAAATGGTATCCAGTTAAGTTTGTATTCCTCTCCTTCACAAAACAGCTGATTTGGCATAGTGATATGTTGCTCTGACTGTTTTGCACTGGGTCCCCTGGGTTCAAGACTTCGCAGTGAAATGTATGGTGGTAACACAGCATTTTGTTCTAGCAACTTTCCAACATTATACAAGCAGTGTTTAAAATGTGTCCCTGGGTTTTGACCCCCCCCCCAATAAATTTTGGCTTTTTCCAAATTTCTTATGCTGCAAAGTTCAGAGATACAGCTGAGTGCTGAGTAGATTTTACAAGGAGCTGAGAGTTGCAGGGGAACAAAAGTTTAGTGCTGCTTATGGTGAGTCTTCTTGCATTGTTAATAGCACAACAGGTAGTATACTTGCTTTTGATGCAGAAGGGTGTAGGTTCTACTCCCACAGTAGGTAGATGCATTGCTGATACTGTACTGCCTTTTAAAGGGGGTGGATGCTGCAGTCATTTTTGGTGAAGATACCTAGTAACTATGAACCTGTTATCAGTTTGCCATCCATTCCCTATTGCAATATTACTAGCTTATCATTTTGTTAGTGCAACATAGGCAATTTATTCCTCAAGGGCAACAGGCACTTTATTTGTAGATGAAACAATGACATATAAAGTTGTTTGCTAGCAGCAACCTCTTCATTAGTTCCAGATTTCTTTAATGTGGAATTATTTAGATGGCTTTTACTTCTTCAGAGATTGTGCATATTTACTGATACTGGTGGACTGTAGAAGTTTGAGTAGACTGTTATCATGGAAATGTTCTGAATTGGGCAGTTTTGTCATTATTAGTGCATACATTTTTGTTTCATTGTTTACTGGAAAAATGTTCAAAACAAATTTAAAATGCCATCTAACAACTGTACTGTATTGTACAAGGTCAAGAGGATGTATCAAAGAGCATGTGTATGTTTTGTGTTCAAAGGACCTATGAGTTGAAAACAGCCCAAAGTTAATCTTTATCTGCCACTGGCAAAATGTATTTTCTTTGAATTTGGGTTTCAGTGCTGTTTCAATGAATGTGAGTTTCAAGATCAGAGAACTTTTAATGCCAAGTCTATTTTCATTGTAAGACTGCATTGCCTCTGTTAGGGTTTGTGCTGTAAAATGCAAAATAAAACTTTCAAATGAAATCCAAATCATCGCAGAAGTAAAGCAGTATGCAAATTACAGTGTTTATGGTAAATGGGGCGAAATAACCAAGGAGTGGGACATTGGAATGGCTGCAGGGGGAAGCTCCATTCAACCATGAGTTTGTGAGGGGGAAGGGCAGCAAACTCAGGCAGCCCCAGCTGAACTATACCTCTCAACTGTCCAGATTTTTTGCAGAATTAATAAATTTTTACTTCTTATTTTTGGTTTGTTCCTCATAAAATTTGCGGTTTTCTGGCAAAAAATTTAGGAATGAAGTCACTAAATAATGACAGACATTGAGTTTCAGACATCATGACCTTCAGAAAAATGCATGCTAAAGCAAGACCTTTTATTCTATCAACTGTCTTAAGTTTATACAAGAGAATTTTTTAGTACTGTTTGTATGTTCCCCCAATATATTTGGCCTTGTCCAGATTTCATGCATTAAGAAGTCGAGAGGTATGTGCAAATAAATTGCTTTATAGAATTAGGAATATTCAAACCTCTCAACCGTCCCCAATTTTGGCTCAAAATGTTGCTCTCCCCCTAATAATCCCTCTGCAAAATGGCAATCTTGGAAGAAAATGTGGAAGGTTTACAATTATAAATAACTGTAATGATCAGAGTTATAGTTTGCTTTTATTTCAGAAATGCATGTAGATGCTCTTATTTTGTCAGCTGCTCAAGTTAACAGTACTAATATTAAAAAGGTGTCCCTTCTTTGACAGGATCCCAGCAGTATTATGTGGCAATTTTGTGTTTTTTGCATCAGAGAGTTGGTCTGTTTTTCATAAAATTGTGGTTTTCTGGCAAATTAGTGGCAAATCATTAAAGATTGAAGTTAGAAAATAATGGCAGGCGTTTGGGTTTCAGATTTCATACCCTTCAGAAAATTCATGCTAATGCAAGAAATACTACTATTCTATTATCTTTCTAAGTTTATAAGAGCAAATTTCAAATTGTGACATACTTGCTGCACCCCACTCCCCATTGTAGTGACTCTGGATGTGTCCACGCAAGGCAAGGAGCAGTTATGCAGTTAAGTGTGCAGAGTATTCCCCCATCCAAGGTAGACCACAAGTACAACCGTGGCTTTTCATCTGTCCTTGAATTTGCAGAATGTTCTGGTTTTCTGTCATATTTTTATACTTTTGATTTATGCTGCTTCTTCTTCAGAAAATGCATGTTGTCGCAGTGCCCTGTTGCTCTTTGTTTAAGTAGCAATGCTTTAATGACCATCAGGTAAGCTTGTCGGAGATTGTAAGATGCAAGTAAGCTTTAATAAGCATACTGTTAAAGAATTACCAACATTGAAAGCCTTTTCGTTGCTGCCATGCAGAGAATATTTACATAACTAGATGATGTATAAGCCTTAGGTATTGAAATGCATATGAAAGTATTTGTAATAAAGGACAGGATTACAGTATTTTCAGAAGCTCATTACATTTGTTGGAGACTTGCTGTCATCTTTGCAGGCTTTACCCGTAAACTAAACAGAATGCCAGTCTATCATGTGTGGCCCATAACCTGTGCAGTAATCCTTTAAGCAATTTATCTTGAGCTTGTTTCTTGTTTGCTGTTCATTTTTTACTTTGATCATGTCTTCCCCATGAAGCAAGTAGATAGTTGTCAGACAGCAGGTCATTTTTGGATAAGAAACATTTTTACAAGTGGGGGTATCACAGAGATTGCTACTTTCAGCATCTTACTTGGTAATTTTATAAAGTTGAATATACATTATAATTAGAACTGCAGTGCAAGGAGAAGTGGCTTGAGTTGAGGGGTGCTTGTTTTTTTATACTTGATTTTGACTGGCATTCCAGTAATGTAGTTAAAAAATAATTTATTTTTTCATGCCTCACAACCTTTGTGTTTCCATCTGGATATTAAGTATCATGTAGCCGCCTCACAACCTTTGTGTTTCCATCTGGATATTAAGTAAGTTGTCATGTAGCCAATGCATTGAAATAGTTTTTCTTCTACACTTCATTTTGTCTTGATTGGACTCTCGTAATGATGGTTTGGCACCCAGGGCAGCGTATTTAATTAAAGTTCCAGTTGTGGTTTTGAGTATAGCTCCACCTTTTTCTAGTTGGCCCCACCCATTCAGCTGTCTCCTGTAGCCCCCCTTTAATTTGAAGTCACCAGCCACCACTGATCAGTAGTCAAAACACACTAAAAACAAAATATGTGTTTCTGTAGTGGGACAAGCTACTCCACTGTACTGACAGCATTCCCCTTACTTAAGTATACTAAATGCCACAGTTGCTCTAGCAACTAATAAGAGTGTAGACACAGTGGGATGGAAAACAGCATTCCATTCATAAAATCGCTGTAGTGAAAATGTATTTACAAAACAAATAAGACAGATGAAAACCCCATACCTCCCAATCAGAAATATCAGAATCCTAAACTTAACTAAAATATTCTTAAAACAGAAACCGTTATCATTCTGGTCCTGTATTTATGGACACAACCAAAAAGAGAAAAAAGTTGAAAAAAATGGCACACTCCCCTTCAAAATATACTCATTGTAAATAAGATTGCTAGCCTGGCCTGATGTTGTGTCATACTGAGCTGTAAAAGTTGCCTGCACCCTCTAGTGTATTTATTGCCATTCCTGAGTATGTTACATTTTCTTTCCATTGCATCAGCTGTAAAAAGCTGTGGACAGTATGAAATAAGAGAAGTCGCTTAAAGATGCTTGATCAGGTCTTTACACTGTCAACCACTGGTAACTGAACAAGAGCCATAAAAAAATGCTGGTTTGTCTGGGATAATAAGACCTAAATACACCTTCAAAGTCTTTTTAGCAGCTTACATTTAGTAAAGAGCCATTCAATAAAAATATTTGACAGGTTCCAAAAAGAGGCTAAAAGTTGTTTGTCAACAGTCATTTTAAGTAAACACAGAACAAACTACTTGATTTAGTGTATTTAGGCTGTGTCATGTTAACAGAATGCATTGTGAAAGCAAAGAAAGCAATACGTATAGGCTGGCCCTGTCCTCATTTTGTGGTATAACAAAGTAATAATAAACAACTCGAGATGCTGATGCTTTAGGACAGCATAGAAAATCACAATATGATGAAAATATGTATATTTTTCCTAGTTCTAGGTAGAGCTTTAATGCAGTTTATGTTTTTGGGTGTCAAGCAGGAATGCTGGATTACAAAATTAACAGCCAAGAGTATCATCAGTAACCTAGGGACCAAGGCCCAGATTCCAAAATACTTGCTGTCAGTGTAAGTGACTATCCGTAAAGCAGGCTTACAGACTGGAGTACGTCACTAAAACCGAGAGCAAGTTTTTTTGGAATTGATCCCTAAGTTAATGTGATCTGTATACTTAAATAAGGCTGTAATTTCAGGGTCTTGGAAAATTCCCTCTGCTTCGTCGTCAGTCTGGGAGCTATTATGTATACATTGTAATGTGTGTGTGTCGGGGGGTCCCCCTGACATCAGAGGATGCTAGGGTGGGGGGGGGTCCCCCTGACATCAGAGGATGCTGGTGTAAAAATCTTGTAGCAAGTTTGGATTTTTGCAGATTGACTTAGAAATATTGTATATTTTTATTATTTTTCTGAGTCTATTAATATGTAATAGCTTGAGTTTATGTCATGCTATTATTTTTTTCCTAAAGGAACTACTGCATTGAGATGCTTTAATATTCTGAATCTCACTAGACTCGGCGGGAAGGGATTCCTGTCATCACTACTGCCTTTTGAGAAGACATAATTTTTTATAGTATTTCATGTGTGCAATCTGTTTAATTAGCCTGTTTATTACCTGCACAGTTGATATCTTGTTGCATCAGTTAAGGCAAAGATCTGAATCATTAGAGTGATGGTCAGTGGGGATGGTTAAACAAGTATTAACTGCTATCAGATATAGTGATTTAGTCAAAGTGTTTGTGTAAATATATACACATTCACACATATATCCATCTCTCTCTTTCTTTCTATATCTGTTCATGTCATCAGCCATTCTTCAGTATTCTGTCCAGGTAGTCAGTCATTGTTAACTAAGTTCCACTTACATAAAAAAAAATACAAAAATATATATTCAGACTCCACAAAAACAATTACAGCCATATAAACCAAACACACTAGAAATTAAATTCACCAAAGTTGGAATGAAAAAAGTTGAAAGATGATTTTATTTTTATTTCCTGATGTTGTTTTTCCTTGTTTTTTCTATATGTGTGAATGTTATATTTTATTGTAATTAGCTGTGTGGCTGTTATTCTGCCTTATTTTGAGGACCTCCTATTTGTACTACCCCCATTTGATTTTCCAATTGTTAGCACATTCATATCTTTCAATTTGTGGGAAACTGGAGACTGCCAAGAGTTTCTGCCATGAGGTAGGAGGTCTTTGATCTCTGAACCTTTCCAGAGTGTGGACTGTGTATCACTGCTTGTAGGAGAAATATCATCTGCAGAGGGGTTTGTCATGCTTGGTAACAGTATGCTCCAACCTTATGACAGGACCTGTCTTATAGAGACTGTCTATTGGGCTGTATTACTTAATGCTACATCAGTTTGGAACAAGCCAGGCATTGTTTCCAATTTGCTGTGTTCACCTGACTGGGCATTTAACTTGCAGACCAGATTGGATGATATTTTTGGGCTTTCTCTGTCTATTTTTCGGGTCTCATTGTTATTCATAAGTCTAAGCAGGGTAATATCGGAAGTGATGGTATCGCTGTTTTTCATCTAGGTCTGAGGTATCCCAGGTGAATGTTGGAAGTACCAGTACCTTTAAGTGTATCCTTAGCATCAACTAATAGTGAGCTTTTATATTGAAGAGATGTTCGAAACAGCAGCAGTGGCACTTCGATATCAATAACAGGCCAACTCCTGAAAGAGGTCAGTGCTTATGATCTGGACTTTTAAAACCGAAGATAGGGTTATGGTGGGTGTCGTGTATTTCCCGTCCTTTATTACAAATACTTTCATATGCATTTCAATACCCAAGGCTTATACATTATCTAGTTATGTAAATATTCTCTGCATGGCAACAACGAAAAGGCTTTCAATGTTGGTAATTCTTTAACAGTATGCTTATTAAGGCTTGCTTGCATCTTACAATCTCCGACAAGCTTACCTGATGGTCATTAAAGCATTGCTACTTAAAGAGCAACAGGGCACTGCGACAACATGCATTTTCTGAATAAGAAGAAGCATAAATCAAAAGTATAAAAATATGACAGAAAACCAGAACATTCTGCAAATTCAAGGACAGATGAAAAGTCACAGTCGTACTTGTGGTCTACCTTGGATGGGGGAATACTCTGCACACTTAACTGCATAACTGCTCCTTGCCTTGTGTGGACACATACAGAGCCACTACAATGGGGAGTGGGGTGCAACAAGTATGTCACAATTTGAAATGTCTCTGGCTGACGGTGATGGCTCTGACACTCATACCTCTCAACCTCAGAGCAAGAAGTTTGGATAAAGCCATACATAGAAGTGGGACACAGGCCCAAAATTAAGGACAATTTTTAAATATTGCTCTTATAAACCTGGAAAGATAATAGAATAGTAGTAGGTCTTGCATTAGTATGAATTTTCTGAAGGGTATGAAATCTGAAACTCAAATGTCTGCCATTATTTTCTAACTTCAATCTTTAATGATTTGCCACAAAACTACAATTTTATAAAAAACAGACCAAAACTGTGATGCAAAAAATATAAAATTGCCACACAATACAGCTGGGATCCTGTCAAAGAAGGGACACCTTTTTAATATTAGTACTGTTAATTTGAGGAGCTGACAAAATAAGAGCATCTACATGCATTTCTGAAATAAAAGCAAGCTATAACTCTGATCACTGCACTTATTTATAATTGTAAACCCTCCACGTTTTCTTCCAAAATTGCCATTTTGCAGAGGGATTATTAGGGGGAGAGCAACATTTTGAGCCAAAATTGGGGACGGTTGAGAGGTTTGGATATTCATAATTCTATAAAGCAATTTATTTGCACATATCTCTCAACTTCTTAATGCAAGAAATCTGGACAAGGCCAAATATATTGGGGGAACATAGAAACAGTACTAAAAAATACTCTTGTATAAACTTAAGACAGTTGATAGAATAAAAGGTCTTGCTTTAGCATGCATTTTTCTGAACGTAATGATGTCTGAAACTCAATGTCTGTCATTATTTAGTGACTTCATTCCTAAATGATTTGCCAGAAAACCACAAATTTTATGAGGAACAAATCAAAAATGAGAAGCAAAAATCTATTCATTCTGCAAAAATTTGGACAGTTGAGAGGTATAGTTCAGCTGGGGCTGCCTGAGTTTGCTGCCCTTTCCCCCCTCACAAACTCATGGTCGAATGGAGCTTCCCCTCTGCAGCCATTCCAATGTCCCACTCCTTGGTTATTTCGCCCCATTTACCATAAACACTGTAATGTGCATACTGCTTTACTTCTGCGATGATTTGGATTTCATTTGAAAGTTTTATTTTGCATTTTACATCACAAACACTAATAGATATCTGCTAAACAAAGCAATGCAGTCTCACAATGAAAATAGACTTAGCATTAATACTTCTCTGCCCTTGAAACTACATTAATTGAAACAGCATTGAAACCCACATTCAAAGAAAATACATTTTGCCAGTGGCAGATAAAGATTAACTTTGGGCTGTTTTCAAATCATAGGCCCCTTGAACAAGAAACATACACATGCTATTTGATACACCTTCTTGACCTTGTACAATACAGTACAGTTGTTAGACGGCATTTTAAATTTGTTTTGAACATTTTTCCAGTAAACAATGAAACAAAACGCATGCACTAATAATGACAAAACTGCCCAATTCAGAACATTTCCATGATAACAGTCTACTCAAACTTCTACAGTACACCTGTATCAGTAAATATGCACAATCTCTGAAGAAGTAAAAGCCATCTAAATAATTCCACATTAAAGAAATCTGGAACTAATGAAGAGGTTGCTGCTAGCAAACAACTTTATATGTTATTGCTTCATCTATAAATAAAGTGCCTGTTGCCCTTGAGGAATAAATTGCCTATGTTGCATTAAAAAAATGATAAGCTAGTAATATTGCAATAGGGAATGGATAAAAACTGATAACAGGTTTATAGTTACTAGGTATCTTGCCACAAAGGACTGCAGCATCCACCGTCTTTTGAAGGCAGCACAGTATCAGCAATGCATCTACCTACTGTGGGAGTAGAACCTACACCCTTCTGCATCAAAAGCAAGTATACTACCTGTTGTGCTATTAACAATGCAAGTAGACTCACCATAAGCAACACTAAACTTTTGTTCAACTGTGAAGAACAGCAGAAGACGGTGAAGTACTTCATGTTCCTATGCTTTTTTCTGTAACTTCTAGTACACTGATAATAATCCTCATGTGTTTACAAAACATGGATACCATGAAATTCACCTCTTGTGCTTTGCTTTCAAGGTGAATTTATTGGTATCCATATTTTAAATCCGTAATAAATTGGTATTGGTGGGATGCATGAACATAATCTGCTACTTTCCCTGGTTTGCACCTTCAGGTTGCAATGACCTTCCTCATTCCTGTACTTTAACCCATTCTATCTTAGTATGTGACTCTCTTCCTTCTACTTCATTTACTATTACTTGCTGCTGTATTTCATCACACTGTAATATTTTAATGTCTGGATCCCTTATTTCTGCAGATTTTGCTCTTCTAGGCTGTTCTGTCACATCAGGCTGTAGATTAGTGTGTGAATTATTTCCTTTTACTGATTCTGCTCCTGCAAGCTGCCCTGTTACAGACATACATTCACATGCCTATTTAATTGTAAATCATGCATACTGTCTCTCTATCTGTGCTTCCAACCTAATCTTTGTTCCTTTATGGCTTTCCAACAGTATACTTCAATGTTTATTCGGTACATGTGCTTCAATGCCTGTCTTTTATGTTTGCAGCCCTCTCTGTCTGTCTCTCTTTTCTCTGTGCTGGGTAAAGGTGTATCTGTAGACTTATTCTTTTGCTGGTCTCTCTCCCCACACTTATGGGCTGGTATATCAAAAGGATATCTTCTTCCATTCTAGATACTTCTTTCTTTTCTGATTCTAAACTAGAATTCTTTCTTTGTGTTAAAACTTCTAAATTTTCTGACCAAATGAATGTTTTAGTCGCCAGATAAGTTTTTACTACTTTTGTTAGGGACCCTCATCAGTATGCTTCCATTTGTTCCTCACTATTAGTAGGTGTATCTGATAATGCATTTCACTGCCTCCTCCATCTTGCTTTTCAGGGCACATACCTTTAAGTAAGTCTTATTGCTTTCTTTTTCCTTGTCAGTACCAGGTAGTATTTGTCGCAACATTTCTAGTTGCTCTAATATTCCCCTTAACTGTATTTCCATTTGGTTTGCATTCAGTTTTACTATATGTAGGCTTAACACTGAATGTACTTTTATTTTCCACACTTTGTTTAATAATCTTAGTATAAGTTATTTATTAGTTTTTGAATGAACACAGATTAGAATATATCCCTATACTGGTTCTTATCACACACCCCTCTTTTTAAACAGAAAAAAAAATAACATTTAGGTGTCATGTTACTTAACATTGTTACTGCATTTCTTTTTTTGTACCAAGATTTACAGAGCTTGGCCTTTCTAAGATGGTTGCACACTGATCAACAGCTTAACTTCAGCTCTCCCAGCATAAAAAAAAACAAGAAACTGAAAGATAAGGGCCAGTTACTGGCTAGTAAATACACTGCCTGACAAAGAAGAAACTAATAGAAGACTGAAAGAAAGTCGACTAGAAAAGCTGAAGAAAAAACACTGACTGGAAAGAATCCTGCATCTGTTCAGCAAAAAGCAGTTCAAGCTCCAGCTTTGGTGCAAGACCTGGCTTCCATTAATCTAGAGGAAAAATTATTCAAATGTGCTCAGAGCTGATTAAAATAAACAACACTGAAGTATACAGTATCAATTCGAATAACCAAAGGCTGTAAAAAATGGAAGAAGCTTTAAACAGATATTTAGATGAACTGATAAAACTGTAAAAATCAGAGGTCAGAATGAAAAAAAGGCTGGCTAAGTATGAGACTGTTCAAGAAAGGATGTTTCAAAAAATGGTGTAATTATATGACAGGGCACAGGTCTATATCACTACATCAAACCGTCACTTCAGTGAACGGCATTTCATTGGAAATGCCATTCATTGAATTCCCCTCATGTGGGAGGCTGTGCCCTCCACACTCTCCACTAATTATATATACCAACTCCGAGATCGCACTACAGTAGGGAAAGGGCAAATTTCGTAATCTTTACTGTACCATGATCTCAGTATGAACAGTTCGACAAATGGCATGTTTAATGTAAAGGGCACTGAAAATGCCATTTGCTGAAATGATAGGGACCAGACAGAGCACATAGGGAAAATCTGAGATTTTCTGCTGTTCCAGAAAAACTAGAAGCAACAAACTGTATTGATTTTATAAAGGCAAAAATAAGCAACTGGTCTGGTATTCTCAAGGAGGAACTGTTAACTGAAAGGTCACGCCATGTATATGTTGTAAATCTGACAATGAGACAGCAGCCAAGAATTTTATTAGTAAAGATGCAAAACCTACAAGCCAAAACAGTTGATCCTGACAAAACAGTGACAAAAGGGCAAAGTATTAAAAGTTGGAGACATTAAAGTGTTTTGAAAATGATTTTTCACTGTACACCAGGCAGAAGCGAAACAAATTTATTCCAGCAATCATGGAATGTCAAAAGGCAGGTGTGAGATTCAAGCTGCTCTATCCAGCTGTCTATAGAATATTTTTCCTGGAGGATCAAAGTCATTTTTTATGTAGAACAGGCTAATTGATAACTACAAAAGTCTGTTCAGAAAAAAGTGAGCCATCAAGTAGATGGGGGCTCTGCTTCTCATTCTTCTGATAATAAAGCACATAGAGAGACTTTGCCAGTGAAACCTTTTTCCAGTGCCCTGAAGGAAAATATCTGAGACAGAGAAAGGTCCAGGAGTTGACTGGTAGAACCAGGAGTACCTTGGAATTGAACCAGAGCCTGGATTTTGGAAATAGAGATGAACAAGCAGAAGACCAGCAACATGGAAATTAGTGAATAAATGTGAGACTGCAAAGCATTAATTGAATTTGTGAAATACAGGTGTATAAGAAAAAATGGAAAGAGTGGACTTTTGTTGACTTTGTTAAACTTGTGCGGAACTGAAAGGCATTTTGCCTTACTTCATGTCAATTTGGTAGGACACTGGAGGGGTGAAGATGAAGGAAAAACGTAACTGTAAGGAACATAATTTCTGTTCTTAACAGTATTTTTATGACACTTTTTTCGTGATATAAATTACATGTTTTATAGTAAAGCATTTTTAGTTATTCTTGAATGTGATAAACTAAAGTTAACAGATGCATTCTCTCTCTCTTTCTCTCTCTTCCTCTCTCTTCTTCATTAGTGTTAAGAAATGTGAGCATTACAATACAAAAAGAGAAAGAAGGTCAAAGCAAAAGCATGTTTAAGTTAATAGACTGTAATATTGGTTTGTTGAAGTGAGGGATGGGGGAGCAAAAATACATAGATAATAATATATGTAAAGCTAATGTGTTTTCTTTAACTTTTACGTAGGTGAATTTCTGAATTAAGACCCTTTGCTTAATCTAATAAGTTTTAACTGAAAACAATTAAATAACAGAACACTAATATAATGCAAGGTTTTCTATTAGCATTAAATGTTTCAGCTTGTCTTTAGAAGCCTACAGCTGTAGACTACATTTTTTATCTTATGTTTCCATGGCGTCAAGCTGGTAATAGGGCAATAAAAAGTCAGAATATTGGTTTCTTTAAGACAAGCAGTTAATGTTTTCTGAAGGCATGCACATTGTTTTTCACATCTGGGAGGGGAATAAATATAAAAAGAACACACACCAATTAGTGTAAGTAGAAGCACAGGAAATAACATGCATCTTGGCATGGATAACCTCACTTTTAGGTTAGTTAAGGCCTGTTTTGTAGCTGTCTATTTGGGACAGTTTTTCCCCATGGTGCGTGTGTGTGTGTGTGTGTATGTATAAACTTCATTATTTGAAGATGTACATATTTTGAGTGTTTGTATTAAGTTCACAGGTGGGTATTCTGGGGTTATGTTTCTTTTTTTTCTGCTGGAGAGTTTTAATTAAACAAAAATTCTTGTAAAATGTGACAGAGATTCCAATGTTAATGATAAGAAAAAAATGTATAAAGGATCAACCTGCCAAGTATTAGTGGATGTATGTATCACAAAAGCTGCAACTACACATTTAAAAAGCTGTCATATATAATAAGTCAGAAAACTGACTTCTTTCCATAATGGTGACACTTTACATATTATTTTGGAATGTCAGTGGTCTCACAGGTATAGACAAAAAGGAAAGAATATTTAATTAAAATAAGAAATGCAGAGTGCAAATTACAGTGTTACAGGAAACACATTAGAAAGAACGGAGCATGTGAATTTGATAAAGAAAGAATTTCAGGATGGATATTCAGCAGTGTATCATGGAAAAAGGAAAAGTGTGATACATATATTAATTGCCAGAGGAGCTGCAATAGTGATATAAGAGGAAAAAAGATAATGGCAGATTTGTGGTAGTAAGTGGCTTCTGGCAAGGGATGAGAATTATGCTGGTATGTATTTATATTTCACCTAAAACTGCTGGAACTTGCTGGAAAATGTTGGGAGAAATAATCAGCTTTCAGCAGGGAATATTACTTATAGGTGGGAAATGGAATTTGATTTGCAACAATGAGGCTGTATCTGGGTGGTTTAGAAGGGAAATATAACAAAGAAGATTAGATTTCTAAAGAAATTTATGAAAATATTTGGTATGGGAGATGTGAGTTCAATAGTAGGAACTTGGAGAGAATTTACATATTCCCCAAGGTATAATAACTGAGCTAGCTAGAATAGACAGAAATTATATTTCACAGGAATGTTCAATTAATTGACAACTTTGGCACATATCCAATAACTATTTCAGATCATGCAACAGTAATTACTAAGGTAAAAATGCAGGATAATGAAGTAAAGATGAGACACTACTGCTTCCCCACCAACCTGTTAAAATGAGAAGACTTTAAGGAATGGGCAGTGGAAATTATTTGGGAGTTATTAGGGAATCGATAAAGTTTCCTCCGGGTGCTCCGGTTTCCTCCCACATCCCAAAGACATGCTGTAGGTGGATTGGATACTCTAAATTGGCCCTAGGTGTGAGTGCGTGTATGTGTGTGCCTTCTGTGGAAGGTTGGGCACCGGGCTGGCAAATCGACACTGTAAAACTCCACTGCCAATCATGAGCAGACAGGTGATCCACTGTGGTGACCCCTAACTGGGAGAAGCTGAAAGAAGAAGAAAAAGAAG
The DNA here is from genome assembly GCF_019279795.1 of Protopterus annectens. Taxonomy (NCBI): domain Eukaryota; kingdom Metazoa; phylum Chordata; order Ceratodontiformes; family Protopteridae; genus Protopterus; species Protopterus annectens. The sequence goes on from NC_056746.1 coordinate 1,394,487,244, forward strand.
GGAATAGATAAAGTACTCCAGAAGTTATACCTAGTGAGTGGGATAAAAGGAAAGCAAAGATTCAAAATACGGTAGAAATAAAAGAAAAAAGACATGGTTAAGAAGTAATATGAATTATTTAGAGTTGCTGACAAAGGTTAAAGTATTACAGAATAAGGGGAATCTCACAGAACAAGAAGTGCATTTGCAGAGTGCTAAAGAGAAAATAAGGGAGCACCTGGATAACATGCATGGTTAGTAACACTGACATTAAGCAACTGTTTTTTTTTTTTTTTGATAATAGTGCAGAAATCTCTAGTGCAATGACTTAGGCAAAAGAAAGTAGAAAGGGTTGTTGCCAAACTTAGGGCACCTATAAAAAGAACAATAATCAGAGATCCTGTAGAAGTTTTGAAGACATATACTAGAAATTTTATGAAAAATGTATAAAGCAGAGAAGCAGGGAAGTCAAGAAAAAGCACAAATAGAAATATTTATGGAAGACTTAAATATGCCAAAGTTAGAGGTAGATGAGGCTCAACAATTAACAGTTAAGATACGAGGAGAAGAGATAAAAATGGTGATGTATAACCAATCTGCAGGAAAGTCTCCAGGAATAGATAGTATTCCAGTGGAAATTTAGAAGCTAGGAGGAAAGAAAGTGATAAAGATCTGGAAGGTTTTGTTTAATGTTATTTTAAGAGGGGAAGCACCGACATCCTAGAAAAAAAAAACTGTGGTGGCTGCAGTACCTAAAGATGGTAAAGACCCACCTTCATATAGGCCCATTTCAATTTTAAACCATGATTATAAAGCACTTATGTCTATAATGGCTAAAAGAATGGCAAAGATGTTGCCAACACTGATAGAGATGGATCAGTATAGTTCTGTAGATGTGGGTAAATATTTGACAACATTAATAGAACAATGATGATCCAGAGGGAATCATAATGTAAGAAAATACTGCTGCTGCTGTTGGTGTTGATGCAGAGAAAGCATTCATCGGAGTAAGCTGGGATTTTGAGTAGGGCAATGGAATCATTTGCATTTCCTGATACAATAATAAGGCTAATTAGGAGGATATATGAGTGATCAGTGGCAAAAATAAAAGTGGGAGGGGTTCTCTCTGATAAGTTGTGTCTGAACAGTGGAACAAGACATGGGTGTCCTCTTTCTCCTTTATTATTTGCTTTATATTAAGAACCATTGGAAAGAAAATAAGGGACTCAGAAATTCAAGGATATAATTGGTATGGTATTCAAGAAAAATCGGCTTTATTTGCAGATTACATTATTTTGTACCCGATGGTGCCAAAAAAAAGGACAGCTCAGTGTTGTGGAATATTTTGAGACAGTTCCATTTTTTTGGGATATAAAATTAATGAAGATAAAACTAAGGCTATAGCTATAAACCACAGTGGATATAAAAAGTGTACACACCTCTTTTAAAATGCCATTTTTTTGTAATATAAAAAAATGAGACCACAATAAATCATCAGGGTAACAATTCACCATATGATTACAGCTGTGAGGATGTTAAACATGATGCTTTGGGTGAGCAACACTACATACCCTACAGTATAATTATTCAAGATGCTCCCATGGAGCAACAGAATTTTAAATACAATGGATATAAAAAGTTTACACACCTCTGTTAAAATGGCAGGTTTTTGTGATATAAAAAAAGAAGACCACAATAAATCATTTCAAAGCTTTTCCCACCTTTAATGTGACATATAACCTGTAAATTCAATTGAAAAACAAACAAATCTGATAGGGGAATAAATATAAAAACTAAAAAATGTACAATAAGCTGGTTGCATAAGTGTGCACACCCTTAAACTAATACTTTGTTGAAGCACCTTTTGATTTAATTACAATATTCAGTCTTCTTGGGTACACACCTGCCATCAATTAAAGAGACTCTGATTAACCCCAAATAAAGTTCAGCAGTCCTAGTAGGATTTTCCTGACATTTACTCAGTTGCCTGCTACAACAAAATCCATGGTTCGCAGATAGCTTATAAAGCATCAAAGAGATCTCATTGCTGAAAGGTGTCAGGAGAAGGGGTACATTCCATAGCACTGGATATACCATGGAACACAGTGAAGAAAGTCATCAAAAAGTGGAGAAAATATGGGACAACAGTGACATTGCAAAGAACTGGATGTCCCTCCAAAATTGATGAAAAGACAAGACTAAAACTGGTCAGGGAGGGTGCCAAGAGATCTACAGCAACACTGAAGGAGCTGCAGGAATTTCTGGCAAGTACTGATTGTGTACTACATGTGACAACAATCCCCTGTATTCGCCATATTGTCTGGCCTATGGGGTAGGGTTGCAAGACGGAGGCTTTTTCTTACAAAGAAAAACATCCAGGCCCAGCTAAAATTTGCAAAACAACACATCAAGTCTCCCAAAAGCATGTAGAAAAATGTGTTATGGTCTGATGAGACCAAGGTTGAACTTTTTGGCCACAATTTCAAAAGGTATGTTTTGTGCGAAAATAACACTTTGCATCATCAAAAGAACACCATCCCCATGGTGAAGCATGGTTGGGACAGTATCATGCTTTGGGATTGCTTTTCTTCAGCTGGAACTGGGGCTTTTAGTCAAGGTGGAGGAGATTATGAAGAATTGCAAATACCAGTCACGTTTGGCCCAAAACCTTCAGGTGTGTGCTAGAAAGCTGAAGATGAAGTGGAATTTAACCTTTCAGCATGACAATGACCCCAAGCATACATCCAAATCAACAAAAGAATGGCTTCACTAGAAGAAAATTAAAGTTTTGAAATCGCCTAGCCAGAGCCCAGACTTAAATCCAATAGAAAATCTATATGGTGTCCTGAAGATGGTTGTGCACAAGAGATGCCCTCGCAATCTGACAGATTTGGAGCACTTTTGCAAGTAAGAGTGGACAAATATTGCCAAGTCAAGATGTGCCATGCCGATAGACTTCTACCCAAGAAGACTGAATGTTGTAATTAAATCAAAAGGTGCTTCAACAAAGTATTTAAGGGTCTGCACACTTATGCAAACAGCTTATTGTACGTTTTTTAGTTTTTATATTTTTCCCCTAACAGATTTGTTTGTTTTTCAATTGAATTGTACAGGTTATAGGTCACATTAAAGGTGGGAAAAGTTTTGAAATCATTTATTGTGGTCTAATTTTTTTTATATCTCAAAAACCTGGCATTTTAACAGTAGTGTGCACTTTTTATATCTACTGTATGTACCCACACATTGGTTCAGTTGTTGTATCTTTCGGCTTTTCCCAGTTAGGGGTTGCCACAGCGGAACTCTGGTCTGCTAATGATTGGCAGTAGATTTTTATGTGCCAAGTTGCCGGCCCTGATGCACAACCTTCAATGAAGGTACACCCATTCACGCATGTCTCTGCACAGAAGATGCTCTAGCTGAGAATCGAACAGGACAACATCTTACTGTGAGGTGACAATGCTACCGCAGCATCACCACCGCAGTCTTACATGAATTGGTTCAGTAATACCCATATTTATGGGGATGTGATAAAATGAATTATTTAGGAGCATGGGCTAAAAATTATGCTGTTATGGCAGCTAAGGATGTATGGGAAGAGACCAAACACAAGATAATGCAAAAACTGTAAAAGTGGAATCTCTTGCCTCTGGATATGGATAAGAAGATAAAAGCAGTAAAAATGTTTTTAGACCCTTTAGATTTATACACAAGTCAGGCATATTTTATCAACCAGAAGAAAAGCAGTGAATAGTAATTAATAAAGAGTTAAAGGATTGTGTCCGGGAGGGCAGGTGGGTAAGAGTCAAGTGGGATAAGTTGATCCTTCCAGTAGAACAAGGTGGTTTGGGATTGCTTGATTTGAAGGGTATTTTAGAGCTACACAGCTAAGGCTGCTGTACATAACACAAGCAGAAAGCTACAATTCAAAGTGGAAAGGGATGATAATGAAGTGGAGGGTAATTAAACAAATAGGGGAAAAAAGGGATTTTGGACACAGATCCTTAAGAAGAAGAATAATAGTCATACAGAATATTATACTCATAAAGTAGCAGAAAGTATACTAAGACCTAAGCCAACATGGGAATGGAGAAAGAAGATTCTGGCAATAGAGATGACTGAGGTTAGGGATACAGACAATAGGCAAGAGGGTGCTGGAGTTTACTGGAGGAAGCCTACAAAGGAATCAAGGTATTGAGATCAAGTAATTAGAGAGGAAAAGGTAATAGAATGGGAAGAGGCCAAGAAGACATCTGGACTGCAAGCTAGAGATTGCCTTCCCTATCAGAGAGTTATATCAGAGTATAGACAGAAAGGGAAAGACTTCCACTGGTTAAGTTTTTAGTTGAGTCTTACTAACTTACAGATTTAAGCAATGCCAAAGCAAATGTTTAATATCAGTCCTTTGCAAACTGTCAGTTAAATTTTTTTTAAAAGGGATAATTAGTAGAGCATATAAAATATTGTACAATAACTATAGAAATCAATCAGTGGAGGCCAGAAAAGATTGGGAAGAGAAATTAATAAGCAATCAAAGAAACAATGGAAGGACATACTATCACTCCCAAATAAGCAACACAAACTAGAAGATTTTGGATTTTTCCTAGAAATGTTTACATGGGTACTTTTATACCCCGAGCAGGCCTCAAAGAATTATTTCTCAGGTAGATGGCAAATGTTGAAGGTATAATGGGGAAGAAAGAGGTACCTGGGAGCATATGTTCTCAGAGTGTAATTAGTTGGGAGACTAAAAATTCCCTACGGAGTACTCTGTCATAAATACTAAGTGAGCAAATGAGTGCAATTAAGGACTTTGTTTTTTTGAGCTGGGATGCAGGATCTGAATTGCTTAGACATTAGTAAGACCATGTTAATTTTAATTCTGATGGCTGCCAAAAAAAAAAAAAAGCAATTACTAGAAAATGGAAATGAGTCTAAGCCAATCACACTTAAAGTAGTGTATATTGTAACAGAGATACAAGAACTGGAAGTGGGATCTCTCAAAAAGGGTAGGGGTAAATTGCATAGAAAAAATAGAAATATAAGAATAATACATGCAAAAATTTTTTGAAGGAGGATTTGGGTTTAAGAGAAGACAGGAATTAATTTATATAATGTTGGATTGTTTTAATGTACAGAACAATATATGTGATGTATGGCGTTTGTAATGTGAGCTGTTAACATGGTTTGATTACTTTTATATAAATGTAAGTTTGCCTATGTCACAAGTGCGAATTCAGTGAAGGTTTCTGGAAGCAAACATTTCTCAGCCTTTATGCTGTGAGTTTTACAGTCTGAAACAAAAAAACAACTAAGTAATTCAGAGCAGATCAAACTCTCATCAGTGGCCTATCCTCTAGTTGTAGATCACTAGCAAGGACTGTAAATGTTTCAGATGATTAATGGCTGCAAAGAGTTCATTTGTTTACAGTTGGTTAGTGAATTTTGCAAGGGCATCATTTCCAAAATGAAAAACTCAGCACTAATTTCCTTCAGCAGGAGAACATAGCTGCACAAAGCAAAACTCCTCAGTACTATAGGTGCAGTATGTCAAAGCAGAGAGCTTGCCAGCAGAGCAGAGTTGTAGCTAGCTAAACTGATATCCTGGACAATTAGTCCCTAACCTGACATCCTTCCTCTGGAAAATAAAGTTGAAGAACAAAAAAAAATGTTCCTCTCCAAAGTAGTTCTGCTCATTATTTTTTTCATTTTCACTGTGACATCCATCCATCCAGCCACAGCTCCTTTTCCCATTTTTCTGCATGGGGTCAGGAAGTAATTTCAACAGTGGCAATAATCTAGAACCAAGGTGCACACCACCAGGTAGCTAGCCCTGCCTTGGCTGTTCTTCCATTTTGTTTTATTTTTTATTTTACATTTGTTGACTGGGAAAGTCCGACTGGACACCGGTCCATTTTCAGCGGAGGCCCAGGAAGAAAAGTTTCACTTAAAAAACAATCTAACAAATAACGATTTTATGAATTACAACACTTTCTCGTAAATGGATACAATATTATACAAGAACATATTTTACATTTCTTCAGATATATGTATAGATACAATTATTGTATTCCAGAAGCATACCACTTGTATGTAGGTAAATGTTTAACTGTCTTCAGAGATGAATAAGTAGATACCAACAGAATAGAACATCATTAGTTAAGAATTAATATACAGAGGTTAGGCAGTATTAGGTGATCCTTGGTAGAATCATTGTATCACTGCAAATGTAGTGGATTAGCCTGGGGAGTCACATGGGCATAGCCAGTTGTTAAAGTAGTGGGTTTTGAGTAGTTTCTTAAATTGTGGAGCAGAACCTGTAGAAGTTGTGTTTTGGAAGTGAGTTCCAGACTTTTGCTATAGAGCAGGCAAAAAGAGATTTGCCAGCCTCATTCCTATGTTTGATGACATTTATGTGATTTTGGTCTGTTGAGCTTAAGGCCCGGGTGGTGGTGTAGGTTTGTATTAGGTCTTGTAAAATAGGGATTTTATTTGGGAGGTAATATAGTTTGTGGGCTTTGGAGTGTTGAGTGGTAAGAAGTAATTGAGGCAGCTGAAGCCAGTTGAGCTGTTTGAGGGAAAGACAGTGGTGGGCTCTATTAGAGGCACCTGTGACAAATTTGGCAATCTTGTTGTAGTAAGATACCATTTTGCTTTGTTCGCTGTGGCGAAGATTAGTCAGGATTGGTGAGGCATACAGTAGGGTGGATAATAGGTGGGTTCTAGCAATGATGGCTTTGGTATAATTGGTCATGAATTGCTTATTCCTATACAAGAAACCTAGCTTCTTGTGAACTTTTTTGATTGTTTGGGCTATATATCAAATTTAAGTTTATCGATTACTACTCCTAGGAATTTAGTGTGTGCTGTTGGGGTGATTGAGGTATTGTCCTTGGAGTTAATGATGAAATCATTGAGTGCAGGGGATCTACCTGGGCTGAAGAGAATTAGTTTTGTTTTTTTGGGATTGAGTAAAAGTTTTATGGTAGAAAACCATGCTTCAGCCAGAGTGAAGCTGTGTTGTGTTATTGTTTGTAGCTTGCTTAGGGTAGGGGCAGCACAAATGATAGTAGTGTCATCAGCATATTGCACTATAGAGGCAGAAGGAGAGGAAGCAGCTATCTGATTTGTAAATATGGAGAATAGTAAGGGACCAATAATGGAGCCTTGAGGGACTCCAATAGATACACGTAGAGGGGTTCCATACAACATACATGCATGCATATTCATACCTGTGACCAATTTACAGTGTCCACTTCACCTACTGCATGTCTTTGGTATGTGTGCGGAAACCAGAGCATCCAAAGAAGCCCAAGCAAATACAAGGAGTACATTCAGAATCATTACTGCATAAATAAACTCATTTAAACAGTTGCATAACTGCAACTTTTAACCTGAATGAATAGTATGCCGAATTGTGACCCTCACTTTATGCTGGCAATGCATTGCCAGTTGGATTGTGCCCCCTTAACTTGCACCCTAAGCAGCCTCCCCCTCTCCCCTGCCTTAGCTTTGGTTCGGCTTCCCATCACCACAGTATCACAATTTTTCAGTTTCTGTGGGGTATCATATTCACTTAGGCAGCGAGTGAATATGTCTGTGGGCTCAGGCATAAACATTTGTGGCCAGCCTGCCAGCATTCTCTAATAATGTGGAAAGGACTGCAGCAAGGCACTAAGCTTTGCAAAATGAAACAGTTTATTCTATACAGTAGCAGTCAAATTGCATTTACTTTCAAATAATATAACGTTTTGTAGATTTCTTACAAAGTACTTTAAACACTTAGACACAGTTCAAAATTTGTTGAGAAAATGGTCTGGTAACAGACTCTGTTTCCTATTTCTCACTGGAGCAATTTCAAACTCTTTTCTCCTTCCCTTGTAAACAGACCACCATACAGTCAGTGCTGTGGTCTCACATTTCCCTTAGCAAGGATGAATGCTTTCTGCTGTGGCCTTTCCTTAACCTTATCATATAGCTCAGTCATAAGTTTTTTACCAGCACCTGCTCAATCATTACTTTAGTCAGGTCATACATTCCTTAAAATCACAGGCTACTGGACTCAAATGCAGTTCATTTTAAAGTAATATTGCTTATCATTTACACTAATATTGCATTACATATGTATTTTACTGCACTTTATACAGTTTTCATAAAGTTAACATAATACAATGTTCTGAAGACACAAAACTTTTTACAAGTTTTATAAACACAACATGACAAAATAGTTGTCTGGCAGTTTGCAGGTATTAACGAGCTACTTCCTGTAGTTACCTACTTTGTGACTCCAAGCAAGTCACCTATGTCACCCCTGAAAAGGAATAGTTTGTCAAGGGAGCGGACTTACTTGGTTAACAAATAGATAATATATGTGTGCATGCAGTTTGTTTGTGGTGGGTGGGCTTGAAATGCATTTTCTTCAAATATTTATAATGGGTATGAAGGTGGTTGAATGTTGTGGTCTGCATATGTACATGTTAGAGTGTGAGCTTGCTGAATGGAATAGTATTGTGTGCATAGATTGGGGGTGTTTTCTTAATGTCTTCTTAATACTAAAACTTTCAGATATACTGAAAGTTTTGGCATTAGAGACTGAGTGTATGTGATCTTGTGTGGGTTATGATTAGGTAATGGGACACATTTAGTGCTGTGTGTGTCTGCTAGTTTGTTGGTTAGGGTTAGATAAGGGAATAGAGTTGGTGCTGTGTGAGTGTCTGCTAGTTTATTGGTTACGATTAGATAAGGGGATAGAGTTAGTGCTGTGTGAGTGTCTGTTGGTTAGGGTTAGTTAAGGGGATAGAGTTAGTGCTGTGTGAGTGTTTGCTAGTTTGTTTAGGGTTAGATAAGGGGATAGAGTCAGTGCTGTGTGAGTGTCTGTTAGTTTGTTGGTGAGGGTTAGATATGGGATATAATTAGTGCTGTATTGATGTTTGCTAGTTTGTTGGTTAGGGTTAGATAAGGGGATAGAGTTAGTGCTGTGTTGGTGCTTGTGATGTGTCTGTCTGAGCCTATTTTGTTTATTGGTAGCATTATTGAAAGGGTTTTTCTAAGGTAAGGTGCAGGGTTAGCAGATATTAGCAAGGTGAAGCATGGAGATTGGAAAAACTACTGTTAAGTGCTTCGGGTGAGTGGCAGGGCTACCTGGTTGGAATATCCCTTGCAGAAGTGAAGGGACAACCCACTGCCTATCCCCTTCCTGGCACCTTACTAGGTGTGTGTGTGTGTGTGTGTGTGTGTGTGTGTGTGTGTGTGTGTGTGTGTGTGTGTGTGTGTGGGGTGGCTGGACCTAAGCAGAAAATCACTAACCACCCCTAATGGCTGCCTAAATAGTGTTTCCTAGCCAACCCTTTCCCTAGTGATTGAGAATGAATTTGCCAGTTGACTGTAGGGAACTTATGATTGATAGTGGTGGTAAAAAAGACCAAGAGAAAGCTTATGAAAGACTTGCGCACTGTAAAAGTGAGAGAATCTCACAATACTTCCATGGGTAGTAATGGGCATTGGCTACTGAACGTAATAAATATGCTCGAGCTGTGCATAGTAAGTGGCTCCGACATCTCTGGCAACAATAGCAGATAATGTTGGTATGGCATCTAGAACTGCATCAGCCATCGACTGCCTTATCACGCCTCCTGAAATGAGACACTTAACACTGAATGTAAATGTCTGAGCAGAGCATGACCATCTCCTTCTACATGGAGAAATGTAGTCAACAGGAAAATAGTGTTAAAGTTAACCGTGTATAAAGATGCCACAAATAAACAAGTAAGTCTGATTATAAAGAAATATATGTGAAATGGTAATCTATGTAACTCATTTTATATTTTATTTATTTTACATTTGTTTACAGGGAAAGTCTGACTGGACTAGGTCCATTTACAGCGGAGGCCCAGGGCGAAAAGCTCCACAGTTATAACAATAATACATATTTTATACAGAATTTTAAGAACAAGCTAGAAGTGAAAACACTAATAGATCTTTAGATGTGGGAATTTATAGACAGACAAGACATAATAGATATTTACATGTAGGAATTTTTAGACAGACAAGACATATTAAAGCAACATTATTCACATTTTCAGGCTAGAAATATGAATACACGCAGATTATGTCAGCAGTGATCATGGTTGATGAGCTACTGACTAGCGGTAGCTCAACTGTTAGTACTGTAGAGCATTACAGTGAATTAATTAGAAGACATCATTGTCAATGGAGGGTGAGAGGTAGGAAGCATTTTTTTATGTAATACATGGACATAACCAAGTATTCAGTAGGTGTGCTTTTAGGGTGTTTTTGAAGTGTGAGTTAGAGGAGCTTATGTTATTGAAGGGGGAGGGTATTCCAGTTTTTAGCAACTGTGTGGGAGAATAGTGCTTTTCCTGTGTTATTATTAGCTCTAGAGATACTGTGGAGTGATTTGTCATTAGAGCGGAGGAGGCAATTTGCTGTGTATTGAGTTAGTAGTTGCCCTAGTGATTGGGTTTTATCAGGATAGTTTAGAATGTTGTAAGTAATGACTAGCGGGTGGAAATTGAGAAGTTGTGGAAATTCTAATCATTGTAGGTCCCTAAGAGCTATACAGTGGTGTGTTCTGAAGGAGTTGTTGTTAGCAAACTTGGCAATCTTATTATAGCATGAGTCAAGTTTATCCAGGTCTGTTTTTCTGATATGGGTAAGAATAGGTGCTACATACATTAGTGTGGGCAATAGGTGAGTTTGTGCTAGGGTGATTCTAGCTTGATCTGAGAGGACGTTTTTGAGCCTATAGAGTGTACCCATTTTTTTGTGAACCTTTTTGATAGTTTGGGATATATGGACATCAAAGTGAAGGTTTTTGTCAATTTCGATACCAAGGAGTTTGGTGTGGGTTAAAGGGGAAATGGTGGTACTATTTCTGGAAGTGATAGTAAAGGAAAGAGGAGTAGTTTTTGATTTGTTGGGGGTAAATAACAATAATTTAGTCTTGTTGGGATTCAGGATGAGTTGGATGCCAGTAATCCATTTTTCCACAGAGCTAAAGGATTCTTGGGTGAGTTGTTGAAGGGAGGGGAGGGAAGGGGCTGAGCAGATTTAGAGTGGAATAATTTGCATACTGTATAAGTGAGGCCTGCTTGGTTGTGGTATGCAAGTTGTTGGTGAAAATAGAGAAGAGAAGTGGGCCTAATATTGAGCCTTGTGGTACACCTATGGAAGTTGAGGGGAAAGTATACCTTGCCATTGGACAGACTGCTGCCTGTCAGATAATTAATGAACCAGACAATAGTAGATGCAGCAAAGGATAGGGAGGCTAGAGTATCTAGTAGTATGGTGTGTGAGACTATATCTAATGCCTTGGAGAGATCCAGAAATATGGCAGATGTGAAGTTATTATTATTCCTGTGTTGGTTAACTATGTTAGTAAAGGAAAGAAAAGCAGTAGTTGTGCTGTGATGTGGCCGGAGGCCATGTTGTATGGTGGACAGGAGTTTGTGTGTGTCCAGGAACTTCATAACTTGAAAGTGAATGCATTTCTCTAGAAATTTAGATAGGGGAGATAGAATGGCGATTGGACAGTAATTTGAGAAGTCATAAGAATTTCCACCTTTATGAAGAGGGATGATGTCTGATACTTTCCACAGTTGAGGGATATAGGATTCTTGTATGGAGCGGTTAATGAGGATGGACGCAGGGTAGGATATGGATTCAGCAGCCATTTTTTGGAAGTTGGCAGGTAAATTATCAGCTGCAAGGGTGGTAGGTTTAAGTTTCAGAAGGAGTTTCTTAATTGATGAGATAGGAACAGCTGAGAGAGTTAGGGGGGGAATATTGTTTGGATGTTTGCTTGGTGAATATGAATGGTTATTTTTGGATAATTGGTTAGATAAGGCTAGAATAGACACTGAAATAGTGGTTAAATTGAGAGGCTATATCCATGCCATTATTGGCTGAGTTGGGAGTAGGAGTGGTAGTTTTGCCTGGTTTCATTAAAGAGTTGATGTCTTGTCAAAATTTTTGTGGGGTTCTTAAGTGTTTTGTTTGGGCATTAAGGGAATAGTTCTGTTTGTCAAGTTTGGTTTGTCTTTGGCTTGGTTCCTAAGTTGTTGGTAAGTTTGTTTGGATAGGGCAGTGATGTTCTTCGTCTCACATTGCTGCAGTCATAACCTGTGGGTAGTCCACTGTCCTCGGTCGGCCCGAATACCAAAGTGTTAGGCTGGCGTCGGTCATGGGCACTCAGGACTGACTTCAGTACGCAGTAGTACTTAAGCGCATGACCAACGCCATATCCTCAGTCTTTCTTGCCGCATGGTCCGAAGCAGAAGCAGCGTTTGCAAGTGCCGTTCGGCGTCCTGAAATTTTCATTTTTCGAGTTTCAGACCAAAGACCAAGTTGGGCTAAGTACCCCGTTGGGGAATATTTTTGTCTTTTCTTGCCTCAGTTAATCCAGATGTCAGAAAAAGTTAATAATTGTATTTCTTGTGGGAAACAGATACCTCATAGGGACTATCACTCTCTGTATTCCTTGCTTGGGGCCTGAGCACGACGTAGTCGGGTGTCGCTTTTGCGCTAGATTTAATAAGCGCACCATTAAACACAGATTAGATTGTGCTAGGCTTGTTTTCGGTAAGCGGTGTAACTACAACATGCCGTCGGATCCTCCGACACCCGCTACCGCAAAGAAGCGAAAAGATAAATCGTTAAAGTCTAAACAGGATGAGTCGTCCGTTGCGGACGCCGGTTCTATGGAAACTACGGTTGAATCTGTGGATCCAGCCGAGGTCTCGGCTGAATCACAGGGGGAACCTTTAATTTTACAGGAATTGGCCTCTCAGGAGTTAGGTCAGGCTGAGGGGGCTTCTCAAGTTTCTGTAGTTCCATCATTACAAAAGGTTATTAGGCCTTCTACTTCTGTCACTAAGGGCCCTGCTAAAGCTAAACCTGGTCTTTCTGGTACAGGCATCAGCCCTAGTTCTCTCTGTTCCTAAAAACATATGTTGAAAATGGCAGAGGATTTGATTACTTTAATCAGGGTTCTATGCCCCTCCTGACAAGAGGCCTAGGTCAGATTATTCTGAGTCTTCAGCTGAGGACATTCAGATGCAGAGGATTCCTGTCCTTCTGCTTCTCCTCCAGAAGATTTTTCCTTTTCTGAAACCCTGCACTCCATGAGGGAGCATTTCAAGTGGGAAGGTCAGGATTTTAATTTTGTTTTGCCACAACACAGACCTTTGGCTATTCCCCTGTTTTAGATGTTGTTCAGGATGTTTTTTAATCCTGATTCTTAGAGGCTCATAAATATTTGTATAAGAGTCCTAGAGCTGACCCGAAACTATTAGTCAGGGACCTAAGGGTGTCAGGTTAAGAATCCAGTACCTCTGGATAAAGATTCTAGGGCTTTGGATAGGTGAGGTAGGGCTCTAAATTGCCAGTTTCATATGCTGAAGTATCAGAACTTTCTGTTAGGTCAGTTGAAATCTAAGGTAGATGCTTTAGCTGAGGGTAAGGAATTGCAGGACTTAGTTCATGCCTCAGATCAGGTTGGTAAGCATTCCTTGCAATGTGGCTTTGATGCTCTTCAGGCTTCCTCCAGGGTGGCTGCCACTGGTTCAGTTATGGCATGCCTGGCTTAAGGATCAAAATTTGTCAGAGCATGTTAATTTTGGATGCTCCTCTACAATCTGAAGTTCTTTTTCTCCTGTGGAGTCAGTTTTGAAAAAATGGAAGACAAAGCTAAGTCCATGGTTCTCCTGCACAATCTTCTGGTGAGGGCAGGGGTCAGCCTTTGTGAAACAGACCCAATGACCTGTATCTCCAGCTGCCAGACTCTGCCTGTCTGGCAGCTCCTCTAGGAGGAAAGTTGGCACTTTTCAAGCAAAATTGGCTTTTGGTCACCCAGGACAAATGGGTGCTGGACATTATAAATCTAGGCTACAAGTTTTATTTTCACACCTTGCCTCCTTTCAAAGGCATGCCAGATGTACCTCCTGAGCAAAGGCTTGGAGGCTCACAAACAGATTTCTTTACTTTTACAAATGGGGGCGATCCAGGTGGTACCTACGTCAGAAGTAGGCCTGGGGTTTTATTCTCGCCTATTCCTTGTGCCAAAGAAAGGAAACACTTGGAGGCCAATTCTGGATTTGTCCATTCTCAATACATACCTAGACATTCCAAAGTTCAAGATGTTAACTTTACAGCAACTTCTGCCTCTGCTAGGCAAAGATCACTGGATGGTAACTCTGGATCTCAAAGAGGCTTATCTTCACATTCCTATCAGGCCCAGCTGCAGGAGATTCCTGCATTTTCGGCTGGTACTTTTCATTATCAGTTCTCTGCATTGCCCTTTGGCTTATCTACTGCCCAGGGTGTTCACAAAGGTCCTGGCTCCTGTGATAGCCTTCTTAAGACTAAGAGGAATACAAATTTATCCTTATCTGGATGATTGCCTGATTCTTGCTCAAGACAAAGTCAAGTTACTTCAACATCTACAGTATGTAATGGCAGTTTTAAGGTGCCTAGGGTATTCTGTGAACGAAACAAAGTCCAGTCTAGTACCCTCTCAGGACATGTGCTTTCTGGGTGTGAGACTGAATACAGCCTCTCAGATGGCCTTTTTGACCCCGGACAAACAAAGAAATCTTCACCTGTACTTCCAGCAATTATCCCTAATGTCCAGGCTGACTGCAATTACAGTCCTTCAAGCCTTGGGGTTCATGGCATCTTGCATTCTGGTACTTCCCAATGCCAAACTGCATATGAGGAAGCTACAATGGTATCTCAAAAATGTATGGACTCAACACTGCCACGATTTGGACACTGTCATTCAGATATTACCTTGCATCCAGAGGGAATTCTTGTGGTGGGCTCAGGAATGTCACCTAAACAAGGGACTCTCTGTGACCCGACCAGAGGCGAGTCAGATCTTAACGACGGATGCCTCAGACCTGGCTTGGGGAGCACACTTCAATGGGAAATGGATTCAAGACACGTGGCCTTCCAGACTACAGCATTTGCATATCAACATGAAGGAGATGTTAGCAGTCCAATTTGCCCTGATGGCCTTCAAGGATCTACTTCAACCAGGACAGGTGTTGATTCAAACAGACAACACAACTGTTATGTGGTACATCAACAAGCAGGGGGGGAACCCATTCTTACCCTCTTTGCAGACAAGCTATGATTTTGTGGGAGACTGCTCTGAGGTTGCACATCACTCTTCAAACACGGTTTCTGCCAGGAGCACAGAACTCCTTAGCAGATGTTTTGAGCAGACAACTTGTGGATCCCCACGAGTGGAAATTGGATCCTCATGTATTCCAACAGTTGACAGTGGCTTGGGGAACTCCAGACATAGATCTGTTTGCTTCTCCACTAAATTTCCAACTGCCAAAATTTTGCACAAAGATGTTTCACCCAAAAGCTTGGAAAGTGGATGCTCTATCTTTCAGTTGGAACAACCTTCACGTCTATGCTTTTCCTCCTCTGCCTCTCCTTCCCAAGGTACTCTTGAAAGTCAGACAGGACAAGCCTTGCATGATTCTAATAGCACCAGATTGGCCACAACAGCACTGGTATCCTCTGCTGAGGAGTTTAATACAGGAGCCTCCTTGGCCTTTGCCACCAATTCCACACCTGTTGTCCCAGGCAAGCAATCATTTTCTCAATGTCAGGGTACAGTCCCTGCATCTGACAGCCTGGCATATTCTGTTTTAGATCCTGGGGGGTCTCAGCTTCCTCAACAAGTTTTGAATGTCATTTTGGAAGCCAGACGGCCTAGTACTAGAAAAGTTTATGCTGATAAATGGAGGAGATTTTTCTTTGGAGCACAGCAAAGAGCTTTGATGTTTCAGTGCCTAATTTGAGTTTTACACTACAGTACCTTACTGAATTATTAGACAAGGGTTTGTCTTTCTCCTCTGTGAAAGTTCATGCTGCAGCCATTTCTGCTCACTATGATTGTGACCCTCCTTTATTTTCTCACCCTTTGTTTAAACAATTTCTTAGAGGGGCAAAGAACATAAGACCCCCACGTAGAGCTCCTACTCCTTCCTGGGATCTCAATTTTGTGTTGGAAAAGCTTACTTTACCTCCTTTTGAACCTGCAGCTACATCTGAGTTTTGAAGTTTTTGTCTTGGAAGACTGCTTTTTTGTTGGCCATTACGTCTGCTAGGAGGGTATCTGAATTTCAGGCTTTCATGGCAGTTGAACCCTTCCTGATATTCCATAAGGATAGGGTGTCCTTGCGTACTAACCCTACTTTTATGCCTAAAGTTATTTCTAATGTGGCCTTAAACCAGTCTATTCATTTGCCTACTTTTTATGCTGATCCCCAAAATAAAGGAGAAAAAGTCTTGCATTCTTTGGATATTTACAGGCAGTTACGCTATTATTTGAGCAGAACTAAAGAGTTCAGGAAGACTCAACAGTTATTTATTTCTTTTGCTTTGGGTTCACAAGGGGAAAGCTGTTTCAAAGCAGACCATTTCTAAGTGGATTGGCCATTGTATTGCTTTTTGTTATTCTCATCATGGAAAGGATGTTCCGGCTGGGATCAGACCTCATTCCACTAGGGCTACTGCCACATCTACTGCCTTTTTAAGGGGGGTAGCTACTAAGGATATTTTGGAGGCAGCTACTTGGAGTTCAGTACACACTTTTACTAAACATTACCATCTCCCTCTTTATTCCAAGTCTAGGGCTGGGTTTGCCACTGCAGTTTTACAGGGCATGTTAGCAGCTCCTAATGCTTTTTAGTTTTGCCAGCCTCCCTTTTCCTTTGCTTTGGGATTCTACCCACAGGTTATGACTGCAGCAATGTGAGACGAAGAACATAGTACAGTTTTGTACCTACCATAAATGTAGATGTTCGAGGATCCACATTGCTGCAGTCCAATTTTCCCTCCCTCCTTCCCCTCTATAGTTTGGGGTTGCTGTGTTTCTTTTGGGATAATTATTATTTTCTCTATGTTGGTTGTTGGGTATTTTCTATTTTGGCTATGGCCTTTCCTTTTTAGGCCTTCTGACATCTGGGGCAAGAAAGACTGAGGATATGGCGTTGGTCATGCGCTTAAGTACTACTGCGTACTGACGTCAGTTCTGAGTGCCCATGACCGACGCCAGCCTAACACTTTGGTATTCGGGCCGACCGAGGACAGCGGACTACCCACAGGTTATGACTGCAGCAATGTGGATCCTCGAACATCTACATTTATGGTAGGTACAAAACTGTACTTTTTCTCTCTTCCAGAGTTTCCAGGCCTTATCTCTGGACTTTAGTATGGCTTTAGTGGCCCTACTTAGCCATGGTGCATAGTTAGCTTTTACTCTGACATTCCTAGTTGGGGCAATACTGTTGAGGACATTGGTAAGAGTACTGTTAAAGTAACTGACTGCCTGATCTAGTCCAAGGGTTAGTAGAGGTTCCCAGTTGCATTGTCTTAGAATTGAGTTAAGATCCTGAGGATTTAGGTTGCCGTTTTGTCGGATTTGCCTATGAACTATGGGCTTGGGTAAGCTAGTGCATTTGCATAATAGGAATGTGGGGAGGTGGTCACTAAGACTATCTGGTAGACAGCCTGTCTGGTAGTTTTCTTTGGAGCAGTTGACCAGTGTCCAATCAAGTATGGATTGTTTTTGTGATTTTCATCAATGAGTTGTGAGAACCCATAGAGATTTATGTAGTTAGAGGGGCAGTTGGAACTGCAGGATAACTAGTCAGTATTTAGGTCACCTAGCAGAATACTTTCTTGTGGTAGATTATCTCTAGACCATTGTAAGATTTCCTCAATTATGGAAGTGTTTGTTTCCTGGTGGGATGTAGCAGCAGAGGATATTGATTTTTCTGCTTTGTTTATGTAGAGAACTGAACCTAGTGTTGCAGCATTTTTTAATTTAGGTAGAGGGGTTTGCAGAGGTTGGAGATTTAGTGTATTTTTAAAGAGAATTGCTATTCCACCTCCTTTTTTACCTACTCTATCAAGTCTTAGTATATTATAGCCTGGTGGGAGGATTTCTTCATTTTGGATATTTGGTTTAAGCCATGTCTCAGTAATGGTCAGTATGTCAGGAGTGTAGTGGCCCATGAATGCATGCATGTCAGGTAGTTTATTTGCTATGCTTCTTGCATTGATGTTAAGAATTAATAGGTCCATTGTTTGGATACGGTGTGTTATGTGGACTTAGGTTTGGGTGTATGTCGTCTGAGGAAAGTGTCTTTGTGAGTGATAGTAGGTGATTGTGTGTGTGACTTCTTTTTTGGATCTAGGTGATACTTTTATAGTGTTACATCTTGGTGTGTGGAACTTATATATATATCTATATATATATATATATATATATATATATATATATATATATATTTATATATATATATATATATATATATATATATATATATATATATATATATATATATATATATTTATATATATGGTGCTATCATTAAATATTGTAGAATTTATAAAGACATTTTTGTGGGTTTTTGTAGGCATGGAAGTAAATGTTGTATGGAATGTAGAATTGTCTAGTGGTATATTAGTTTGGATGGATGTGATGCAGGCTAGTGCTGTGAGAGCTAGTGAGATTGATACTAGAGTGATTTGCATGTTGTATGTAAATGATGCTTGGGTGTTGGTAGTAAGCTGGTTAAGGAATAAAATAGAAGGTGGGGATGTGGTTAGTAGGAATAATGTGTCAGATATAGGTAGTGAGTCAGGTAGGGTGTGACTAAAGATGTTATTATGAGGTACCTGATTGGTTTGGCTGTGGTCAGGTGATGAGAGGTTAGAAATAACTGTGGGTATAGTGGGGTGTGTGGGAAATGGGGGCAGGGTAGGGGAGTGGAGTGGGCCGAGCATAGTGAGGTGAACAGAGTGGGGCCCACACAGATCATGAGACTGCAGAGGTAATCAGTATGCCCTTTCCAGAGCAGGTAGTGACTGAGAGTAAATTTGTACAGTTTTAATATATAATATCAGACCACCTTGTGTATGTGGGTGCAGGTAAATAGCTTTAACCTGTATTGTCAGAGTACTTTGTTTGTTTAGGCACAGTACTAATGGGGAAGCCTAATGTGACACTATCAAGGGAAGGGGAGGAGGGAGGATATTCAGTGGGGGATGGTAGTGAAACCTGATCTAGAGCCCTACCTAGGAGGTAAGAGCTGGGGGAAAAAGTATCAGGAGTCTAAGTAATGAAGGTAAGCAGCATTGTAGTTTAATGGCAGGTATAATGCCAGTTATTGTGTTCCACTATTTATTCACAGTGAATGGAAAAAAATAACTGCTTTGAAGGGACTTGGGTGACTTTACAGTAGACAGTAATACTGGAAAATTTAAATAAGTGTAGAGCACTGTTTTGCTTACAAGATGAGCTGCTAATCTGGGCTAAGATTCAGCTGTTTAGTGGTGTTCTGCTGCTAGCTAGTGGCAGTTCATTTCAATGGCAGGGATTGGGAAAAGGAGGGGGGAGACCTTGTAAGTGTGCATGCTACACCAATATAATAAAATTAAGTAAAAGCACTAAGAACTAGATGCAAAAATTAGTTAACAGGGAATACACCTACATAAGAATATTGCAGAGTAAAAGTCCCAGTAGTGAGTCCCTTTGCCTTCAGGTGTTTGCAAAATAATTTTCAGAAATTCTTTACTGGGGGGCAGCTATGAGTGAAGCAGACCTTGAGATAAGACTATTTCAGATAGTGAAACTCCCAGTAGTGACTCCTTTTGCCCTCAGTTGTTTGCGGGATAATTAATTATCAGAAATTCTTCACTTGAGGGGGGCAGCCACGAGCGAAGTAGAGCTAGAGCTGTATGAAAAACAAGAGACAAAAAGAGATGTTAAAGACTTTTTGTAGGTAGACAACAGTAAACAAATTAATATGAGCAAAGTATTGTCTCGAGGAAAGCTGTGGGTGCATATGAGTGGAGAATGTGGAAGGGAAGGATATACTACAGTATTATGAGGTAAGGTACATGCCAGGTAAGTGAGCACAGCATTAATTCACACTTGTGACCAGGCACAACCTACAGGATATCAACAAATATTCAGGCAGTTTATTCAATAAATACCAGCAGCCACAGTGGGAAATGCTGAATAGTTCACAGATTTACCATTGCCCTAGTAAATGAAATATATGTTGAAATTACATCATTGTGTTAACAAGCATGGGAGGGTATACAGGTAACATATGTCCCAATGGTTGACCAAAAGTTCTACAAAACAGTTACAATAATCCAAAAATGCACTCTACATGCATGTAAATACATTCAGCACAATGCTCACATTCAGAGGCAATGGTTAAAATAGTACACAGTAAAACTGAAGCAGTACTTTCAAACAAAAACTAAGCAAATATAAATAAAAAAAATACCTGTATGCCTATGCCAAATACATTCAACACAATGCTCACATTTAGAAGCAAAGGATAAACCAGTGCACTGTAAAATTGCATCAACAACACAGAAGCAGTACTGTCAAACAAAAACTAAGCATGTACAAAGACTATACCAGCATGCATGCACACTTCTCAGGGGACCTGGTGGGTAGAGACAGTTAAAGCAGCAAATCCTGGACTATTTTACAAAATGGCGTCACAGTTTAAATGTATCTAATATAGCCTTCCAGGGGAATTGGGGGAGGGAAGATATTCAGTGGGGGGATGGTAGTGAAACCTGATCTAGAGCCCTATCTAGGAGGTAAGAGCTGGGGGAAAAAAATATCAGTAATGAAGGTAAGCAGAGTTGTAGTTTAATGGCAGGGATAATGTCAGTTACTGTGTTCCACTATTTATTCACAGTGAATGGAAAAAAATAACTGCTTTAAAGGGACTTGAGTGAGTCATATATAAATCATGAAATTGGGTAGAAAGACAAGGAGTCATAGCTTTCCAGGGGACCCAATGATCAGCTTTGCAAGCTGATATATAGTGTGAGATAATCCGGGTAGAAGAAGGTGGGACACATGGTATGTTGGGAAATGTGATAAGAAGAAAGGATTTATTGCAAAAGTATTAGGAACTGGATAAGGAGGCAAGATGGCAGGAAGTAACATGAGATATAAAAGGCAATGGTATAGGTTAGTAAAAGACGAAAGCTACTCATAGAAAGAGAAAGACTTAGTAATAGCTCAAAGGGTGAAAACTGTGTCTGCTGTATTAGAAGACAGAAGATGTTCCATATTACAACAGAATATTTAATTTATGAAGAAATAAGAAAAAAATATATGTTGCTCTCACTTGAATTATGGAGCAGTATTACAAGAAGACAGTAAAGGGGTGGCAGCAGTATTTTCAGTAAAAGGAAGTATATTTATTGATATCACTGCCACGATGAAACTTACATAGAGAGTAGGGAAGACATTAAAGGTATTTAAGTGAAACATTATATAGAGTGAGTAAAACATGTGAATGTATTGAAGTTTTAAAATTTTTAAGATTAGAAGGCAACATTTGTTCGTCAAGCTAAAACTGTAACAGTAACTTTTGATTATATTTCTTTACATTAAATTTTGATTCTATTTCTGTGTTTGATGTTCCAGAAATTAGTGAACTTTTCTGGCAGTTATAACAATGCCATTGTTTCTGTAAACAGGCTAGAGAAATAAAACCCTTTTCATCAAACTTATTAGATTTGTTTTTTGTTATTAATTATTTCTGTCCCTGTCCCTATCTGTTTGTGATTTCAGTCATGGAAGAAGAAAGCTAGTATTTGTTGGTGATTGTTATGGTTGCATTTCTGCTTAATTTGTTTCAAATTAATAAGTGTTATGTTGTTACAAATGTTCTCACATTACACAGATGATCCTGATTATTGTAAGATTCAGACCATTTTTAACTAACTTAATCAGGCTAACTGTTCTTATAAATTTTCAGTGTGATGTAGGAAACCAAACTGCCATAGTCATTTTAATGGAACAATTATGCAAGTCTGAAATCCAAATTATTATAATTTCTTTAGACTCTGAAACAAATCTCTCAGTAGTATTTTTTATTTGTGCAAAAATGACATGATCATTATAAAATGAATTTATTTCTGTATATTAAATGTATTTTGAGTTTGGCTAATTATAGATAGACTGTATTCCTTTATATTAAATGTAGTTTGAGTTTGGCTAATTATGGACACACTGCAATACAGAGTATTGAAGCATTTTATCAAATTGTGGTAAAACAGACTTGGTGAATCTTTATTTTTCAGCATTGCTAACTAAGGGTGCTTTTACACCACTCAGATACCGCTGAGTTATAACCATCATCTTTTTTAGTTTGTGGAAGGCTTTTCCAGAAAATCACTTACTACGATGAAGATAATCCTGACTTGCAATAAAAGATGCAGAAAAATGCAGTCCGGTTATAAAAGTGGAGTTGTATAAAATGCAGTGCCGGGATTGCAGTAGACAAAACAATAATATATATATATATATATATATATATATATATATATATATATATATATATATTTAAGCACATTGTGCAAGTATTCAGAGCCTACTAAGTGTATGACATACAGAATACATACTATAAATCGTGAGTAGGTCTGGAGCACATATTAAAGATGAATACAGATAAATGTAAAAGAGATGCACAGGTGCTGAGCACAAAAATGGGTAAAATATCTACATGTTAGTGCAGAAGAAATAGTGGCTTTAAAGATAAAATAGAACAGTTACATTATGAGTAGTCATGACAAGAGCTAAAATGAATTAATTAAAAAATTCCAGCAGTGCAAATTAGAGTTTAAAGTTAGATCAGTCTGTTGTGGATATAAAATTAAATTACATAGTATACTAGTTTCTCATATACTCAATGCTGGTATGATATCTATGCAGTCTAGGCAGACTGTAGTAAATTCTGTTTTGCCTCCCCCAAATAAGTCATAAAATAAAGAGCACAACTGAGTGAGAAATTGTGGTTTATTAACAACAATAATAGGAAGTTCAGAGCTACTGAGCCTTGCAACAATTATGCCTTGCCAGTTCACAAAAACATTTTTCCTCTGTCAAGGAGACTTAGGCCAGTCAAGCCCAGGGAGAGTTTATAAATGCCCATGCCATTATCCATGCCCTTTCTGAAGGAAGATAGTGTATCACACTGCTTGGTCTGCTCGGAGAGTATTTCCAAATGTGAGGGAGGTGCTGAGTAATGAATCTGTCTCCACCACGTTCTGTTGATCTGCTAAAACAGGTTTTGATTCCTTGTTCTAGTATCTGTGGGATGTTTTGATTTGCGAAGGTACAGGAGATCCTGGACTACTGTGTACCTAATAGCTTGGAAGGCAAGTCAAAGGTTAAAGATGTTAAGCCCTGTAGATGTATATTTTAATATGAAACATTGTTAAAAGTTTTTGGTGATGGAACAAATCAACATTTTAGTTTGGGAGGTGCATTAGAAGAGATTTGAATTCAAGGAAGTAATCTGAGTAATGAAACATGACACACTACATCCACATGAGATTAATCATTACTTAAATGCTGAAGCATTATTTTACTTAAAGCATTATAGAGGTGAATTAACTGAAAAATAATTACTACTTTATAAATAAAGTAATTTATCTGATGTCCTTTTCATTCTTTCTCACAAATGGGTCTAGGATCCAACCCTCGGATCCAACTCGGCCACATATAAAATACTTCAGATCCAATTCTCAAGCTCCTCCCTGTTACCCATAATACTCTGTCCCCAACTCCCCAGATCTCGTTTGCCACCGTCGTGGTAAGGCTGAGGTTACCAATTATTGAGCATGTAAGGCTAATTTTTCGTAAAGTTTCTACTAAAACGTTCCTCTTAAGCTTCTTATCTTCTCTTTCCTCCCTCTTTAGCTACTGTGGCAACAGGGGTGTTTCTCTTTCTGTATTTTTCCAACTTTGGTGCTGTTCTTGGTAATTTACTAGTAGTCAGGTGTTTGTTTCCTTTTTCCTCCCTGTTAGGTTTTCAAAAAAAAAAAAAAAAAAAACCTGTGCTGTCTTATTATTTTTTTTCTGGATTGTGTTAAACCCGTTGTCTCCTTGGGGTATGCTATCTCTTTTGCTAGCAGCTGACATCCAGTAATGTTTTATATTCTGAACTTAGCTAACCAACATGTCCTACAAACGTAGTGGTTTTAAGAAGTGAACTTCTTGTGGGCATAAGAGTCCCAATTCTGATGCCCACAAGAAGTGTATCTATTGCCTGGGGGCTGAACACTTGTATTCTGCTTGTTCTGTTTGCACCACCTTTAACCCTCGGGCTCTGTTGGACAAGTGCAACAAATTAATATTGAAAGTTTACTACCAGCTTCTTCTGTGGTTCAAACCCCCTTAAAACAACTCAAGGACTTCTTCCTTGGATCCTAAAAAATGTGCTCTTCAAATGCCTCTTTGGAGCCATTAGAAAAAATGAGGAAGGTTTCAGATCCAATATTCTCGGATCTGAAGTCCTTCAGGCTGCCTTCAGATCCACAGTCCTTCTCAGATCTGACAGGCTCTGCTACAATGATGGCTTCCTCATTACCTTCTA
This sequence comes from Protopterus annectens, assembly GCF_019279795.1. Lineage (NCBI taxonomy): Eukaryota > Metazoa > Chordata > Ceratodontiformes > Protopteridae > Protopterus > Protopterus annectens. The sequence goes on from NC_056746.1 coordinate 1,394,511,687, forward strand.
CCTCTTTCTCAAATCCAAAGCCTTTGGATCTGACAAGCAGAGGTACTCCAGAGTGCATTCTGATACCAGTATCTCCAATCCTACCTACACAGCCATTCCAGAGACAGAGGAAGCATTCCAGACCAGCATTCACAGCATCATCCAGGTCTTCAAAGAGTTTGACAGAGGCAGATGTTGACAGGATTATGCAGACATTTCAAAGGGCTCAGATCCAGACGGGAGTCCTGCCAGCTCCATCCCCTGTTGTATCTGTGAGTGCACCTACCCAGCAAATTCTTTCTCCTCCAATCTGACCCATGGCTTCAGAGTCCCACAATGCAAGATCCTCGAGAGGTTCAGCATCAGATCTGAAGAAGCTTATCTCCTTCATTCTTAGTGTCCCTGACCAGTCCTGCTGCAATACCCTTGGAACAGAGCTGGTCTTATTCCAGCGAGCTCAGTGTCAGAGCTGAGGTGTTGGGATAGACTCCTACTTTGTTGGATCTATTCTTTTCCCTCAGAGTCTCGGCCTGGACAGCTTTGCTCCAGTTATCCATATAAGGCTCTGATGTGGGGTCAGCCCTGACCTCCCATCTTCTGCAGCTTTGGGTCTGAGGAAGGGAGGAAAGTTTTCATGTGGTAGAAAGGACTTTCTTTAGCACAGAGAGCCGTCCTCTGTCACCTCAGATGCTAGCTACCAACCCTCATTGGGTCTGAGCTCTAAGCCCATCAGACCTGCTCCTCAGGGTCAGCCAGCTTTGGGAAGCCTCCACACATATTCCCTAGAGGGATTTCCCCCCACCTCTGATACCTCTGCTGAACACCCCATGGAAGAGGTCCCTTGAAAGAGAACATGTAAGAGGAGGCACATAGACTTGCCCATGGAGTTCCTCATGGAAGACACTTGTTTTGATGAGGGAGAAGGATCCCCCTGATCACTACCTGATGACGTCTCCTTTGGAGGGTTTACCTTTATGTGTGCGTATTGCACAAGGGGGAAAAGCAATTTTCCGAAAGGTAGTTTGCAAAGTTTGCAAACGCTGAATGGAAAAAGGTTTGAATGTGCAATGAGCGAATGCACAGTGAGATTCGCTCATTGCACATTCGACATTCTGGGGCAGATTGCATTATAGTGGGGATCGGAAAATGGTTCCTTTCCCCACTTTAGTGTGATCTCAGAGTTAGAATAAAGTAGGGGGGTGTGGGGGGAGCAGCCCCCCTGCATTACACTTTATCTAATTTTTTTTTCGACATTAACGTTCAAAAATCCGCGAATCGGCTTTTCGATTTGCTGATTTTCGAACATTTACAGCTGTCGCTCTTTTAAGTTTCGTGGTTACAATTCGCTCGTATGAGCAATCGCACCACTGTTTCACTGTTATGAAGGTAAACCCCTTTGGAGACATCCTTGAAATCCTGAAACAGAAAGGTGGCTGGTCTTCCCAATCTCCTTCTCCTGAGGAATCAGTATTTCTGGAGGATTTTGGTGCTGGACCATCCACGTCTTGTGTGACCCCCCCGATGGATGAATGTATTGACCTGGTTTCCCGCTGGCCTTGGAAGGACCCAGACACTGTTGAGCCTATCCCACTTCTGATAGACCACGCTGGAGCAAGAAATCCCGGTTGATGTCATAGTTGTGGCAGTGGCCACCAGGAAGGAGCTAGCTGAACAAAACTCCTCTGTCCATCCACTGAACAGGGAATCCAGAGTTATGGACTTATTTGGAAAGCATATGTATGCCTCAGCTACATTTGTGCCGTGGTCGTTAAACTACCTGGCACACTTCTTGTCTGCAGAGAAACTTGACAAAGGAACTTTCAGATACTCTGAGTCCATGTCTACAGAGGATCTCAAGAGGGTTTCTCCACAACTGACCACTCTTCTGTCCATTTCTAATGCATCGATGAGACTGATCTCCCATGTGTCACTAACTGCTGGTTCAGGCATAGCTATTAGGAGACAAGCCTAGATGAGGCCGTGCAGCTTTGTGGAACCCTTCAAGGCATCTTTTGTCATTGCCCCCTTTAATGGCTCTTCTTTGTTCAGGCCATCAGTTAAGGATACACTCACCCACAGCGAACAGGAAGGAAAGCCTCTGTCTGCCACAGGAATCAAATTTTCTACCCCTCAGTATACATTCTGTAGAAGCCAATGGGTGGTAAGAAGATGTGGTTCCAAAAATCTGAGGGACCTTTTCAGGATTCACGCAGGGACACTTCCTTCATAGGCAGAGGAGGAGGAGGAAGCTTCAATGGATGACATTACTCCAGAGGCAGAGGGGGTCCGCAGAATCAGGGTTTCAAAGACTCCTTTTCTGACAGGCTCTATCATGGCACCTGAAGCATTTCCCAATTGCCTGCCTACGGAGGCAGTTGGGGGGCATTTTTCCTTGCACCTAGATGTCTGGACAAGTATCATAAGGAATTCAGAGGTTACTACATACCATTTTCCCTTCCTCCTCCTCCCCCAAAAAAGAAACTTTCCAATGTTCCACCTAGTCAGAGGGAAGATGCAGCTCAAGAAGTATGAAAGCTGCTACAAGAAAGAGTCATCCAGGAGGTCTCACCCAAACAAATAGGATTTGGAACTTAATTCTGCTTCTTTTAGTACCAAAGAAAACGGGTGACTTGAGACCCATTTTGGATCTAAGCAACTTGAACCAGTATGTAAAGACAAAGTTCCAGATGGTTATGTTTCAGTCCATACTCCATTGGATGTGCTCTGTAGATCTCCAGGATGTATACTATCACATCAAAGTAGACAGGCAGTCCAGGATATACCTACACTTTCAGCTGGGAGCCAGTCATTACCAATTCAGTGTTCTGCCCTTTGGTCTCACCACAGCCCCCACAGTGTTCACCAAATGCATGGCAGCAGTAGCAGCTCACTTGAGATTCAAAGGATTCCAAGTGTGTTCATACCTCAACAGTTGGCTCCTTACCACCCCATCCAGTCACCAGCTTCTACAAACCAGGGATTACTTGCTTTAGATTTCCAACACACCTTAGACATCTCTATAAACCATGCCAGATCAGATCTGGTCCCCATACAGACCCCCAAATTTATAGGGATTATTTTAAATACTGCTACTCAGATGGCATCCTTACCTCATCATTGCATCACATCGTTGAGAAATAAGGTGCAGGCTATACTGTCTCATCCATCCCCTCCAGCAAAACTACTACTGCAAGCTCTTGGGTCAATGTCAGCTGCCTTTCTTCTAGTATCGTTAGCAAGATTCTTTATGTGAATCCTTCAGTGGACATTGGCGGTACAATGGTCCATACCTTACAGCCCATATTCTTTCCCATAAGACTCACTCCAAACTGAAGATGTCATGTTTGTTGGTGGATCCAGTCTGACCTGTTTCTGGGCAGGCCATTCTCCCTTCCTCCCCCAGTCACCACAGTGACCACGGATGCTTCCCAACTAGGGTGGAGGGGCATTTCTTGGGAAAGATAGACCAAGGCACATGGTCACCCCTTGGAGACCAAGTTGCATATCAACATATTAGAGAGAAGAGCAGTTCTTCTAGCACTAGAAGCCTTTCAGGACGTTCACAGACAACATGTCAATAACCTGGTACATCGACAAACAAGGGGGCACCCATTCTTATCCCTTGTACAGAGCGGTCATGAGGGTTTGGGAATGGGTGATCTCTTTGGAATGCTTTTTCATTGCAATGCACATACCAGGGAAAACCAGTGCATTGGCAGACAGACTCAGCAGGTCCATTCTGATTCCCCATGAGTGGTCTCTCAGTCAGTAGCAAACATAATTTTCAGCTTGCTGTGACTTGTTTGCCACACCCCTCAACAACAAATGCAGCATGATCCCCCCAAGGGGAATCACTGACACTTGCTTTGATTCACAACTGGCCCCTGGGTCTCCTCTCTGCTTACCCTCCTCTTTCTCTGATTCCCAAATTCTTATAGAAAGTGCATAGGCAGAAGATTGCAATCATCCTCATTGCCCCTTGTTTCCCCTTCGCCTGGTGCCACATGAAGTATCCCCCATGGATACTGGAACCTACTCAGGATCTCCTCTCTCATCCATGGGGAGTTCAGCCTCCCAATCTTGATGCCCTCAAGCTAACCACATAGCTTTTCCAATTCCACTAATAGTTAGATAGTCCAGGCTTGTGTCCCCATTTCATGACATTATCTTGACCTCCTAGAAGGCTTCCACCAAGAAAGTCTACAGAAACAAATGGAAAAGATTCTCTATTTGGGCTTCCAATCAGAATATTGATTCCTTTTCAGCATCTGCTTAAGCCATTCTTCTTTCTCTAACTACTCTTTTTATGGAAGGAGCTAGCTTCTCTTCTATTAAGCTTCAGTTAGCAGCCATTTCCAATTTCCACTCTGGAGACAAATCCTTCTCTCTGGCTTTGTCCAGATTATGTAAAGCTTTCATGAAGGGAGTCTTTCTCCTCAGACCCCCAATAAAGGATCCATCTCCTCCTTGGATCTCACAGTGGTCCTTCAGGGTTTAACCTAGAAACCACAACATGAAGAATTACTTTACAAGGGACTGAGATTAGGATATTTTTCAAAAGAAGATATAATGAAGAAATTTAAGGTTAATAACAATGAAATAGCTTTGTTTTATTGTTTACCAAAGGTACATAAAAACATGGATTGTCCTCCGGGACGCCCCATTGTATCAGCATGTAAATATTTTTTGCACAATATGGGGATATTTCTGCATAGATGTTCTTCGTTTTCCATTGCTGCAGTCCTTACTATTGGGTATAGTCCGCATCCAGTCAGCCCGAATACCAGAGTATAAGGCTGACGTCGGTCAGGGCGCATTAGACTGACGTCAGTACGTCAGGGAACTAATGCGCATGACCGGCGTCATATCCTCAGTCTTTTGGTCCGATGCAGAAGCAGTTTTGCGAGTGCAGGTTGGCGTTCTGAGATATTTCAGTTTCAGACCGAATCAGAGTTGAACATTTTAGTTTTTTCTTGCCTCAGTATTCAACCGGATGTCAGAAAAAGTGAATAACTGTATTTCTTGTGGGAAACAGATACCGCATAAGGATTTCCATACTTTGTGTATACCTTGTTTAGGGCCTGAGCACGACGTTGTTGGTTGCCGCTCTTGTGCTAGGTTTAACAAACGCACTATTAAGAGGAGGTTAGACTGTCCCAGGTTAGTTTTTGGAATTATAAAATGCCGCCGGATGCTCAAGGACAAAACAGAGGGTTGAAGAACCGCAGTCCCGGACGACGGTTCTTTAGGAGGCTCAGTGGAGCCAGAGGTTTTGCCAGGAGTTTCTATGGAGTCTCCGGCAGAAACTTTACTGTTGCAGGATGTCCCATCTCAGGAGGCAGGCCAGGCTGAGGGGGCTTCTCAGGTACCTATTCTTCCCTCTCTTCCCAAAGTAGTTAGAGCCTCTCCTTCTGTTGCTAAAGCTTCTTTTAGAGGTAGGCCAATTTCAGCTTCAGTGGGGCTTCTCCTAGCTTTTCGGTTCTGTACCTAAGAAACATATGCTTAAAATGGCAGAAGATTTGATTACTATGATTAGAGGTTCTATGGGCCCTCCTGATAAGAGGCCTAGGGTGGAACCGGAGTTTGCCAGTTTTGAACAGGGTTCAGAGGCTTCTGAGTCTTCTGATGATTTGCAGGAGTATCCTCCTTATTCTGATTCTGATGTGGATGATGCCACTCCTTCGGCTTCTCCTCCTGAGGATTTTTCATTTTCAGAGACTCTGCATTCCATGAGGGAGCACTTTAAATGGGAAGGCCAGGATTACTCTGATTCCAGGAAGAGGCTTAGGGAATTCTTGTTTTTACCCCAGCATAGGCCCTTGGCTATACCTCCTGTGTTGACTGTGGTGGAAGATGTTTTTGCAGAGGCTTCCCTGAACCCTGATTCTTTGCCTCCTGCTCCTGTTAAACCTGATAGGTACTATAGGGTGCCCGAAGCTCATAAGTATTTGTTTAAGAGTCCTAGGGCGGACCCAGACACTGTTTCTCAGGGGCCTAAAGGTGTTAAAGCCTCTGTGGTTAGAAATCCTGTTCCCACTGACAAAGAGGCAAGGGCTTTGGATAGGTGGGGTAAGAAACTGTATACTTCTTCCACTCTAGCCATGAGAGCATTGAATTGTCAGTTTCACATGCTGAAATATCAAAATTATCTCCTTTCACAATTAAAGTCTAAGGTGGATGCTTTGGCGGAAGGTATTGAGTGTAAAGAGTTGCTGGATTTGGTTTATGTGTCTGAACAAGTGGGCAAGCATTCTTTGCAATGTGGCTTTGATGCTGTGCAGCCCTCCTCGAGGGTGGCTGCCACTAGTTCTGTTCTTAGGCATGCCTGGTTGAGGGATCAGAATTTGGCTGAGCATGTTAAGACAAGGATTTTGGATGCACCTTTACAGTCTGATGTGTTGTTTGGTTCGCCTGTGGAAGCAGTTTTAAAGAAAATGGAGGACAAAGCTAAATCTATGCAAACTGTTAAGGATTTTTTGCAGGTACAGCCACCAAGTTTAGTAGAAATTGGCCTGCTAAGGGGTGGACATATCCTGCTTATGACTCCCAGTCTAGGGGTAGGTCTAGACGTGGTAGGGGCAGGGCTCAAGGTTCTTTTAGGTCTAGAACAGGAAGTTCACCTGTTCAAACTTCTGGTGAGGGCAGGGGTCAGTCCTTCGTAAGCAGACCCAATGACCTGCCTTTTCAGCTGCCAGTAGATTCTGCGCTGGCAGCACCTTTGGGAGGAAGACTGTCTCTTTTCAAAGAAAATTGGGATTTAATTACTCAAGACAGATGGGTGTTGGACATTATTCACCACGGTTACATGTTTTATTTCCATACAATGCCCCTTTCAAAGGCATGCCACCTCCTCCACAAAGGAAAGAGGCTCACAAGCAAGTTTCTCAGTTACTCCAAATGGGGCCATTCAGCCAGTCCCTGTATCAGAAAGGGGCCTAGGATTTTATTTTCGCATGTTCCTAGTACCAAAGAAGGGGAACACGTGGAGACCAATTTTGGATTTATCTCTCCTCAACACTTATCTGGACATTCCCAAGTTCAAGATGTTGACGTTACAACAGCTTTTACCTCTGCTGGGCAAAGATCACTGGATGGTAACTTTAGATCTCAAGGAAGCTTACCTTCATGTGCCTATCAGGCTAAGTTGCAGGAAGTATCTGGAGCTGGAAATTCTCATTATCAGTTCTCTGCATTGCCCTTTGGCTTATCTACTGCGCCCAGAGTATTCACAAAGGTTCTGGCTCCAGTGATAGCTTACTTCAGGCTACAAGGAATTCAAATCTATCCTTACTTAGACGACTGCCTGATTCTGGCTCAAGAAAAGGAAGACCTTCTACAGCATCTGGAATATGTTATAGCAGTGCTAAGATGCCTAGGGTATTCTGTGAACGAAATAAAGTCCAGTCTAGTACCCTCTCAAGACATGTGCTTTCTGGGTGTGAGACTGAATACAGCAGCCCAGATGGCCTTTTAACCCCGGACAAACAAATGAGTCTATCACTTTACTTCCAGCAACTATCTCATCAGTCCTGACTGCAGGGACAGTCCTTCAAGCATTAGGGTTCATGGCATCTTGTATTCTGGTGCTTCCCAATGCCAAACTGCATATGAGGAAGTTACAATGGTATCTCAAAAATGTATGGACACAGCACTGCCAGGATTTAGACACTGTCATTCCCATAATACCTTGCCTTCAAAGAGAATTTTTGTGGTGGGCTCAGGAATGTCACCTAAACAAGGGACTCTCTGTGACCCGGCCAGAGGCAAGTCAGATTTTAACGACAGATGCCTCGGACATTGCTTGGGGAGCTCATCTAAATGGAAAGTGGATACAAGACAAGTGGCCTGCCAGACTACAGCATCTACATATCAACATGAAGGAGATGTTAGCAGTCCAGCTTTACTGGCTTTCAAGGAGTTACTTCTTCCAGGACAGGTGTTGATTCTAACAGACAACACAACTGTCATGTGGTACATCAACAAGCAAGGGGAACACATTCTTATCCTCTATGCAGGCAAGCAATGATTTTATGGGAGACTGCGCTAAGCTTGCAACTAACTCTTCAGGCAAGGTTTCTGCCAGGAGCACAGAACTCCTTAGCAGATGTGTTAAGCAGACAAATCATGGATCCCCACGAGTGGAAACTGGATCTTCATGTATTTCAGACATTGACAGTGTCATGGGGAACTCCAGACATAGATCTGTTCGCTTCTCCACTAAACCACCAGCTGCCAAAGTATTGCACAAAGGGGTTTCATCACACAGCTTGGAAAGTGGATGCTCTGTCTTTCAGTTGGGAAAATCTTCATGTGTATGCCTTTCCACCTCTGCCTCTTCTTCCAAAGGTACTATTAAAGGTCAGACAAGACAAGCCAAGGATGATTTTGATAGCTCCAGATTGGCCTCGGCAACACTGGTACCCACTACTACGGAGTCTGGTAAAGAAGCCTCCATGGCCTTTACCTCTGATTCCTCATCTGTTATCTCAGAAGGACGGTCATCTGCTCAATGTCAAGCTTCACTCTCTTCATCTAACAGCCTGGCATATTCTGTGTTGAAACACAGCAGGTCTCAACTTCCTCAACAAGTTTTAAATGTGATTATGGAGGCTAGAAGACCTAGTACAAGGAGAAGCAAAATGGAAGAGATTTTTATTTTGGAGTACAGCAAAGAATTTGGAGATTTCTGAGCCTAATTTGAGTGTGGCTCTTCAATATCTTACCGAGTTATTGGACAAAGGGTTGTCCTTCTCTTCTATTAAGATTCATGCTGCAGCAATTTCAGCTCACTATGATTGTGACCCACCTTTGTTTTCGTGATCCTTTGTTCAAGCAGTTTCTTAGAGGGGCAAAGAATATAAGACCCCCACGTAGAGCTCCTACTCCTGCTTGGGATCTCAATTTTGTGTTGGAAAAACTTACTCTACAACCTTTTGAGCCTGCGGCTACTGCTGAATTGAAATATTTGTCATGGAAGACTGCTTTTTTGTTGGCTATTACTTCTGCAAGAAGGGTGTCTGAGTTGCAGGCCCTTATGGCAGTCGAGCCCTTTTGATTTTCCATAAGGATAGGGTATCATTACGCTAATCCTTCCTTTATGCCTAAGGTGGTTTCTAGTGTGGCTTTAAACCAAACTATTCATTTGCCTACTTTTTATGCAGACCCCCAAAATAAAGGGGAAAAGATTTTGCATACTTTAGATGTACACAGGCAATTGCGTTATTACTTAAGCAGGACTAAGGATTTTAGGCAGTCTCAGCAGTTGTTTGTTTCTTTTGCTTTGAGTTGGGCAAGCCTGTGTCAAAACAAACTATTTCTAGGTGGATTGGCTTTTGCATTGCATTTTGTTATTCCCATCATGGCAAGGAGGTTCCAGCTGGGATTAGGCCTCATTCCACTAGGGCTACTGCCACTTCAACAGCATTTCGGGGTGGCAACTAAGGATATTTTGGAAGCAGCTACTTGGAGTTCAGTGCATACTTTCTCTAAGCATTATCACCTTCCTATCTACTCTAAGTCTAGGGCTGGTTTTGCCACAGCTGTTTTGCAAGGCATGTTGTCAGCTCCTGCTTCTTTATGATTTGCCAGCCTCCCTTACCTCTGCTTTGGGATTCTACCCAATAGTAAGGACTGCAGCAATGGAAAACGAAGAACATAGTACAGTTTTGTACCTACCATAAATGTAGATGTTCGAGGATTCCATTGCTGCAGTCCTCCCTCCTTCCCCTCTGTGTTTAGGGGTGGTAGTGTAGGTGAGTTTACCTGCTTATATTTTTGTATATATTGTTCATGTTTTGGTGCAGGTATTTGGGCCTTGTCTTTTTAGGGTCTTCTGACATCTGGGGCAAGAAAAGACTGAGGATATTCATGCGCATTAGTACCCTACTGACGTCAGTCTAATGCGCCCTGACCGACGTCAGCCTTATACTCTGGTATTCGGGCCGACTGGATGCGGACTATACCCAATAGTAAGGACTGCAGCAATGGAATCCTCGAACATCTACATTTATGGTAGGTACAAAACTGTACTTTTTTTGTATCCATATGTGAAAAAACAGACATCATATATTAGGGACAGTTTTGATTTTTTGAACAAGATTACCCCAATAAAATGGACGGAAGGAATGTTTTGGTTCACAGCTGATGTAAAAAGCTTATATACAAGCATAAAACATGAACATGGCTTGCAGGCTTTACGGCGAACCTTAGGTGACAACCCACAGTCATTTTATATTATGGAGTTAGTGGAATTCTGTCTTAAGAACAACTATTTTTATTTTGATGGTCAGTTATTTCACCAACTAAAGGGCACAGCCATGGGGCAAGTTTGCCCCCATGTATGCTAATATTTTGATGAATAGTTTTGAACTTGATTTTTGTATCATTTACAATTTTACAGGAAACATGTAATAAGCTATTATAGATATATAGACGATTTAATTTTTATCTGTAGGGCGGTATAGATGAGTTAGAGGCTTTTAAAAGAGACTTGCATACAAATCAATTTGGATTAGAATTTGATGATTTTCAAGTGGGTAGTAAAGTTAATTTTTTGGACTTGACTTTAGAAGGGATAAGCAATGGTAAAATACTTACAAGAATTTATAGAAAATTTGAAAATTTACACTTTTTAGATGGATTGAGCCATCATCCTGCTCACCTTATGAAATCTTTACCGTATGGGGAATTCATTAGAATTAAGAGATTGTGCAATAATGACAGTGAATTGGAAATAGAATTACAAAAAACAGTAGATTTGTTTGTAAGAAGAAATTATAGAAGTTGAGCTATCCTTACAAAAAGCTAAGAATGAAGGAGTTCAGATAAATAGAAAAAATAATAGAACTAGAGTAAACAAAGAAGAAAAAGATGAATATACTGATAAACAGATGTTCTTTGTACTGTCATATGATTTATTGACAGAAGAAGTTAAAAAAGCAGTATTGAAATATTGGCCTTTTTTATTTAAATATGGTGATCTAGTAGACATTATTCCAATAAATATTACATTTTCCTATAGAAGAGGGAGAAATCTAAAAGACATTTTGGTACATGCTAAGTATTCTAATCCTAATGTTGATTTATTAAAAGAGATAGTTTTATTGGGAACATTTGAATGTGGGAATTGCATTTCATGTAAATACATAAGTAAAACATTTGAATGTATAAATGGTAAGATTTTTAGATCTTGTGGGACTTTTTATTGTAATTCAGTAGCGATAGTGTATGCTATTAAATGTCCATGCGGACTGTTTTATATAGGTGAAAGTAAAAGGGCATTTAAGGTCCGACTTCAAGAACATATAAGAGATATAAAAAATAAAAAATTAGAAAGTCCGCTAGCAGTACACTTTAAAGACTACCATAATAGTTCACCTGAAGGTTTATTAGCAACAGTTCTGGAACAAGTAAAAGTTTATAATACTGATGATAATTTAGTTAAACAAAAACTGCTATATAAGGAGACAGTTTTTATATTGAAGTATAATACACTGACACCTATGGGTATTAACGTAGAATGCAATTGGAGAGTATTTTTATGAATGACATTTATTGTAAATTAACTGATTGTTTGATTGTGTAATTGTTTTATTAGTTTCTGTAATTAAGGTTTTTGAATGGTATAAATAATTTGTAATCGTTTGGAATATTCATTCTCCTACAAGGTGGCGCCAGAGAAAGAAATAAACTGTGTTGGATCTTTGTATGTGGTCGTATTGTTGCTTCTACTGCCTTGTTTTTTGTTTTTGTTGCATATTATTATTTAACCTAGAAACCATTTGAACCAGCAGACAAATGTGATATGAAGTTTCTTTTTTTTGAAAATGATCTTTTTAATGGTTATCACTTCAGCTGAGAATTTCTGAGCTTCAGGTCTTCTCAGCTAAGCCTGTTTACATTATTTTTCATAAGGACAAGGTGTCTGTATAGACCAACCCTTCCTTTCTTCCTAAAGAGGCAACAGAGACTAACATTAACCAGTCCATTCAATTACCAGTATTCTTTCCAAAATTTACAAATAAGGGCGAGTACATGCTTCGCCTTCTTGATGTTCACAGATAATTACGTTTTTATCTTCATGGAACAAAACAGTTCAGGAAGTGTTTGTATCATTTGTCCCTAGCCACTTGGGTCAGGCAGTTTCTAAGGTTTCTGTGGCTAAATGATTACTGATTGGATTTCATTTATTTATTTTTAAGAAAGGATTAGAATTGCCTCAACCCCCTAGAGCTCAATCCACTTGATCTATGGCTACATCATCTGCTTTTTGTCGAGAACTTCCATTGACGATATTTGCATTGCAGCCACTTGGTCACAGACTCATACTTTTGTTACACATTACAAATTAGACATTGTTTCCAGAAGCAAAGCTTACAGTACTCTGGCATGTCCTTCCATAAGGCCTCCCTAGAGCTATGTAGCTGGGGACTCACATTTGTGAGGAAGAATGAAAAGGACAATGTCAAATTTAGATGTCATGTATTTACCATAACTTGGCATCTGTGTTGTCCATTTTCATTCTTCCTCATCTCTCTCATCCATCCCAACCCTGTCACTCCAAGAAGGATCTCTTGGATGGTATTTGAACCTTTCAGTTCTTGGTTTGAGCCTCAACCTTTTTCTTATATCTGTTTCTGTCTCCATAGTAAAGTGGGAAATTAGGCAGCAAACTTGATCTGAGGAGCTGGGGATGGAATAGATTGTTATGGGTAAGAGGGAAGAGCTCAATAATTAGAAGTAAAATCTTGTATATGCAGCCGAGTTGGATCCTGGACCCATTTGTGAGGAAGAATGACAATGGACAACACAGATGCCAAGTTATGGTAAGTACATAACTTCTAATTTTGCAAGAGGGCAGTTCAAACTGCTGCCACATGTGTACGTAACTTGTATTGGTAGTATTAATCAGGCTCTTCTTAGAATGATATTTATTTATTGGTATAGTAGATTTGTTTATTATTGCCTGATAATGGTGTGATGAAAGTGCTAGAATAGAAGTAATACAATAAAAGATTTTTTTTGGAAGCTATGCTCTTCTTGGGTGGACTAAATTTTTTTAACCTGGCAAAAATTTCTAGGCAAAAGTACCTTAAGAGGTCAAAATGAACAATTATGAGACTCAAACCTGGGTCTTCTGTATAGTGCTTTTTTGCATTTCATAGACAACCTTATGTGATGTTATTACAGAGCTTATTGGAATTTCATAGGCTTAACCTTCTCTGCTGTTATTACTGTCTTTATTATATCTTATCCAAAAGTTGATTTTGTTCTGTGTATGTAAATGACAAATAGTCATCTTTGAAAATAAGAAAAAAAGTCTGATTTGTTGAGCAATTTGTTCACTGTATATGACTAATGAAAATACCTTTTTTTCTTCTACCGAATCTAGCTGCTGTGATGTAAACTGAATAGTATATCATGAATGATCAATAAGAGAAACTGACTGCTGGCCAACTCGTTAACAGCGAATCACAAACGAGCTAAACAACTCCTCTGAAAACCACTTTTATTGAACCTGCATTTGTCCTTTTTCTACTTTTTTGTGATGATAGAGTGATTTAGTAGATGTAAAGTTGGGGTGGGGAGGTGGGCTTGCATCTTCTATAGCAAGTGCCAGGGGGAACGGAGTTTCCTCCCTGCAAAAAATGTTTTTGTTTTTGGTTCACTGAAAGTGTTTTTCAGCAGACCTGCTTCTGTTGATTGGGATTCGCTATTATTGTTGTTGCTGATGAGTCTGCTTGAATTCATCAGTAAATGTAATACCAGGATAGCTGTTAGTCAAGATTTAATGAACAACCATTTTCTGCAACAGAAAATTATTTTAAGGCAAAGCTGCTGAATTACTGAAAAGATGTGTTTTAGATTGCTTAAGTTTAATGTACACCAGGGTTGCTTAGATCTCTGGTTGTAAACTAATAGTACAGAATAATGCGGCATGGTAATAATAAACAGCAAACAAGGGACATCATGAAGATGTTGGACCTGATGCTTTCATCTTTCTCTTGCAACACTTTAAATCTTTGAATCATCTCATTTGTTTCTAGAAGTGCCTGGAAACCAGGCTTGACAGCAGAGTGGCTCTTTACGCAATAATTAAATGAAGGTGTAAGTAAAATGTATAATAAAATATGTAACACTTGGCAATAGAGATATGAAATTATTTTTGTAAAATTCATTGTTCTTTGATTTAATAGGAAGTAGTAAACTCGCTTCTAGTAAATATGAAGCATTATTTGTGTTTGTTTGTAAAATTATATTAAAAAAAAACAGAATTATTTTGTTGAGTCTGTGAGGATAGTTGTCTAATTTGCCTGGGGAACTTAGCAAACAACGCTGCTCAGTTTACACAGGTATGTCAGACAGACAGTAGTGCCGTGGGAAAATTCCAGCACCATTCAACACTGTGAGAATGAAGCCTTTTCTTAAGCTGCTATTAACTTGACAGCAGTCTAGAACATAACCGTGACAAACTTGACAAGTGAACAGCAGGTGAATTTGGGAAGATATATTTATGGAATATTGTTCAGAGATGTGCATGTGCAAATTATTTAATTAATGTATTTATTTTGGTAAGATGAAACCACCCAAAAGGTAGCATGTTTGTACCTCAAAGTTCTGAGTGAAAAAAAAAAGAGACAGGACAGCATGTGTTTTCCGAGCCGTGGTACAACAGAACAGGACATTTGACTGTTTTGAAGAATGCTGTCTTTTGAGAAAAATCAGTCTCATCTTCCACAATGGAGTGTAACACAGGTGAGTAGGACAAAGAATGTGCTTTCTGATATTTGATACAACAGAGCTGGAAATCCAACTGTTTTGAGGTAAGTCCCGTTTCTGTTAGAAATCAAAATATTACCTTCCAGAATGTTATATTACAAGCATGCATAAAGATAATGGACTGTTGAACAATTTATAAAGGGATTTAAGCTGTGTGTGCTTCAGGGAGATTGAGTTACTTTCCAGACCACAAGGAATTTGCATATGGCGATTTTTAAATGTTGTATTTCCATTTTAAATTGTAACTTAGCATTTTGCAGTTTCATTTTGGAGTACATAACCTTCATGCATGTCAATGATTGTATTATAGAGCATAATCATCAAACATCTGTGGGGGAGTAGGGGCCATATCTGAGAAGTAGTAAAGGATTGCTACTAATGTTCGATATAGCCTGAGAGTCAGACAGAGACATGGCTCATGACTCACACTGCTGAAGGCTGGTGTGCTGTAAAATACAGAATGAAGACCAGCAAGTGATTCAGAAATTATTATATGCTATCATATTTTATGTGATGCTAGATTAAAGTGCTCAGTCTACACTAAAAACTATTAGTCTTTTGTGTGGGAAACCCCACCCTACAATAGATGAGCCAGCAAAAATACCATTCAGTCCTTATCACCCCTGAGTAATGGGTGAAACAGTTGGTAGTTCATAAAAAAAGAACTCCATAACTGTCAGGATGGCAGCACAGTACGATGTCCTGATTTCCTGTTCACCCAATCCCCATTTGTTTACACACAGATTTGCTTACTTGTGGGTTCTTAGTCTAAGACAGGAAGCTGGTCTGCTGTCTTGGGTGTCTGGGCAGAAGGCCAAGAAGGAAGTTCTTAGACATGGCAACCAGGATGGTGGCAGCTATAGCAAGGACACCCAAAATAAAGAAACAGTTGTACATGCCCCTACTCCCACCTCCATACCCCTGGGTATCGGGTGGGACAGTAGGTCGTTCATAAAAAAAAAATAAAAAAACTTCATAACTATCAGGATGGTGACACAGTAGGATGTCCTGATCTCCTGTTCACCCAATACCCATTCGTTTGCACACAGATTTGCTTACTTGTGGGTTCTTAGTCTAAGGCAGGAAGCTGGTCCGCTGCCTTGGGTGTCAGGACAGAAGGCCAAGAAGGGAGTTCTTAGACATGGCAGCCAGGATGATGGCAGGCAGCTATAGCAGGGACAACTAAAATAGATAAAGAAATGATTGTAAAGTACTGCTGCAAAATCAATATATCTCTGTACATCAGTAGGACAGGTACTGCATAAGACATATGCAAATGAGCTGTGTAGCATGAAAACAAGTACTACTGTGTACCAAATCTGTTAACTGAAATTGTAGTATGTTGCAGTCAGAGAAATGTAACAAAAGCGGAAAGTTCACTGGGTGTGCATATATATATATATATATATATATGTGTGTGTGTGTGTGTGTGTCTGTATGTATATATATATATATATATATATATATATATATATATATATATGCATAGCTAGCAACCCCAAGTTTAATGTAGGTGCTATATTCATAAGCCACAGACTAGCACAAAGATGTAGCTCACAGAGTATGTTGGATTGCCATAATACTGTCCCTACAGTAATTGCACTGCAGTTGTACTGCTTCAGCTACACAGCTGTGACCACATTCAGTGGTGGACTGTACTAACAGCAGTACAGCCTAGTTTGTATTTCTGACTCAGCATCTCCCTCACCTTTGGAATAGACTCCTACTGCAGATAAAGCAGTGGGATACACTTACTCTATTCAATGGGGACCTGGATAATTGGATGGGTATTTATAAGTTCATTCCTGGTTTGACTGGCCTAGCCTTCCAGGAGAAGGGAGGTACAGTCTATGGTGGGAACAAACAAGGCGTGCTGGTTGCAAGACTTTGCAGCCTTGACCTTCCCATGATTCCTATGACTTGGCAGAACTTTTCAGTTTTGAGATTATAGTTAAATAGCAAGAAGTCCATGTGACATGTTAGTGAGTGGCTAGTTCCAGAAACAGATAGTGAGGACAATGCTGTTCAGTATGTTTCTGAAATATGCTGTATATTTCCTGTGTATTAGCCTGTACTGATATTGTGCCATTAATGTCTGTGGAACACAGTGTTAATGTGCGCTACACAGTAATGTTACTCCTGTTAGGTTAAACTATGTGGACAGGTGTGCTGTTAATGTCTGTGCTACACAGTGTTACTGTGCGGTACACAATTATGCTGCTGCTCTTATGTGAAACTATGCAAAGAAGTACTGTGCCATTAGTGTATGTGGCACACACTGTTACTTTGCAGTACACAATAATGTTACTGCTGTGTGAAACAATGTGGGCAAGTTCTCTTCCATTAATGTCTGAGGAACACAGTGTTACTGTGCAGTACGCTGTAATGCTACTGCTATGTGAAGCTGTGTGGACAGGTGCTATGCAGTTAATGTCTGTGGCACACAGTTTTACTGGGTGGTATACAATAATGCTACTGCTATTATTTGAAACTATGTGGGCAGGTACTGTGCAATTAATGTCTGTGGCATACAGTGTTAATGTGCGGTACACAAACACTTCATCACTTCACATACCAAAGCCATAATTGCAAGGACCCATCTCTTATCCATCCTCTTCTATGCTTTCCATATCTTAACTAATCACCATCACACAGAACTAAAGAAAATGGAATCTTGTTACAACAAGATAGCCAAGTTTGCTACTGAAGCCTCGTACAGGACCCATCACTGTACTTCCCTTAAGCAGCTCAGTTGGCTTGAGTTATCTCAACTACTCCTACTCAATCAACTCTCAATAGCCCACAATCTATATTACCTTCCAGAGAAAACCCCAGCATCTTATTGAACCACACACTACCACAAGAGCCTTAAGATCTAGTAACCAGAACCTCATAACTGTCATCAAATATAAAAATGTTGCTGGCAAATCTCTCTCTGACTACACCATAGCCAGAATCTGGAATTCACTACCAAGTTACATAACCTCTACTTCCTGTACCATCCAGTTTAAAAAAGTCTTGAAAACCCACTATCTTTAAACTTGGCTTTGCTCATGCTACACCCCAGGTTAAGTGATATGAATGCACTGTTGCAAGGATTCTGCTAAGGGTCACCAGTTGTTCACTTGAAAACTTGGTAATCTGTCAATACTTAATCTATACTACTAATATCTGTCTTCTTTAACAACTGGAAATGTCACATTTTCCCTACACCTAACATCCTACAATAACAAACTTGGTTCCAAAAACATTTTGCATATCTGAGTTATGTACTTTATGTATTGCCAACTTTTAATGTTGTTTACTTTCTGGTATGTATTGTATTCTCACTTCTCTCCCATGTATTACATTGTATTTTAATTTTATTATATGGTCTTGTATTGTATTTCAGTGCTTATCATTTTGGAGCTTTTCTCCCCAGGCCTCCACTGAAAATGGACCTGTGTCCAGTCGGACCTTCCTGGTAAACAAATGTAAAATAAATAAAATGTTACTCTTGTCTTGTTAAACTATGTGGACAGGTACTGTGTGATTAATGGCTGTGATACACAGTGTTAGTGTGCAGTTCACAATAATGTTAATGCTGTAATGTGAAACTATGTCGACAGGTACTGTGCCATTAATTTCTGTGGTAGACAGTGGGACTGCTGTGCTGACCCTCGGATGTGAAGCTGTCCATGCAGGTGTTGTGACCTTATTATCCGTGACATGCAGGGCTGCTGCTGAATGCAACATAAAGTTACTAATCCATTATATATGAAGCTGTGTGGTCAGGTACGGTGAATTACTGTCAACTGCACATGCTGCTTCATGGTCAACATGAGGGTACTGTTGTGCTGATCTTTGAATATTTAATGTACCATGTAAATTAAAACAATGAGTGAGAAGGTCACTGAAAAACCCATCAGTAAAAACAAAGCTAGAACTTCCAATAAGTGACCTCTCAAATCATCAGGTATTTCAGCTAATTGGCAATTCTGAATGCCCATGACTTGTTTCATCATTTTAATGGACATTTTCTGGCCAATAAAGCCAAACTCCACTAACTGTGGATATGTATATTTTGGTCTTGTTATGACCTCATCGGCACACCACAAGCAGAGTGTTTAACTAAGCATTAGAAACACAGGGCTGTTATACCCAGCTGATGTCCATTATCATTAGGGTCACTGCAAAAATATCCAAACAAACAATGAGTGAGAAGGTCACTGAAAAAACAATCAGTAAAAACAAAATGAAAACGCCAGCAAAGCTAGAACTTCCAATTAGCTGAAACACCTGATGTTCATAAGGATCATTTGCATATATCCCATGTGCCTCTGATACAAGAGGTTTGAGAGGTCACCTATTGGAAGTTCAAGCTTTGTTGGATTTTTCATTTTGTTTTTACTGATTGTTTTTTCAGTGACCTTCTCGCTCATTGTTTTAGTTTGTTGTTTGGGATATTTTTGCAGTGACCCTAATGATAATAGACATCAGCTGGGTATAACAGCCCTGTGTTTTTAATGCTTAGTCAAACACTCTGCTTGCGCTGTGCTGATGAGGTCATAACAAAGCCGAAATATGCATATCCACAGCTAGTGGAGTTTGGCTTTATTGGCCTGAAATTGTCCATTAGAATGACAAAACAAGTCATGAGCATTCAGAATTGCCAATTAGCTGAAACACCTGCTGTTCATAAAGATCATTTGTATATATCCCATGTGCCTCTGATACAAGATGTTTGGGATATACCATGTAAATGGAATGTATATAGTGCTATTTCTCTGCATCCTTATGCTCTTACTAAACCACATGTGGTCCAACTTTTATGCTCTATGAATTTAGGGTGCAGAGTGGTGCACCAGTGTACAACCATAAGCATCATACAGTGGATATAAAACCTTTAGACACCCCTGTTAAAATGCCAGATTTTTGTGATATAAAAATGAGACCACAATAAATCATTTCAAAACTTTTCCCACCTTTAATGTGACCTATAACCTGTACAATTCAATTGAAAAACAAACAAATCTGTTAGGAGAAAAAAATATAAAAAATAAAAAACATACGATAAGCTGGTTGCATAAGTGTGCACACCCTTAAACTAATACTTTGTTGAAGCACCTTTTGATTTAATTACAGCATTCAGTCTTCTTGGGTAAGAGTCTATCAGCATGGCACATCTTGACTTGGCAATATTTGCCCACTCTTCCTTGCAAAAGCGCTCCAAAGCTGTCAGATTGCGAGGGCATCTCTTTCATACAGCCCTCTTCAGGTCATCCCACAGATTTTCTATTGGATTTATGTCTGGGCTCTGGCTTAGCCATTCCAAAACTTTAATTTTCTTCTGGTGAAGCTATTCTTTTGTTGATTTGGATGTATGCTTGGGTCATTGTCATGTTGAAAGGTGAAATTACTCTTCATCTTTCTAGCAGATGCCTGAAGGTTTTGGGCCAAAAGTGACTGGTATTTGGAACTGTTCATAATTCCCTCCACCTTGACTAAAGCCCCAGTTCCAGCTGACAAAAAGTAACCCCAAAGCATAATACTACCATCACCATGCTTCACCGTGGGGATGGTGTTCTTTTGGTGATGTAAATTGTTGTTTTTATGCTAAACGTACCTTTTGGAATTGTGGCCAGAAAGTTCATCCTTGGTATCATCAGACCATAACACATTTTTCCACATGCTTTTGAGAGACTTGATGCATTGTTTTGCAATTTTTAGCTGGGCTTGGATGATTTTCTGTGTAAGAAAAGGCTTCCATCTTGCAACCCTACCCCATAGCCCAGACATATGGAAAATGCGGGAGATTGTTGTCACGTAGTACACAACCAGTACTTGCCAGAAATTCCTGCAGTTCCTATATTTTCTCCACTTTTTGATGACTGTCTTCACTGTGTTCCATGGTATATGCAATGCTGTGGAAATTTTTTTGTACCCTTCTCCTGACTGATACCTTTCAACAATGAGATCTCTTTGATGCTTTATAAGCTCTCTGCGAACCATGGCTTTTGCTATAGCAGGCAACTGAGTAAATGTCAGGAAAATCCTACTAGGTCAGCTGAACTTTATTTGGGGTTAATCGGTCTCTTTAATTGATGGCAGGTATGTACCCAAGAAGACTGAATGCTGTAATTAAATCAAAAGTTGCTTCAACAAAGTATTAGTTTAAGGGTGTGCATACTTATGCAACCAGCTTATTTAAGTTTTTATTTCTTATATTTTTCCCCTAACAGATTTATTTTTCAATTGCATTGTACAGGTTATAGGTTACATTAAAGGTGGGAAAAGTTTTGAAATGATTTATTGTGGTCTCAATTTTTTATATCACAAAAACCTGGCATTTTAACAGGGGTATGTAAACTTTTTATATCCATTGTATTTAAAATTCTGTTGCTCCATGGGAGCATCTTGAATAATTATACTGTAGGGTATGTAGTGTTACTCACCCTAAGCATCATGTTTAACAGCCTCACAGCTGTGATCATATGGTGAATTGTTACCCTGTAGAATATATACTACTGTAGTACTGTGCACTTTAGCAGCAGGATTAACATCCAACCTCCCACCCTGAGTTTCTGAGTCTGTTGTGTAATGTAACATGTCAAAAATGGTTTCCTATTGATTTGTCAACAGCTAAGGTTGTCAAATGCGTATTCATTGACACCCAAGTGTTGAACGGTTAAAATAGCGAATGGCCACATCATCAAATTCTTTCCTCGGGAAAGAATTCCCATGGCCGTTCTTGGGGATTTGCCCTTGCCCCATTGTAGAGTGGTCTCAGAGTTGGTTTATTAAGTTAGGGGTGGGGCACAGCACCCACATGGGGGGTGTGAGGCCCCCCCCACTATGTTTGGGTGTGTTTGTTTATTTTGTTTGCGAATGACCAAGTGAATTCTTTCCCTATGAAAGAATTCAATGATTTGGCTGTTTGCTGTTTTTAGCTTTTGACGCTTAGGTGTCGATGATTTTGGATTCGACAACCTAAGCTGCTGATGTTATGATATAGACACTGAAAAAATGGCTAAGATATTTATGTAACTATACTTACTTTCCCTAATGCAGTGTACCATTGGAAGGTATTAAAGTAAGAGGCACAGAGAGAGAAATCCCTTACTGGGATGTGAGAGACTTGCCTCCCTCTTCAACAAGGGTTACCGTTTTGTTCTGCAGGTGTCAGTCATCCTTAAAGCTTGTATACGCAGTCAAGTTATATTCAAATGGGACAACATAGAATGCATCTTAGGGTGCTTAATTACATTGGACAGTACTAATGTTGCATTACTGTGCAACCTAGGCATAATTTTAACACTGTCGTCCCCATGACAGTATGGCACATGTTGAGATGGGTAACGCAGTTGTTGTCAATTAGATTTTTGAAGAAATTGTAATCAAGTATATTTCATTAATTCCTGTGTTTTGTTGAAAACTTTTTCTATGGCTAGAGCAAGATCACATGACATGCTGAGGAACTTTTTCTTTATCCTTGTTGTAATGCAGTCTTGGACTTTGCATATTTAGAGGTACGTGGGTGTTTAGTGGTGGCTTGCTGTCCTGTAGAAAAATGCAGTTTATTTTTTTAAGAATTTTTTTGACATTCCATGATGTGCAACATCAACCTTTTTTCCAACAGACCTACTTCCATGTAATGATATGCACCTGATTACGCTGAAGGCACTTAGTACTGCATTTCCATGCTCCCCAAGCATCATGTTTAACACTCTCTGCCACTTTAATGCATAATGCGTAATTACACCAGAGGGTACATTGTGCTGATTACAATACCCCTACCAATTCTCTGTATTGTCCAGGTGCCTGTGGCATGATTAAAATATAGAACATATGTTGGTACTGTGTTGCATACCCAAGAATCTCCCATGGGTGACTTTTCAAGCACCTTCTGTGCCTGTGAATGCCACCTCAGTTATACAACCTCTTTGACCAATGCATAATCTGCAGTCTAAAACAAAATTATTTATATGCTGTGAGGAAGAAAGTTCTGCAAGTCTTGGATGGCAGTGTGAAATGAATGCTGTAAATGGCAAATGACTGTAATGACCAGACTCAGTACACAACTTCTAAGCAGTATTCTGGACTTTGTGTGACCAAACATAATCATCCACTCTATTAAAAAAGCATTACTTCACCATACAGCCAGTGTAGCTGTTGACCATATATCGAGTACTGTTGAATTCAAATGCCCAGCCCCAAACCTTAGATCCACAACTGCCATTGGGGTTAACAGACAATAATAAATAAGTTAGGCCAGCTATGGGATAATAATATAAAGCCAACCCTTCCCCTCGATACCGATAATAATGGCGATTTTTTTTTTGCCATTAGTGCCATAAAAGACGACCTCCCAGATGTACATCATTGTGACATCAGCAACATGTTTGTGTAGCGGATGTTAAACAGGTGCTGTTGAGGCAGGCCTTGCCATGAAACAGTGCCCTGACATCTTTTTGTGACAGGAGCATTTGTGCTTTAGCAAGCAGATATGGCAAATTTTGCCAGTGCATTATCACTTACTGAATATACTTATGTATAGGTCAGTCTCGTGGAAAAATCAGGGGACAAATTTGAATCCAACAATCTGTCAACATCGACTGACCCATGGATAAGTGTAGAAGTTAAAGCAAATGAGAGACTGTAAGCATGACAGACATTAAAACATAAAGTATTAAATGAAAACCAGTACTTTGTAACTACTGTGATGGAAAAAATGCACAAAATGGTAGTATTTAAATAGGGGTCTGCTGCTTTTAGTCGAATTACATTTGGATGAAAATGATTTCAGGCAGCCCACTTCACTGAAAGCTCATTTGACTGAAAGCCCATTTGGTCAAATTAAATTTGGTTGAAAATGGACTATAGCCCCTGACCCACTGCAGTGCAACCTTGAAGTGAGAATATAAAGTTAGGGGGTATGGGGGGCATAACCCCCACATTTTGCAACTAGTTTTTACTGACGTTATATATTCAATGTATTTTTAATGGATTCACATGTATATAATAGTACGTAAACTGAAATTATGTGGGGGGGTTATGCCCCCACATCCCCCTTACTTTATATTCTCACTCCAGGGTCGCACTGCACTGGGGCAGGGGCTATATTCCATTTTTGACCAAATGTAATTCGATCAAATGGGCTTTCAGTCAAATGAGCTTTCAGTGAAGTGGGCTGCCTGAAATCATTTTCGACCAAATGAAATTCGACCAAATGCAGTAGATCCTTAAATATATGTTGTTTTGGTAATGATCCCAACATCAATGTATACAATTAAATGAAGTTTTGGTAAGGCACGACAGTCATTAGAACATAAAGCTGACACTTAACTGCATGTAGTGTAATAGAGGGAGGGGTGATCATTAGCAGGAAAAAGCACTAGTGTTTCTTGTAGTTGTTTATAGAGTTGGAATAGATTTGCAGTGTGACAGTCACTAAAAGGTAAATTATTAAGTTTAAAACAGTAGTTATGTATTTTAATCATTGTCATGCGTAACTAACTCTTCCATTAATTGAATGCTATTAGCAACTGCATGAAACAGCAGAGCTTAAACAGTACCATTACTAATTCATATCCCTTATGTTAAAACACATGCATTTAAGTGTCAGTAAGACATGATCGTCAGGAACACATGAAGCATTAAGTGTTTTTCACTTACTACTGTATTTGCTAATAACTGCCATTCTGCAGAAGTACAATATGTGAGATTTTATTTATTTATTTATTTATTTATTGTACTTGCTTTTGCTTTCCAGGGAAGTCCAGCTGAGCAAAGCCCCTTTTTAGCGGAGTCCCAGGGAGAAAAGCTGCAATAGAGAATTCAGGTACATCAATAATATAGAATACAATTGTACATAAAAGGAAACACAGTCACAGATTAACATAAAATAATTGTACATAAAAGGAAAGAAAGTGATGACAGATTAACATAAAAAATGACAGGAGTGGTTTTTATAGGACCATATTAGATTTTAACTGTGAGTATAGGGTTGTTGTGGCAATTATAGTGAAAAGGCTGGTGGGAATAATGAAAAGAATAGCCAGCAGTGACCATTGTAGCTCCCCATGTGTTCCCCACATACAGGGAATGCATGTGATATTAATATAGTGATAAGCCCCTGAGATTCAGGTTATTGGCTAAGACTCTTGCCACCCCTATAGTGCCTTTTTTAGGCAAAGTTCAAAGGACAAAACCACCATTGTAACAGGTACAAGCATGCAAATTCTGAAGGTAATGCTACTCAATGCTAGAAGTCTAAACCTCAAAATGCACTCTCTCGAGGCACTCCTAAAAATGGAGAACATCGATATCTGTGCAGTAACTGAGAACCTGGTTCAAGGCTCCAGAGAGCACCCCTGCAATATCAGGCTACAACTCTTACCATACTTTTCAGCCACCAAACCAGGACCGAAACACTAAAGGTGGAGGAGTGTCCATATTCACCAAAGATATTCACATCACCAGGCTAGTTGCCCAACATAATGCATCTGAAATTCTCCAGATGCAACTAACACTAGGTAAAACTATAATCCAAATTGTAGCTTGCCACAGATCCCCCACCATGCCCCAAGATTCTCACTACACCTTTCTAAACATACTGGAAAATATTAAGATACAACCAAACACCCTAACACTGGGTAATTTCAACTACCCTGCCATTAACTGGGAAAACTACTCATGTACCAACACCTTTGCCCAATGGTTCTTGGAATTCATAAATTCCAACACCCTGGTTCAACTAATCCATAGTTCCACCAGGGGCTCCAATATCCTAGACCTGGTCATTACCAACATGGGAAATCAATGCTCCACACCTTTGGTCACCCCCTCGTTGGTCAGGTCTGACCATAAGCTATTCACCCTTAACATCCACATCCCACCCCCACCCCCCAGTAAGAAAACCTCCATAAAAAGCTTCTCCAAAGCCAACTTCATGCTACTCAAGTCAGAGGTGACAAACTTCATGTCACCCACACAGACGGGAACTGAACGTTCAACTGCTGAATCCTACACTAAGGCAATGTACGAGCACATTCACTCATGCATGAATCATGCCATCCTAAATAGAACCAAGATGCTCTCCTCCAAAAAAAGGAAGCCAATCTGGTGGTCCCCTGCCATAAACAAACTTTACAACAGAAGGAAGAAACTGTTGCAGAAAATAGGAAAATCCCAGGATGCAAAAAACTCCCTTACCAGCCTCAGTAAAAATCTGAGATCCCTCATAAAATCCTCCAAAGCTAGTTATGAAAGTAAAATTGCCAAAGATTCCAAAGGCAACCACAAGGTATTCTATAACTATGTCAAGAATCTAAATGGCAATGCTCAGATCTGCTCTCAGCTACAACAGAATGGCATTAAATATACTGATCCCAAGGATATTGCCAATATCCTGGCAGATCAATTCAGTGCCAACTTCACCCCCTCACACCCCCTAAATGGCCCATCTCAATACCAGAAGATTGCCAAATTCCAGTAATAACGGCCACAAAGGTAAAAAAATGCACTCTCCCAAGCTAAGAATACAGCATCCATGGGACCAGATGACATCCCGAGCTGTGTATTACATGAACTACAAAATGAACTGGCACTTCACCTAAGTGTCATGTGTAATCATAGCCTCACCTCAGGCTTCATGCTCACTGAATGGTGCACAGCTACAGTTATCCCACTCCACAAGGGGGGATCCACCTTGGATCCCAGGAACTACCGCCCCATCAGTCTTACGAACCTGATCTGCAAGGCCATGGGACATATTATCATGGAACTTGTAAACAAAGACATTGGCAGCCTTCAAACATTGGACCCCACCCAGTTTGGGTTTGTGAAGGGCCGATCTTGTCTCCTGAACCTGATTCTCTTCTTCAAATCAGTCTCCAGAACTGTGGATGAGGGTAAGGCAGTCCACACAGCCTATCTGGACCTCGCCAAGGCCTTTGACACCATCTCCCACTCTGAAATCATAGATAGACTTACTAAGTTGGACTTTACTCCCTATGTCACTCGATGGGTTGCCAACTGGCTTACTGACAGAACCCACACTGTAAAAGTAACCGATTCCAAATCCAGCTCCAGACAAGTGACAAGTGGAGTACCTCAGGGTTCAGTCCTGGGACCGCTCTTGTTTGGCATCTACTTCTCTGAAGTACAGGCCAACACTAAGGGACTCTGGCTAACAAAGTTCGCAGATGACTGCAAACTGGGAGCCATTATTGAATCCCCAAATGATGTGGATACTCTACAAAAGGGCCTTACAGAAACAGATGCTTGGTGCCAGAGCCATGGGCTCAATCTCACTGCCAAGAAATGTATAGTTATCCCCTTTGGGAAAAAACATGTACCCCTGAATTACCACATATGTGGCACTTCACTAAACACCGAAAGTATGATAAGAGACTTGGGGACACAGGTGGACAGTGGTCTCACCTTCGATAACCACATCACCACAACAGTTAGGAAATCCTTCTATGTTGCACACCTCATCACTAAGGGCTTTTCATCCAGAAAAGAGGAGGTCATTGTCCCACTGTACTCATCCCTCATTAGACCCATTATAGAATACAACACCCCTTTTGGTATGTACCTTTCAAGACATCTGCAGCAACTGGAAAGGCTGCAGAAATACCTCACTAAGAGAATCACAGCCCTAAAGCAGATGCCCTACGCTGACTGCCTTAAAAAACTCCAGCTATACTCTGTCGCATATTGTCTACTCAGAGGAGATCTCTACTTAACATACAAGGCCATGTCAAACCCAGAGCTGTTGGACATGCTACACTTAAAGAAATCCCAATCCCTCAGAGCTACAAGCTCCATGGATCTAAATCTTGTCATCACAATAAACAAAACATGCTGGAGGGATACGTTCCTGACCCAGAGACTCCCCAGACTCTGGAATAGACTGCCCATACATGTCAAGCAGAGCACCTGTTTGACCCTCTTCAAAAGGAATCTTGATGATTGGATGGGAGAAAAGGAATTCAACCTGGGGATCACGTCAGTCGCCCTGCTAGACAGGGGTCCAGGGAAGTAAATAGTGTGGGAAGAAGTAGCCAGGGAATTGTTATGGCTAGGCTTGTATAGGCCCTAGGGCTGATAGTCTAGTACTAACCTATGAACCTATATTGCAAAAGGATGCAGAGAAGGCATTTGGCAGGACTAGATGAGGATTTATTTTATTTTATTTATTTACCAGGAAATTCCGACTGGATGCAGGTTTTTTTTTCAGCAGATGCCCAGGGAGAAAAGCTCTACATCATGTGCATGATAAAGATGCAAAGTTGCAGCAATAGTAAACAACATTACAGGTTGTTGGCTTTAATACAGTAACAAGATATTGTTTATCAACAGTATATACAGAAAAAGTTGCAAGTTAAAATAGTTTCTTGTCATTTATAATATTAGTAACAAAGTTGTCAGACAAGATGTTAAAGTATGTAAAGACAACTAGCTATTTCTGACTGTGGTTAGTAGTGGCAATAGTATAGTTGGGTTAAGAGTCTAGGTGGGGGGGTAAGTCTGGATTAGAACAAGGACAAAGCCAGTGCAAATTTAAGTGGAATTTGAGTGCAGTCTTGAAAAGGCTGCTGGAAGGTAGAGTAGTTACAGAGGGTGGAAGATTGTTCCAAAGTTTAGATATGGTACATGAAAATATGGCTTCTCCTGCTGAGTTTTTGGGTTTGATAACAGTGAGTTGATTTTTTTGCTTGATCTTAAGGGCCTAGTGGAGTGAGAGGGTTGGAGAAGGGTTTGAAGGGAAGGGATGTTAAGGGGGTGGTTAATATGTTTATGAGTGAGGGTGAGTTGATTAAAGTGAAGGAGTTGTGGGAGTTCTAGCCAGTTTAGTTCTTTAAGGGAGATACAATGATAGCTGCGGTAGGAGGTTCTAGTGGCAACTTTAGCAATTTTGTTGTAACAAGCATCCAACTTGTGTAGGTCTGTCTAAGGTTGGTAAGTATGGGGGGTGCATAGAGTAGGGTGGAGATTAGCTGGGAATTGACTATGGAGATTCTAGCCGCCTTGGTTAGGAATTGGTGGCTTTGATATAATGCACCAAGTTTCTTGTGAACTTTTTTTATTGTGAGAGATATGTGGGTGTCAAATCTAAGTTTATTGTCTATTTCCACACCAAGTAATTGTGTGTGTTCTGATGGAGAGATGAGGGTATTGTCTTTGGCAAGAATGTTGAAGTGGGAGTGTTTTGGGTGACGTGGGAAGGTTGGAACAGGAGAAGTTTTCTCTTACTTGGGTTGAGTAGGAGCTGAGCATTGGAAAGCCAGCTTTCTACAGAAGAGAATGATTCCTGTGTGATTTGTTGTAGTTCTGGTAGAGTGGGGACAGAGCAGATGAGAGTAGAGTCATCTGCGTACTGTATAAGAGATGCTTGTGTGGTGGCAGTATGTAGGTTGTTAGTGAAAAGTGAGAATAGCAGAGGGCCAAGGATAGACCCTTGGGGAACTCCGAGAGTAACTGGGAGGCGAGGTGATGTGTTATTGTCCCAGATTACTGATTTCTGGTGTCCATGTAGATAGCTGTGGAACCAGTTGCAGGCTGGTTGTGAGAAGGAGAGGTTGAGGAGAGTAGAGAGTAGTAGCTCATGAGATACCATGTCAAAGGCCTTTGAGAGATCTAGAAATACAGCAGTAGAGAAGAGGCCATTATTTTTGTGATGAAGTATAGTGTTGGTGAAGGAGACCAGAGCAGAGGTAGTGCTGTGATATTGCCTGAAACCATGTTCGGTTTTGGAGAGGAGATTACTAGCTAGGAGGTAGTTGGAGACCTAAGTGTTGATCCATTTTTCAAGTATCTTGGAGAGAGGGGAGAGGATAGCAATGGGGCGGTAATTGGAGAGGTCAGTGGAGGGGGTGCCTTTGTGCAGGGCATTGATGTGGGATATTTTCCATATTGAGGGAACATAGCCTTCTGTTATGGAATGGTTGATTAGAATTGAAATTGGGTAGACTAGTGTATCAGATGCAATTTTCAAGTATTCAGAGGGGAGGTTGTCAGCTGTAAGTTTGGTGGGTTTAAGTTTTGACAATAATAGTCTTTTTATGTTGGAGGTAGGTACTGAGGTAAAGAAGAAAAGAGGAGTGGGAGGGTTAGGGTTAGGAGTTGGGGGTCTGTTGGGAAGTTTGTTTAGAGATGTTATCGTTTCAGTGAAGTGTTTATTGAAGGATTCAGCAATACTGCTGGAGGAGGGGGGAATGGATGGCTGGGAGGTATCAACCTTCCCAGGGTGGAGGATATTGTTAATAGTGGACCGGAATTGCTTAGGGTTGTGGTTGGTAGAGTTTAGGGAGGATTTAAAGAAGAAGTATTTGTCTAATTTTATATGCTTTTTGGCTTTATTGTGCAGTTCAAGGAATGATTGCCTATCTGAGTTATTTTTTGTTAGTCGCCAGTGCTCCCAGGCCTTATCTCTGGATTTCATTAGGGTTCTGTTGGTCTTCTGTAACCATGGGGCATGTCTGGATCTGACTTTGGCATTTCATACAAGAGCATGGGTGTTTAGGATGGGGAGGAAGGTACTGTTGAAGAAGTGGACAGCCTCATCTAGGTTGAGGTATTTTAGTGGTGACCAGTTAATTTTTTGCAGGGAGGAGATGAAGGCGTTGGGGTTGAAGTTGGACTTGTTCCGTATTTGTCTGTGGATAATGGGCTTCAGACTGTTTGTGTGGTGTCGAATTAAGAAAGTGAGGGAGTGGTCACTAAGACTGTCAGGTAAGCAGCCTGCTAGGTAAGAGTGTGAGGGGCTTTGTTGGCTAGGATCCAGTCAAGTAAGGTATGATTGTTAGGGTTTTTGTTGATTCGGTTAGGGGATTGAATGAGTTGAGTGAACCATGGAGATTAAGGTGAATGGTTGGGAGACTGTTATTACAGTATAGCCAGTTGATGTTAAAGTCACCGAGAATGATGGTTTCCTGGGGTAGAGATAGAGTAGCCCAGCTCAGGAGATTTTCTACGGGTATGATATTTTGCCCTGGTGGGAAATAGCATCCTATGATATTGATTGTTTTGTTTGGGTTTAGTTTGAGATTGGCATAAAGGATTTCTTCTTTGTTGTGGTGAGGGGCAGATGAGTTCAGGAGTTGAATATTGAGGTGGTGTTTAAATATCAATGCTACACCACCTCCTTTTTTGGACAATCTGTCTATGCGAAGGATGTATTCAGGTGGAAGTATTTCCTCACTTTTGATGTGAGGTTTGAGTCAGGTTTCAGTTAGGAAGAGAATATCTGGGGAATATATGCTTATGCTGGCGTGTAGATCTTGGATTTTATAGCATATGCTTCTGATGTTTAGGGACATTATAAGTAGGTCTGGTGTTTTCTTGTTGGCTAGGAGTTGAGTTGTGGGGGGTTGCTTGGACTAGGGTTTGTGGTTGGGTTGGATTTGGGAAGACCAGGGTTTGGATGGATGTCTCCAGTGAGGAATAGTTTATAGAGGGTGTTTAGGTATGTTTTATATACATAGGTTCGTAGGTAGGTACTAGGCTATCAGCTGAAGAGCCTATGTAAGCCTAGCCAACAAGATTCCCTGGCTTATGCCACCCAGGAAAGTTATTTTCCTGTGCCACTGTCGAGCAGAGATGCAGAAGTGATCCCCGGGATGTATTTCCTATTTCCCATCCACTCATCAAGATTTTTCTTGAAGAGTGCTAATGAAGAACCTTGCTTGACATAGATGGGTAGCCTGTTCCAGAGTATGGGAAGTCTCTGGGACAGGAATCTATCCCCCCAGCATGTCCTGTTTATTGTGGTGACAAGGTTTAGGTCGCTAGAGCCTGAAGCCCAGATGGATTGGGATTTCTTTAGGTGTAGCATGTCCAACAGCTCTGGGTTTGACATAGCTTTATATGTTAGGCAGAGATCACCTCGGAGGAGGTGATATGCTATGGAGTAAAGCTGGAGTTTTTTGAGATGGTCAGTGTAGGACATTTGTTTGAGGCCAGTAATCCTCTTTGTGAGATACTTCTGTGGCCTTTCCAGCTGCTGCAGATGTCTTATGAGGTACATTCCAAAAGGGGCATTGTACTCTATAATGCGTCTAATGAGTGTCGAGTAGAGAGGAACAATGACCTCTTTTTTTCCTGGATGAGAACCCTTTTATGATAAGGTGTGCCACTTAGAAGGACTTCCTGACTATTGTGGCGATGTGACTATCAAAGGAGAGACTACTGTCCACCTGGGTCCCAAGGTCTCTTATGACACATTCAGTGTTAAATAGATTTCTGCCTATGTGGTAGTTCATGGGTACAGAGTTTTTACCAAAAGGGATGACACTGCACTTCTTGGCATTGAGCTTGAGGCCATGGCTCTGACACAAGGCATCTGTCTCTGCGAGGCCCTTCTGTAGGATGTCAACATCATTTGGGGACTTGACTATGGCTCCTAGTTTGCAATCATCTGCGAACTTCATTAGCCAGAGGCCTTCTGTGTTAGCCTGTACTTCAGAGAAGTAGATACCAAACAGGAGACGTCTCAGGACGGAACCCTGTGGTACTCCACTTGTCACTACTTTGAGGTCAGATTTGGAGTCTGCAACTTTTACAGTATGGGTTCTGTCAGTGAGCCAGTTGGCAACCCGTCCTGTGACATAGGGATTTATACCTAGTTTAGTGAGTTTAGCTATAATTCCAGAATGGGGGATAGTGTTGAAAGCCTTGGTGAGGTCAAGATAGGCTATGTGAACCACCTTACCCTCATCTACGGTTTTGGTGACTGCCTCAAAGAAGTTGATCAGGTTCAGGAGGCATGATCTGCCTTTCACAAACCCAAACTGGGTGGGATCCAGACTTTGAAGGTTACCAATGTCTTTGTTAATGAGTTCCATGATGATACATTCCATGGCCTTGCAGAGCAGGCTCGTCAGGCTAATAGGTCGATAGTTACTGGGATCAGTGGTGGCTCCCCCTTTGTGGAGTGGGATAACTGTTGCTGTGCTCATTCAGTGGGCACAAAGCCTGATGCAAGGCTATTATTGAACATGGTGCTTAAGTGGGGAGCCAGTTTGTTCTGAAGTTCGTGTAAAATGCAGCCTGGGATGTTGTCCGGTCCCATGGATGCTGTGTTTTTGGCTTGAGCGTGCAGCTTTTACCTGCGTAGTTGTGATTACAGGGACTCTGCATTCTTCCTGTATAGATATGGGCCCTTTAGGGGTGAGGGGGTAAAGTTAGCACTGAACCTATCTGCCAGGATGTTGGCAATAGGGGGCGGGGGTTTAAAGTTAGCACTGAACCTATCTGCCAGGATGTTGGCAATATCAGTTGGTTCTGTAATTTTTGTGCCATTGTGCTGTAACTCAGAGAAGATCTGGGTGTTGCCATCAAGATTCTTGACATACCTATAGAATGCTTTGTGGTTGTCCTTAGAATTAATGGTGATTTTGTTTTCATAGCAAGCTTTGGAGGATCTTATAAGGGATCTCAGCTTCTTACTAAGGCTGACCAGGGAGCTCCTCCACACAAGGAATTTTACTATCTTTTGCAACAGTTTCTTCCTTCTGTTGTACATTTTGTTTATGGCAGGGGACCACCAGATTGGCTTCCTTTTTTTGGAGGATAGCATCTTGGTTCTGTTTGGGATAGCACAATCCATGCACTCGTGTAAGTGCTTATAGAGTGCATTTGTGTAGGATTCAGCAGTCGTAACTGTATTGTCCATCTGCATGGGTGTCATGAAGTTCACCATTTCTGCCTTAAGAAGCATGAAGTTGGCTTTGGGGAAATTTTTTACCATGGTTTCCATAATGGGGGTGGGGGCAGGATGTGGATATTAAGGGTGATTAGCTTATGGTCGCATCGAACCAAAGAGGAGTTGACTTCAGGTGTGGAACACCGGTCACTCATGTTGGTAATGACTAGGTCTAGGATACTGTTGGCCCAGGTGGAGGTGTGGATAAGTTGATCCAGGGCATTGGAGTTTATGAATTCCAGAAAGGGTTGAGCTAAAGAGTTGGTACACGAGTAGTTTTCCCAGTTAATGGTGGGGTAGTCCAAGTCTACCATTATTAGGGTGTTTGGTTGAACCCTAATATTTTCCAGTACAACATAGTCAATTGCTTATGGTATCTTATGGATAATTTATTTTTGAGTGTGTTAGGTGTTTGGTAATGGAGTGTGTGTATTGGGAGGATGGTTTTGGTGGCAGGGGTTGTGTAGTTATAGTGTAAATGTTTGAGGGAGAGTGTTGAGAGAGTACAGTGGAAGTTGTTGGGGCATGTGACTGTGGAGCCTTGGTAGAATGTAATGTGAGCTATAAATATGCAGGTTAGGATTGTTATTATATTAGGTAGTAGCATGATTGTGTTTTGTATGTAGGGGGAGGGGGTGAGTAGTGGTGTAGCCTAATTGCTGGCAATTAGGGGTGGGGTTAAGGATAAAAATAAATGTAGAGGTACTGGGGGTGGGTGGAAATAGGGGGCAGGGAGTGGGCTAGATCCTCCCCAGGCTAAAGTTTGCAGGGTAAGTGTCAACATTGTTAGGGGTTATTAGATTCTATTAGGGAAAAACAATCTATAGACATGATTTCAGCTGGGTCCTTTCTATGTACACACCTAGTTTGAAGCAGACAAGAAGGGGCAGTTTAGGTACCTTTTTGACTATTTTACAACTGGGCCATTCCAGTGTATCTACTAGGTTACATTTTTTCACCTAAAGCTTTATCTTGGTTTACTGATAACTAAAAAGAAAAAGTTAACTGGGGAATGTATTTACAGCAGATGGGGGTGATGGTGTAGCTCCATCACTAGCCATGGGTAGAGCCAGTTATTACTGCTTTAGGCCAGGTACTTTCTACAGTAGCAGGCTAAGAGAGAAACGTAGCTAGACACTTACAGTAACCTATCTTCTTTCCAAAGCCCTTGAGTCCTTGTGGCTGGTTTCTCCACTGCAGATGTGGCCAATGGCCAAGGATTCAGCAAGTGGGGGACTGAGAGAGAAATTCTATTTATAACTGAGAGAGGATTTCTATTTATAACTCTAAAAGAATTGAATTTTCCAGATGAATGGGTAATTTTGAAAAAAAAAATAAAATAAAATATGGAAGCTTGACAGAAAGATTTGAACTGCAGGGAGGGACCAGGCAGGAGTGCCCCCTCTCACCACTCCAAGTTGCATTATATTTGGAGCCGTTAACGGAAGAGATAAGAAATTCAGAGTTGTAAGGGTACACATGGTGAGATGCAACTGCAAAAATACCCTATTGACAGACAATGTAATATTATACTTAGCTCTGCCAAAAATAGAGGTTAATAGAATATTTAACATCCTTGATAGATATACAGTAAGCTAGTGGGTTATTAAGTCAATATATCCAAAACAAAGGCAATATCAGTTAATTATCTGCTGACCAATGATTTAATATAATGTTTTCCTTTTTCCATGGGAACATCAGAGAATGAGATACTTAGGAATTTGGATAATGAGGTATTCACAACAAGCAGCGAAAAAGTGCAGGTAGAGACAATGCATACAGTACTAAACAAATTACAACAAAGCTGGCCAATGTTCATGGATATGGACAATAAGATTTAATAAGTGAAAATGTTTTTGGTCCCCCTGATATTGTATATAGGCAGGCATACGTCTTTATTCCAGAAGATGGGATTTGGTGCAATATTAATAAAAAGTTATAAGAGTTTATACAGGAAGGCAGGAAGGCCAGGACTAGATCAGATTACTTGGAGATCCCAGTAGCATGGTGGTGGTGGTGGTGGTGGGGCATTTGCATTGTCAGACCTGAAGTTGTCTTCAAAACAATAGTGATATGCAATAAGCTCCAGAGCCAGAAAATAAAAAAGGATCTTTATTAAAACAATAAACGTTAAGCACTTTCATCCCTTTTAACTATTTACAGGACTTCATCAGAACAGTTAACTACTAAAACACAACCCTTATATACAGGAAGTACCACAAATCAATTGTATTTGATAACTGATGCTTAACAATGTTAAAATAAGCTTTTACAATTTATTTCCTAAAAAAACAGTTAAAAACATTTCAAACACATTATTACTCAATAAATATAATGCTTATGAATTCAAAGCTATTTTCTTCAAAATAGGTAATAAATAAAGACATTCATTTAACCCTGTGGGAAAAGGGAGTTTAACTTAACAATCCATTGGAATTATTTTACTTCAATGTCTAATTCCCGCCAACTACCCCTAACATTAATAGGAAGGAGTCGATTGTCTTCCCTAAACTAAAAAGAAAAAAAAGACAACACACACACCCCTAACATTAATAGGCACTACCTCCAGGATCCCAAACTGAAATTTATTAAACCCTTAACATACTAAAGAATGTTTATACAAGGAATTGTTCATATTTGCATTGGAAATGGCATGCAAGTGTTCATATATTCTTTTTCTAAATGATCTTTAAGTTTTCCCCACATAATACATACCATATGTATCACAGATTGCAATATAAATCAAACCTTGGTGGCACAATTCCCTTTACCTAATCTGATATGTCTAGAAATACCTTTTAACTTCCACAGAATCAGCTTCCAAAACATAGGGGCAATGCTTATATGAGCCACACCTTCTAGTACACTTTAAAGCTAGAGGGGGTTCAGTGTAAGTTTGTTCAAAAAGATTTTTGAAATTCCTTCCAGTTTTATGTACTTTGAAGGCTGCCAGCCTAGCTAGCTAGAATTTTATTAAATAATTCAATATCATTTGTGAATAGTAATATGATTTGTATGCTTGCCTTAGAAATGTAGGAAAACTATATGTTCCGTACTGAGCTTCAAGATTGTAACCACAGTGCACTCTGATGGAAAAGAGCAGAAATGTTTCTAAACTATATGCCTATGCAGATATGTTTTCATAGTAGAAGTTGGGACATACAAAGTTAACTTGCAAACTCTGAGAAAATAAGTAAAATGTTTTACAATGGTGTTTACTATAGCAGAAGACAGAATGTCTACAGCTAGAATGTTTTTCTGTTGTCTAGAAACAGAGGTAATTGCAGGTTTCAGATGTAAAAGGTGTTTAAAGGTTTTACGATTTCTAGTTCCAGGCAAGTTTTTAAGAGATAAGTGTCAGCTTCTAAGAGATAAGTATTATTGACACTGAGGCATTATATCTTAAGTTCCTGTTAGCCTGGAAACTAAAATAATTGACAAGAATGATGTAATCTGATATGACCCAGCAGAAATGCTTTGTGAGTAACTTAAGAACTATCTCAGAGAGAAAGTCAGTGCATTTTGTATCTTGTTCTGAACCTCTAAACAAGTTATTTAGGTACAGTGATTTCTCTTAGAGATAGAAATACAGCAAGATTAGTTTAAATGTTTACTGTATTTATGAGGCTGTCACGCAATGCTGTTTTAAAGTATTTCCTGTGATTCTGAACTCTGCTGTCATTGTGTTAAGTTATGGAGTATTGTCTTGTGCTTTTATTATTTATTATATATATTTAAATCTTTTAATTGTGGCTGTTTTGTTAGTGATACGTATGGTCTTAGGGTACTTGCACATGTATTTGGTGATACTGTATAGGCCACTCCAATAGCCTTCAAGTCTTAGTCACACTTACCATTTGGATAATAGTAACATTACACAGTAAGATCGGGCACTGTTTGGTAAGGGCATTTTTAGTAGCTGATAAGGGTGGTTGGTGGCAGCTGGTACTACCTCATAGACTGGGCAAAAGGGGGCAGAGCTAGTAAACCTGTGTCAGCCTTCCCCTGGAGTGTCTGTGCATTTGCAAATAAATCAAATCTCAAAGTGTGTGTGTGTCAGCTACTTGTGCAGGGGCACGAAGTGCTGGTTGGACATAGAGGGTGCTGGAGGTTTTGGCTTGATCACTCAGCTGAGATCTTAACCCTATAGCTGTGCCAGTGGGAAGTCTTACTGGGGACCTGGAGAGAGGGGGAGGAACCAGCCCCAGATTGACTGTGATCTCAGTTTGCTTTAAAGGGAAATTGAACTTAATTGTACATTTAACTGTCATCCTCCCAATGTGCATGTCCCTCACTGATATAGGATTGAGGCTCCTTGATTACTGGGCCAGTGCACGAGCATCACATGTACAAAATGGGGTCTTTACCCCAGAATTTCCAGAACATATGGACTCCCTTTAAAATTTATCCAATTTTTGCCATAATATCCCTAACTTCTTTGGGCCCAAAACCATAAGGGACCACCATACTATTGGAAAAATCTTTGTTAGAAGTAGTAGTGTCAACCTATTTTTGGCATTATGCCTGCAGTTTTGTTACCTAAGAAGGGTTTGTACGTCTTTCCCCAGCCTTATAAAACTTAATCAACCATTTTTTGCAACTTATTACCTGGGTAGCCTCTATTTTCAAGCATTCCCTTAATTTCAACTATTTCTGTTTTAAAAATGTCAATCTCAGAGCACATCCTAGCAACCCGGACCAACTTGCCCTTAAAAATATCATTTTTCATATGTTTAGGAAAATTGCTATAAAAATCCATATAGTGATTAGAAAATGTTTCTTTTCTATAAATTCTAGATCCAAAACTACCCCTCACCTCGTCCTTCTACAGGGTAATGTCAAGATAATTAATAGAAACACTATTTGTGGTGGAAGTAAACTTAAAATATGTACAAATGCTGGTTAAATAGTCTACAAAATAGTCAGCTGTTTCGGTGGTGTCATTCCACAAAATAAACATATCCAAAAAACGATAATATGCTACCCAGTTCTTAGAATATGTGGGGGGGGGGAATGATTTTTCTCCCAGGCATAGAGAACTAAATTAGCATAAATGGGTGCATAGCTGGCACCTATAGCTACCCCTGAAATTATTTTAAAATATTCGCCCTTTAAGGAGAAAACATTATTGAGTAAAACATATTCCATAGCTGACACGACAAAATTAATTAACTCTTCACTAAACCTTGTAAGGCTCTGAACCGCTTCATAAAATAAGTCTAAGCCTTCTTTATGGGGGATAGATGTGAATAAATCAGTCACATCGATGGTAGAAAAAGAACAAGTTTCACTGTACCAATTAATATTTGTCTTAGTAAGAAAATCCCAAGAATCTTTCAGTAAATAAGGGACCAAGTCAGTACAATTTTTAAGAATCCTATTGTTAAACACCCCCAGAGAGTAAGTGAGGCTATTGTGAGCTGAAATAATAACCCCAAAAGGTGTCTGTTCCATGTCCTTATGGAATTTTGGAATGCCAAATGCCACTGGAATCAGGGGGTGCTCATTTCTCAGGAAATCAAACAGATCTCCAAAAATAGCCCCCCGTATATGGGAATCTTCCAAGAAAAACTGTATTTTCCTATAAGCTAAAAATACTTCATTCTTTGAGACTTTGTGATATCTAGTAGTATGATAGAATAATAATAATAGATTGTTAACATAATATATCTTATTAAATATCACTATACCCCCTCCCTTGATCGGCTTCATGATTCTTAAGGTTTCAGTCTTCCTTATTTCCTGATTAAACTAAATTATTCCTTTATTAAAATGAAAAATCTGTTTTTGTTACAAGCCAAAGCTTGATGAAATTCTCATAAACATGCTTTTTTGTAAGCCGAAATAACAGGATGAAAGGGGGGGTTAAAACAACTCTTCCTCTTCAAAAAACATATCATAGCCAACCTTACCAGTTTTATTGTGTTGTTCTATAAACAGTTGAAAATTTAACTTTCTCATGAGCAACTTAAATTCAGTTATAGAATCCACAACCCCCACTGTAAAACAGGTTACAAATTTAAATACCTTCTTAAATAGTGTAAAATGAGTTTCATCTAGTACCATGTCTATGTAATTGAAAATGTTAAAATCCTGAAAAGTATTAAGGTTACCTTAAGCTGTTAATATTTTATTATTTAAAACATCTTTCTGTGATTGTAAAATAATCATTTCCTCCAAGTTTTCCCCCCTCCCCCTGCCTTGTGCTCCCTTCGGAGTATGGCCTTGGGGTAAAAAATTCAGCTTTTTCTTATTTTCAATTCTTCCAATCTTTTAAGGGGGGTGGGTAATGGGTGTCATATTCCCTAGCAGCTTCATTAACATCATTCACAGCTGTATAGTCATTGTACCAAACTTGGTTGTATCCTTCATTGGATACATGCTGCTCCTTATCTTTATGGTTCACATGATAAGATTCAGGCAGGGGATACACTTTATTTTTACTATTTTCATTTTCATCCCTAACTATTTTTTTTCTGTTTATGATTCAAATTAATAGCATTAAGCTCAACTTTCTTAAAAGATTCTTATATTTGAACTTATTTGACTCAAACATTAAATCTTTGACAATACTGAATTCAATTTCTCCAAATCATCTAACAAACCTTTAATATGTGCATTATTAATTTTTATAATAAAAGACAGAAGCTGAAAACCAAACTGGTCAAACATCTCAGTCAGT
Organism: Protopterus annectens; assembly: GCF_019279795.1. Taxonomy (NCBI): domain Eukaryota; kingdom Metazoa; phylum Chordata; order Ceratodontiformes; family Protopteridae; genus Protopterus; species Protopterus annectens. Next base: position 1,394,551,817 of record NC_056746.1, read on the forward strand.
TCAACATTCGCTGCATTTGGAAACTTATAAATCCTTAGTCCCTTGGTCACTTGCTTATTTCTTAAACTTTTACTTAAATAAAGATTGTCACATTGCAAGTTTCATACCTTAAACAACTTTTTTTCCAGTTCTGCCAAACTAGTCCTGAAAGATTTTGGTTCCTGTCTTTGCTGAACCTTGGTTTCATCAACTGGAAATGAAACCTCCCTTCGAATCCAATCCATAAAGGTAGTATTTCCTGTAGTATAAGTAGATTGCTCAGCCTCTCTAGGTGAACCCTGCCTTGCTGAGTTTTCATGCGTTTGGCTGTAATCTGAGAAATCCCCTTGATTACTAAGTCTCAAACATGAATGATTTGTAACTTCCTTCCTTTGAACTGGCTCAAGGGATTGTAGTTTCTCCAATTTCTGATCCAGGCTGGTAACACGCTGTGTTAAAGTCCAATAAACTGTGTTAATTCCCCATTCTGTGTCTGCGACTCAGGCACGCTTTCAATACTGGGCTCAAAATTAACAATGCAACCATTGTGATGCACACCACCTTTATTGACCCGCTCCATAAAAGTGAATTCATTAACTCAGCACAAAGTAGGTGGTGAATAAGTAATAAATAAAAAGTAAATGCACGTTCCAACCCAAACATTGTAAAAAGACCTGCAAAATGTTCTCAAGACCAAATAAGACAATTACGCTTTTAGGAGTACCAAAAACAAAATGACTTCAAAGTAATAGTGATACCCTGAATCTATAATACACAATAAGCTCCAGAACCAGAAAAATAAAAAGAATATTTATTAAAACAATAAACATTAAGCGCTTTTGTCTGTTTTAACTATTTACAAGACTTCATCAGAACAGTTAACTACTAAAACACAAGACTTGTATACAGGAATAACCACAAATCAGTTTCCTTTGTTAATTGATGCTTAACAATGTTAAAAAAAGTTTTACAACTCTTTCCTAAAAAAAAAAAAAAAAAAAAAAAAAACAGTAAAAACATTTCAAACACATTCTTATTGCTCAATAAATATAATGCTTATAAATTCAAAGCTCTTTTCTTCAAAATGGGTAATAAAGAAAGATATTCATTTAACCCTGGGGAAAAGGGAGTTTAACTTAACAATCCATTGGAATTCTTTTACTTCAATGTCTAATTCCCACAAACCACCCCTAACATTAATAGGCACTACCTCCAGGATCCCAAACTGAAATTTATTAAACCCTTGACATACTAAACAAGGTTTATACAAGGAATTGTTCATATTTGCCTTGGAAATGGCATGTAAGTGCTCATATATTCTTTTTCTAAACAATCTTTCAGTTTTCTCCAGATAACGCATACCACATTTAGCACAGATTGCAATATAAATCAAACCTCGGGTGGCACAATGAAAATGAATATAGTAAAAATAGAGTTTATCCCCTGCCTGAATCTTATCATGGGAACCATAAAGATAGGGAGCAGCGTGTATCCAGTGAAGGAAATGACCAAGTTTGGCACAATGACTATACAGCTGTGAGTGATGTTTAATGAAGCTGCTAGGGAATATGACAGCCATTTATCCACCCGTTAGAAGATCGGAAAGAATTGAAAATAAGAAAAAGCAGAATTTTTACCCCAAGCCTATACTCTGAAGGGAGCACAAGGCAGGGGAGAAGGAAAATTTGGAGGAAATTAATATTTTACAATCATAGAAATAGGTTTTCAAATAAAATATTAACAGCTTATGACTGTAAACTTAATACTTTTCAGGATTTTAATATTTTCAATTACACAAACAGTACTAGATAAAACTCATTTTACACTATTTAAGAAAGGATTTAAAGTTGTACCCTCTTTTAGAGTGGGGGTTGTGGATGTCATAACTGAATTTAAGTTGTTCACGAGAAAGTTAAAATTTGAACTGATGTTTAAAGAATAACATATAAAACTGGTAAGGTCGGCTATGATATGTCTTTGAAGAGGAAGAATGGTTTTAATTCCCCTTTGCATCCTGTTATTTCGGCTTACAAAAAAGCATGTTTATCAGAATTTCATCAAGCTTTGGCTTGTAACAAAAATAGATTTTTCAATTTAACCAAGGATGAATTTAGTTTAATGCAGGAAATAAGGAAAAATGAAACCTTAAGAATGATGAAGCTGGACAAGGGAGGGGGTATAGTGATATTTGATAAGATATATTATAACAATCTTTTATTATTATTCCATTATACTACTAGATATCATGAAGCTTCATAGAATAAAGTCCTTTTAGCTCATAGAAAAATACAGTTTTTCTTGGAAGATTCCCTTTTGCAGGGAGCTATTTTGGAAGATCTATTTCTTTTCCTGAGAAACAAGTGCCCCCTGATTCCAGTCGCTTTTGGCATTCCAAAAATCCATAAAGACATAGAACATCCACCTTTTAGGGGTATTATTTCAGCTCACAATAGCCCCACTTACTCTCTGGAGGTGTTTATCGATAGGATTCTTAAAAATTGTACTGACTTGGTCCCCTATTTATTAAAATATTCTTGGTATTTTATTACTTAGATATGAATTGGTACAGTGAAACTTGTTCTATTTCTACCATCAGTGTGTTTGATTTATTCACATCTATCCCCCATAAAGAAGGCTTAGACTTATTTTATGAAGTGGTTAGGAGTCTTACAAGGTTTAGTGAAGAGCTGATTAATTTTGTTATGTCAGCTATGGAATATGTTTTAGTTAATATTTTTTTCACCTTCAAGGGTGAATTTTTCAAACAAATTTCAGGGGTACAACTTGAAAAAACAAAATTATACCTATAAAGCACTGGATACCTTTGCTGAAACATGAAAAGATATAAATCAAACAAAACAGTAGCAAAGGTCTGGCTCCAAAATATCTGAAAGGCATAACAGTTCAAAGAGAATCCAGTAAAGTTGAACAGCTCTATTTTAATCATTGCTGATTAAAATAGATCTGCTCAGCTTTATTGGATTCTCTTTTAATTTTTATGCCTTTCCGATATTTTGGAGCTAGACCTTTGCTACTGTTTTGTTTGATTTATAAATTTCAGGGGTAGCTATACATGCCAGCTGTGCACCCATTTATGCTAATTTAGTTCTCTATGCCTGGGAGAAAAGGCATGTTTTTTGTTCCACATATTCTAAGAACTGGGTAGCATGTTATCGTTTTTGGGATGACATTTTTATTTTGTGGAATGATACCACTGAGATTATTATTTTGTAGATTGTTTAAACAGCATTTGTACATATTTTAAGTTTACTTCCACCACAAATAGTGTTTCTATTAATTATCTTGACATTACCCTGTAGAAGAATGAGGTGAGGCGTTGTTTTGGATCAAGAATTTTTAGAAAAGAAACATTTTCTAATCACTATTTGGATTTTCATAGCAATCATCCTAAGCATATGAAAAAAAAAATGAAGGGCCAGTTGGTCCAAGTTGCTAGGATGTGTTCTGAGGTGGACGTTTTTAAAACAGAAATAGTCAAAATTAAGGGAATGTTTGAAAATAGAGGCTACCCAGTTAATAAGTTGCAGAAAATGGTTGATGAAGTTTTATCAGGGTGGGGAACAAAGTGCAAACCCCTCCTAGGTGACAAAACTGCAGGCATGATGCCAAAGAAGGCTGAGACTACTTCTAACAAAGATTTTTCCAATAGTATGGTGGTCCCTTATGATTTTGGGTCCAAAGATGTTAGGGATATTACAGCAAAAAATTGGATAATTCTTAAAGGGAATCCAGATGTTCTGGAAATTTTGGGGCAAAGACCCCTTTTTGTACACAAAATTGGAAGAAATTTCAAAAATATTTAACAAACTTACATTAAACCCCCTCTAGCTATGAAGTGTACTAGAAGGTGTGGTTCATATAAACAATCCCCATATGTTTTGGAAGATGATTCTGTGGATGTTAAAGGTATTGTTAGACACTTCCAATTAGGTAAAGAGAATTGTGCCCCCCAAGGTTTGATTTATATTGCAATCTGTGCTAAATGTGGTTTGTATTATGTTGGGAAAAACTGAAAGATTGTTTAGAAAAAGAATATAAAAACACAGGCCATTTCCAAGGCAAATATGAACAATTCCTTGTATAAACATTCTTTAGCATGTCAAGGGTTTAATAAGTTTCAGTTTGGGATCCGGGAGGTAGTGCCTATTAATGTTAGTGGTGGTTGGTAAGAATTAGATATTGAAGTAAAATAATTCCAATGGATAGTTAAGTTAAACTCCCTTTCCCCCCGGGGTTAAATAAATGTGACGTTCTTCATTCTCTATTACCTATTTTGAAGAAAAGGGATTTAAATTTATAAGTATTATATTTATTACATAACAAGAATGTGTTTGAAATGTTTTTAACTGTTTTTTAGGAAAGAGTTGTAAAAGTTTATTTTAACATTGTTAAACATCAATTAACAAAGGAGATTGATTTGTGGTAGTTTCTGTATATAAGAGTTGTGTTTTAGTAGTTAACTGATGTTCATAGTGTTTCACTGTTGCAGTCATTACAATTGGGTTATCCTGCTGGCAGACTACCCACAGTCGGCCTGAATTCCAAAGTCTAGGTCCGGCATCGGTTGCTGTCGCCTCCTCCCTGACATCAGTGTGCCAGGGGTATAAAAGATGCAGCCGACGCCATTTTCTTCAGTCTTTCTTGCTGCGCGGTGCCCGAAGCAAAAGCAGTTCGCAAGTGCCGGTTGACCGACTCCTGAGATTTTCAAATTCGAATTTCAGATCCGAAGTCTTCATTAAAGCTAAGTACCCCGTTGGGGAAACTTTTTTCTTGCTCCGGACCGAAGTCAGAAAAAGTTAATAATTGTATTTCTTGTGGGAAGTAAATACCTCATAAGGATTTTCATTCTTACTGTATTGCTTGCCTAGGCCCTGACCACGACATTGCTAGTTGTCGGTTTTGTGCTAGATTTAACCGATGCACTATTAAGCGTTGGTACGATTTTGCATTTCATTACTTTGGCAGAAGATTCAATTATATAATGCCGTCGGAACAGCCAACTACCGGAGTTTATAAAAAGCGCAAAGAAAAAGAAAAGGACAGGTATCCGAGGTCCAAAACCGATGACGAGGCTTCCACTAGGCCTGTCGCTGGTTCTCAGTGAGGCGCTTTCGCAGCCCCTGATGCCCACTACCTCAGAGCCACAGGCCGCTTCCGACTCCCACGTGGAGCTGACTAGGCCGCTGGAAACTCAAGGTATTGGACACTCAGAAACTAATCCCTCAGATGGATCTGGAGCCGCTGAGCAGGCATCAGCTTCTGAGGGTGTTTTCAGGCCTACACAGTTATATGTGAAACCTACTTCAGCTTCAAAGGCAAAGACTAAAGCAGCTGTAAAGACAAAGAAACAAGTACAGCATTCTCCTGGACAGGCCACCATGCCTAAAAAACAGATGCTTAAAATGGCCGAAGACCTAATTACTTTGATCAGGGGTTCCCATCCCCCTCCTGATAAGAGGCCTAGGCAAGAGATAGAATATGAATCTTCAGATCAGGTTTCCATTTCCTCTGATTCCTCTTCTGAACAGGAATATTCTCTTCCTGCCTATGAGGATTCTGATGCTGAAGAATCTATCCCTTCAGCCTCCCCTCCTGAGGATTATTCTTTTGGGAGACACTGCATAGTATGAGGGAGCATTTCCACTGGGAGAGCCAAGATTACTCCGATTCCAAGAAAAGGTTCAGACACTTCCTTTTGTTACCTCAGCACAGGCCCCTTGCTATCCCACCTGTTTTAGACATTGTAGATGATGTATTTTCAAAGTCCAGTCTATCTCCAGACTCTTTACTACCAGCTCCTGTTAAGCCAGACAGATACTACAGGGTTCCTGAGTCACATAAATTTCTTTATAAAAACCCTGCTGCTGACCCAGAAGCTATCTCTCAAGGTCCCAAAGGGGTCAAGGCTTCCACTGCAAAAAACCCTATCCCCTCTGATAGAGATTCTAGGGCCCTGGACAGATGGGGAAAAAGATTTATACTTCTGCTACCTTGGCTGTAAGAGCTTTAAATTGCCAATTTCATATGCTTAAATATCAGCAATATCTTATGTCACTGCTTAAACAGAAAATGTTGACAAATTCAGAATGTGCAGAAAACAAAGAAATGCAGGATTTATTGCATGCAGCTGAACAAGTGGGAAAGCATACTTTGCAATGTGGTTTTGATTCTCTAGAGGCCTCCTGCAGGGCTGCTGTTACGGGTTCTGTCATTAGGAGGCATGCTTGGTTAAAAGAACAGAATCTGCCTGATTATGTTAAAGCAAAACTATTAGATGCTCCATTACAGCATGATACTTTGTTTGGTGTTAAAGCAGAAGAGGTGTTGAAGAAAATGGAGGACAAAGCTAAATCTGTGCAAACAGTCAAGGATTACTTGCAGGTACAGCCTCCCAGATTTAGCAGGAACTGGCCTACAAAGAATTGGTCCTTTCCAGTGTCAGACAGGCCACAGAGAGGCAGATACAGATGCCCCAGAGGCAGATCACAGCCCCAAGGCTCATACAGGCCCCTAAACAATGGGGTGCTTCTACCTCCAAAAGTGGAGAGGAAAAATCACAGCCATACAGGAAACAGTCTCAATGACTTTCCCCTGCCAGCACCAAGCACTTATCTTCTGGCAGCCCCTTTGGGGGGAAAACTAGCACTTTTTTCACAAAATTGGCACATGATCACCCAGGACAAATGGGTCCTAAATATTGTATCACAAGGCTACAGGTTCCACTTTCACACCCTGCCAAGGCCAAACGGTATGCCAGACCTGCCACACAATCAATGGGCAGAGGCACAAAAACAAGTTTCATCCCTCATGGACATGAGAGCTATTCAGCTAGTACCACAGCAAGAGCAGGGACTAGGATTCTACTCAGGGCTATTCTTGGTGCCAAGAAAGGACAAAGCCTGGAGACCAATACTGGACCTGTCTATCCTAAACACATTCCTGGATATTCCAAAATTCAAAATGTTAACTGCAGCAGCTTCTGCCCATGCTGGGCAAGAGGGCTTGGCTTGTGACTTTAGACCTACAAGAGGCATGCCTGCATGTCCCAATCAGACAATCATGCAGACGATACCTCAGATTTATAGCTGGCTTAGTGCACTACCAATTATCTGCACTGCCCTTTGGCTTATCTACTGCGCCCAGGGTCTTCACAAAATGCCTGGCACCAGTGATTGCATTTTGCAGACAAAGAGGAATACAAATATATCATTACTTGGATGACTGCCTTATTCAAGCAGAGAACAAGGACATTCAATTACAGCATCTGGCATTTGTAAAAAGATTAACTAACAGGTCTAGGGTACACAATAAACAAAAATAAATCAAAACTAGTACCCTCTCGAGATAATATTCCTGGGTGCAAGCTTAAATACAACTGCCCAAATGGCTTATCTCACGCCAGACAAACACAGACAACTGAGTACTTATTTCAAAATGTTGGCAACAAAGATCCAGTTATCTGCAAGAAAAATTCTGCAGGATTTGGGCTTCATGACATCCTACATTCTGCTAATTCCATATGCAAGACTGCATATGAGGAAACTTCAGTGGTATCTAAAAAGTGTTTGGACTCAACATTGCCACAGCCTGGAAACAATAATTACCCTCATTCCCTGCCTGCAACAGGAGTTTCGATGGTGGGCAAAAGCCTGTCACCACAACATGGGACAGCCATTCACCCTACCCACAGCCAGGCAGACATTGACAACAGATGCATCAGATTATGCCTGGGGGGCCCATATGGTAGGAAGATGTATTCAGGGCTCATGGTCCACAAGTCAAATGCATCTACATATCAATCAAAAAGAGATGCTAGCTGTTCAGAACGCCCTGACAGCCTTCAAGGATCTACTTCATCCAGGACAACTACTGATCAGGGCGGACAATACTACAGTCATGTGGTACATAAACAAGCAGGGAGGCACACATTCCTACCCCCTCTGCAGGCTAGCCATGAACTTGTGGGACACAGCATTGACGTACCAAGCACATCTACAAGCACAATTCCTGCCTGGAAGGACAAATACTCTGGCAGATGAACTAAGCAGAAACCTAATGGATCCCCACGAGTGGAAATTGGATCCACAAGTCTTCAGCATGATAACAAGGAACTGGGGATGCCTGGACATAGACCTATTTGCATCCCCTCACAACTACCAACTACAGAAATTCTGCACAAGGACTTATCACAAGCAAGCATGGAAAGTGGATGCTCTGTCTTTCAGCTGGAAAGACCTAACAGTATATGCCTTTCCTCCTCTGCCTCTCCTCCCCAAGGTACTCCTCAAGGTCAGACAAGAGAAATCAAAAATGATACTGATTGCCCCAGACTGGCCCCGCCAGCACTGGTACCCAATCCTAAAGAGCTTATCTCAATGCCCAGCTTGGACATTACCTCAAATTCTTCACTTATTGACCCAACAAGACAGTCCGATACTGCACAGCCAACTCAGGACCTTAAACCTGGCAGCATGGCAGATAATGTAGCCAGTCAAGGCACACCTCTCTCTAAAGCAGTGATGGATGTTATTTTGGAGGCCAGGAGGCCTAGCACCAGAAAATCTTATGCAGAAAAATGGAAGAGATTCTGTGTTTGGAACCAGGCACAAGGTTTTGACATGATTGTTCCAAATATTCCTCAGATTTTGCAATACTTAACTGAGATGCTTGATAAAGGCCTTTCCTTTTCATCAATTAAAATTCATGCCTCTGCCATTTCAGCTCATTACAATACAGAACCACCTATTTTTTCTCATCCATTACTAAGGCAGTACCTCCGAGTGGCCAAAAACATAAGACCTCCAAGGAGAGCACCAATACCTGCATGGGACCTCAACTATGTCTTGGAAAAACTCACACTGCCTCCGTTTGAACCAGCCTCTGCAGCTGATATAAAATTCTTATCCTGGAAAACAGCTCTGCTCCTAGCAATAACCTCTGCCAGATGAGTCTCAGAGTTAATTATCATTTTCCATCCTGACGCGAGTTTCTCTGCGGACAAACCCTACATTTATGCCTAAGGTAGTGTCCAGTGTGGACTTAACCAAACAATTAATTTGCCTACCTTTTATCCAAACCCACAGAATAAGGGTGAGAGAATTCTGCATTCTTTGGACATTCACAGGCATATGCTGCAGGATCACAAGGAAAGCCTATCTCAAAGCAGACTATTTCAAAGTGGATAGGCCACTGCATTTGTTTCTGCTATTCACAGCATAGAAAATTAGTGCCTAAGGGCATTAGGGCACATTCAACCAGAGCAGCAGCCACTTCAGCAGCCTTCCTCAGAGGAGTACCAACCAAAGACATCTTAGAGGCTGCAACTTGGAGTTCAGTGCATACTTTTACAAAGCACTATCACTTACCTCTCTACTCTAAATCCAGGGCAAGATTTGCCACTGCAGTTCTGCAGGGCCTGATAGCCTCTCCTAATCCTATTTAGCACCAGCCTCCCAACCTTAGCTTTGGGATTCAACCCAATTGTAATGACTGCAACAGTGAAACATGATGAACATAGTACAGTTGTGTACCTACCATAAATGTAGATGTTAGAGAGTATTTACTGTTGCAGTCCAGGTTACCCTCCCACCATTCCCCTTTTCCTTGGCTGGGACTTATCTGTATTTCTCTATTCTATACAACCTATGTGGTGTATTTGCTTGCAGATGAAGGAAAAATAGTTTTTTGTGCATGCATGCTTATTGGCATAATTTAGCCTACCATTTTAGGGGCACCTGACATCAGGAAAAACTGAAGAAAATTACGTCGACTGCATCTTTTACACCCCTGGTGCACTGACATCAGGGAGGAGGCAACAGCAACCGATGCCAGACCTAGAATTTGGAATTCAGGCCGACTGTGGGTAGCCTGCCAGCAGGATAACCCAATTGTAATGACTGCAACAGTGAATACACTCGAACATCTACATTTATGGTAGGTACACAACTGTACTTTCTGATGAAATCCTGTAAGTAGTTAAAAGGGACAAAAGCGTTTAACATTTATTGTTTTACTAAAGATTCTTTTCATTTTCTGACTCTGGAGCTTATTGTGTATTATAGACCCAGGGTATCACTGTTATTATGAAGTCATTTTGTTTTTGGTACTCCTGAAAGTGTAATTTTCTTATTAGACCTCAAGTTGTACTATCAGGCCATACTGCCTAGATCAAAATGAAAAATTATGACCTTGAATAGAGAATTCAGTCCAACTGAAGAAGGTTGAAGTAAATTTTGGGGAAAGTTGAAGAGAAGAGATTTTGATGGGGGTGGACCAAAAGTTTTCAAAGAGAGTGCACACACAATCAATGGAAAAAAGTATGTTTAGCTCCTAGAGTAGCAGCAAAGATTAGGATATATACAGTATTGAGGTGGAGATACTTACATATATTTTTACACACCTACTAGGCTTCAAAGGATGTTCCTGCAGGTTGAAGGGATATGCTAGAGATTTAAGAACGGGGGAAAGGGGAACATGGGAACATATATTTTGGGACTGTGAAAACTCAGATGAATATAAAGGTGAGATCAAAAAATGGTTAAGGTGGTAGGAGGGGAGGAGCTGGTGTAATTAGGGAAACCATGATGCTTAGTTGGGTGGAAACCAGAAAGCCTGGATACATAAAGGCCTTAATCTCTCTTGCAATGTTAGCAGCTAAAAAAAGTAATATCAGGAAATGGAAATTACACAAGTACCTGAAAATAGAATAACTGAAGGAAATTATGGAAAGAATGAAACAAGTTGAGCTAGATTAAATGGATATCACTTTGGCCAGGAGTAAACATATTGTAAATACATGGGTTAAATGGGCGCAATACTTGCAGGAAAATAAAAACCATGCAAGAAGCAAGGGCAGGAAGCACCAAGCCTTAAGAAGATATATTAATAGGAATACATTAGACAAGAATGAGATATCAAGACTGATCTAGTCATTGTGTGCAAATAAGGGAGATGTAAATACTTGAAAATGTCAACCTTTGCTCACAGTAAGCCAGAATAAATGCACAAGCAAGATAAAAGTAATAGAGGTAACCCTTCTTGCAAGGAAATGTAAAAAGTGAACAATGTATGTCAACAGAAGATTTGGACTTAGACTCCCTTTGTATTGTACTTACATGTTACTCTGAAAGTATAGATGAAGATCTTATATTGTAAACCTTCTTATGCCAAATTGTATGTATAAAGAATAGTAGTATATGTTAGTATAAATTGCTTTTGCTTTATTGCACTAAAATGGTTTGGGCCAGTAGGGTATGAATTGTGCACCATGCATGAGTTCTGGATGTATTGAAAACTGAGAATTGATATTTTAGATAAAGAATAAAGGATTCTTCCTTAAACTTACAGATTGAACAAACAATTAATACAATGTCTGCTCACTTAGATACTGGACAAAAGGAGAAAGGTGTCATTTGGCTTAAAACTCTCTTCTCAGCTAGTGAGACTAAAACAAATAAGCTTTAAAGGAAATATATCTAAATGTGTGTGTATATGTATAAATAGGTTCTGTTGGTTTGGTTGACAGTGAGATTTGTTTGACATTTGTATAACCAGCTGCATTTGGTTGAGTATACAAATAGTAGGTGTATGAGATCGACAGTCCCTGGATAGGGGAATATTCCTTTCGCCTTGGATTGTATGATCTTGGAATTAATATACATAACTAGCAGGGGGTGTGGAAACGCAGCCCCCTACGTGAAGGGAGGCTTTTTATGTTTAAAACTTGCAGTGTTCAAGAAAATAATCGCATTAATTACATGGACACAAAACAACTCATTAGCATAAGCACTGTCAGCAGTGTTATCATTTATCACCCTTATTTCTTGCATATTTTGATGTAAGTAGTACAAAAGAGAGTGTGTGTGCGTGTGTATATGTGTATATATATATATATATATATATATATATATATATATATATATATATATAGCCAAAATAAACAAAGTGACTGATGGAGACATCTCTGTCTAACTCTTATATCTGCGTATATACACTGATATTAATCGCCAGTCAACTTTATCTGCACCCTTGCATTATCGTAGAAGTCTTCAGACATTTAAATTAACTGAAAATAACTCATTCCAGTTACCTGCTTCCTATTTATGACATCAGATATTTACATTGTTTCAGATTTTATAAGGCTGCAGCATACTAATTCTAATGAAGGTTTATTTTGTGTAGCCATTACTATTGCTTGTCTGTATCTGTTTATTTTTCTTTCCTCCTTTCTCTTTCCAGGGGGAATCCATACCATGTTTTATTGCTTGTCTGTATCTGTTTATTTTTCTTTCCTTTCTCTTTCCAGGGGGAATCCATACCATGTTTTAAGATGTATATGGCCTAAATTAATATTGAGCAGTAATGTGAAAGCTCGTACCCTGATTTTCTTTTCACTTTTTTGTAAGCACAATGTATGCTTGAGACATTGATTGTGGAACATTCCATTCCAGAATGCACTAAAATGTAAAATTTGAAGAAAATATGGAACTAATTACACAATGTAAACTTGATAAAATTCTGCTGTTTGTCCATATGAGCTAGGAACTTTATTCTTTTAAAATGCCAAAAGGACACTTTTCACCTTCTGCAAGGTAATTGCTAGACCCAGGAAGATGCTTGATAGTGGACACCCTAGACTGAAACACTATAGATCCATGCTCTGAAACCAGGCCAGTCTTCCCTGTCACTGTGAGTAACCTGCAACCACTAGAGATAGTTGTTCTGGCTACTTGGCCTACATTTAACAAACTTTCTGTAATTTGCAGTACAGTGAATATTGTTATCCAAGGTGTCTACTCCACACTGCTGTATTCTCTACACCATAGACACGGTTTGTCTGTGCACAAAAATGATCTGAGCTACTTATTTTTATAAAGGTTTTGTGTAATCTGCAATTAACAACTTACTGGATTTTTACTTCATGGGCACAAAAAAAACCTATATAAAAAGTTTTGAGGTTCCAGACTTTACTTACTTTATCACCCTACTTGGGCACATCCATGAGCTGTGTAAACATGAGCACTGTGAGTTATTCCCACTGTAAGGTATTTCTCTGGATGCATGTATTTTTCAAAGTATGGGAGTCATCTAGTGTGACTCTTCCCTACATATAAAAAGATCTGTCTTCATTAGGAAAAAGAATGGAGACTAGTCACATTAATTATGTGTATGATCATCATAAAATCAAACAGTGTAATTTTGTTTGGCAAATTGGAAGAGTAGTCTTTCAAGAAATATGAGCTCCTGAAAAGTGGGCAAATCCTGTCATATTACATGTGATATCATATAAGCATTGATAAGGACAAGTCAGACTGGAAAATGTTCTGTGATAGTTTCCATAATGTACTTCAAAGAATATAAGCCCAACAAAGGCAGGCACAGTCTTTCATATTACATGTGATACAAACAGGTTAATAAGGAATGTCAATAACCTTATAAAAGCAGGCATTTTCAGTAATCAAACTGTAAACTACTCTATTAGATGGACCTGATGAAGCTCAGGTGAAAATATTTTCTTAAATCTAGTTCTATAATGGTTGCTCATGGTGTGTTGTTATATTTGAATTCTCCTTTTTATGTTTGTTAACAATTAAAGTAAAAAAAATAAACATTTTAACTAAAAATGGGGTTCCACAAGCTGCTGAACTGGTAAATCATTATGGGTCCTTCAGGAATATTCAGATAAGGGGCTATGACTGGCTCCTTGTTTCTCCCAGATTTTCCTCAAATCAGCACCTCAGAACCTCCTACCATTGTATTTTACTGTCTTTAAATAACTGATCTGTTGAATGTAATCTATTAGAACAAGAACACTTATCCATCTGCCTACTTAATTGAATAAACTGTTTGCAACTTCAAAAAGTGTCTTTATTCTCCTGCAGGGAGGTAGCAGAGAAAGATGGTCTCTTAGATCTGTTAGCCAAACTGATTTTATCTGGACTTTATAGTCTGTTTCAGTTTAATTCTGTCACCCTCTAGGTCACAGGTGGGCTACCTGAGCTGACTCAAGATTTAGATTACCTTTGTTTTCTATGTCTGAAATGATGGCATATACTCTAGAAAGAAACCGTCTTATCAAGTTTGTATTGTCTCTTTTTGTTCCAAGCTTTTATTATTCCATTCAAATATATATATATATATATATATATATATATATATATATATATAGTTAAAGTAATAAGCAGGTAATGACTTAGTAAATTCTTCCAACCATTCCACCAACTTCAATTGTTATAGATAATGATGAGGATCCATGAATGACGTGTAGTGATATAAGTAAATACTGCAACTTTAAAACCAGTCCATGTGATTGCCTAAGAAACAGGCATTCTCCTATTCTTTTGCTAATATTTAACTGATTTATCATGTACAGAAGGTGCAAAATTCTCATCTTTTAAGCAATGTATGGGAAACTCTCTGTGTGTTGCTCATATTGTATTGACTAAGTATGATAAAGGGAGATAATGCCAGCACAGCTATCTGGAATTTTGTAAATAATTATGTGTCATTTATGAATATCAGCATGATTTATATAAGCTGCTTGTGTTACAACTGCATATTATGTGTATATCAAACTTGTTTGTACAGACGTGTGTTGAAAAAGATTTTTGCAAAGTGCTTGAAATATATCCACAGTGTGCCCTACTGGAATAGAACAGAAATGTACATGCACTATTGTAGCTGTTGAAATGTATATATTTTAACAGTGGAAACTGAAACACAGGAGGTTAACTTCAGTCCACGGAGAACTAATTACTAGGCTTGAGATGTGGAGGGATATAATTGTTTTATGACTTCTAGCATCTGCCAAAGATCCGAGGTCTGTGTATTTTCATAGGAAGATGCTAAATACTGTTAGCTTCCAGCATTGGGGGGGTTTCACCTGGGAAAGAGTTAGATGACAAGAAATTATGTCATTCTGCAAGCTATCCCAGCAGTAATATTTGAGATATTAATTTAAGAAGTCTCTTAGTGAGACACAGCATTCTGTATTCTATCTTGGACCTGACAACAACTAGAAGATCAATTAACCACATCTGCGTTGCTATTAAGTAAGTTACTTAGGGAATAGTAATTCTCTTAGATTCAGTCAGAAATATAGTGAAGCATAGTTTAGATGTTTTTCTTTATTTATCTTAGACTGTCCTGCAGTGTTGTTTTAAATATTTCCTGTGATTCTGAACTCTGATGTCACTGTGAATATATACTGAGTATTTTTGTTATTTTATTATTTATTATTAAATATATTTAAACCTTTCATTGTGGCTGATCTATCTAGAGATATTTAAGATGTTCTTTTTGTTTCACTGTTGCAGTCATCACACTTGGGTTATCTGCTTGCAGGTAGCCCTCAGTTGGCCCAAATACCAGAGACTTAGTATTTCTGCATCAGTTGCTGTCACTTCAGTACTGACGTCAGGTCGTCAGGGGTGTAAAACAGGCAGCCGATGCCATTACATCAGTCTTTCTTGCCGAGGAGCCCGAAGCAAAAGCAGTTTGCATGAGTGCCAGTTGGCCGCTACCTGAGTTTTCGTTTCTGAATTCAATCATCCTGAAGTCTTCTAAAGCTAAGTTTTTCTTGCTCTAACTGATGTCAGAAAAAGTTAACAATTGTCTCGCCTGTGGAAAGCAAATACCACACCGAGATTTCCATTCTTACTGCGTCACCTGTTTAGGCCCAGACCACGACGTACCTCGCTTTTGGTTTTGTGCCTTGTTGAACTCCCAAACTATTTGCCGTCAGGCCCTTATTGTCACTAAATATTTTCGCTCTCGATCTCCTTATTCCAAAATGGCTTCGGTAAGCCATCCGACTACCGATCTTCTGAAAAAATGCAAGGATAAAGACAGAGACAGACCACACAGGTTCAAAGCTACTGATGATGCTTCCATTAAGCTAGTCGACAGTTCGCCAGTATGCAGTGAGGATCTTTCCCAGCCCCTGATGCCCGCTTCTATGGATTTGCAGGCCGCTACTGACACCTGTTCAGGGTCCGGTATGATGCAAGACTCTTCTTTGACTATGGAACCTGTGGATGTCTCTCCTTGGATGGGTCCAGAGCCGCTGTGCAGACACCAGCTTATGAGGAAGTTCTTCGCATTACCGATATTCAACACAAACTGACAACTTCTTTTGTGTCTTCAGTTCTGTCTAAAACTACCGAGTTTCTAAGGTCAAGTGAACGAGCTACGCTTAAAAAAACGATGACCGAAGCTCAAGCACCTGCTTCCTTGCCACAAAATCAAATGCTTAAAATGGCAGAAGACCTGATTATGCTGATTAGGGGAAGCCAGCCTTCCCCTTCTAAGAGAAAAATAGACCTGTTCCCAACAGCTTTAACTGACAGAGTCCAATGACTCTGAGGTTTCTGATTATGAAGACATGCCTTTATCTGCTTATGAGGATTCAGATGCAGAGGAATCCATTCCCTCTGCTTCCCCTCCAGAGGATTTTTCCTTTGGTGAAACCCTTCATACTTTGAGAGCATTTCCACTGGGAATGCCAGGATTATCCTCAGTCCAAAAAGTGACTCAGAAAATTTTTAGATTTACCTCAACATAGACCTTTAGCAATTCCTCCTGTTCTGGATGTTGTGGATGATGTCTTTCTGGAATCCAGTCTAACTCCTGATACTTTACCCCCTGCTCCAAGGAAACCAGTCAGGTATTACAGTGTCCCTGACTCTCACATATTTCTTTTCACAAATCCTACTGCTAACCCAGAGGTCATTTCCCAGGGGCCTAAAGTTATAAAAGCAACTATAGCTAAGAATCCCACCCCTTCAGACAGGGATTCCTGAGCTTTAGACAGATGGGGTAAAAAAGTATACACCTCTGCAATTCTCGCCATTAGGGCACTAAATTGCCAGTTTCAGATGCTGAAATACCAGCAGCATATTATGGAACGTATTAAGCAAAAATTATCTACCTTTACAGACTGTGCAGAAAATAAAGAATTACAAGAGCTTATGCATTCTGCAAGCCAAGTCAGCAAGCATAACTTGCAATGTGGCTTTGATGCCCCAGAAGCTTCTTGCAGGGCAGCAGTCACTGGTTCTGTACTGAGAAGGCATGCTTGGCTTAAGGAACAGACCTTGTCAGCCCATGTCAAATCAAAATTACTAGACGCTCCTTTGAACAAGGACAATCTGTTTGGCACCAAAGCAGAAGAGGTTCTAAAAACATGGAAGAAAAAGCTAAGTCTATACAGACAGTTAAAGAATTTTTGCAAGTGCAGCCACCAAGATTCAGTAGGCATTGCCCTTCAAAACATTGGGCCTTTCCAGCCCCCTCAAGGCTATCTGAAACTAGACCCAAGGGAAACAGACCCCCCAGATTACAGTCTCAGGGTATGTAGAGATCTAAGCAATGGAGGGCCTCCATTTCTAAAACAGGGAGTGCTAAGCCACCCCCTTACAGAAAGAATTCACAATGACTTCTCAACTCCAATCCTCACCTCTGCCCAGTTGCTCATGCCCCTAGGAGGAAAACTTGCCCATCATGCAAAAAACTGGGCCTCCATCACCAAAGACTGACGAGTCCTCAACATTCTATCCCAAGGGTACAAATTTTACTTCCACTCACTGCCAACCCCAAAAGGGTTCCCAGACCTTCCTCCAAACCAGTGGGCAGAGGCACAAAACCAAATTCAATCCCTGCTCTCCATAAGGGTAATTCAACCTGTTCCTGCAGATCGAAATAGGTCAAGGGTTTTATTCCAGACTTTTTCTGGTACCCAGAAAAGAGGGCACTTCATGCCCAATCCTAGATCTCGCCATTCTAAACAGCTTCCTGGTGGTACCAAAATTCAAAATGCTCACCCTTCAGCAGCTTCTTCCTATGCTGTCCAAAGATGCCTGGTTAGCCACCCTAGACCTAAAAGAAGCCTATTTGCACATCCCTATCAGGGACTCATGCAGAAAATACCTACGCTTCAGGGCAGGATCTATGCATTATCAGTTCTCTGCACTTCCCTTTGGCTTATCCATTGCTCCCAGAGTCTTCTCAAAATGCCTGGCTCCAGCCATTGCCTATTGCAGACAGATAAATATTCAAATTTACCCGTATTTGGATGATTGCCTGATTCAGGCAGACAGTCAGGAAAAGCTGTTGCAGCACCTGACATTGGTAAAGAACCCTCTAACCTTCCTGGGGTACACTATCAATGAAAATAAATCAAAACTAGTCCCCAGTCAAAAGATTGTATTCCTGGGAGCAAGCTTAGATACAGCATCCCAGATGGCATTCCTTACTCCAGAAAAATAAGCCTATCTGACAGGCTACATCACTCAAATGGCCATCAGACCCCAGCTATCCACAAGGAAAATCCTGCAGGCCTGAGGATTCATGGCCTCTTGCATTCTACTGATTCCATATGCCAAACTGTATATGAGGAAACTTCATTGGTACTTAAACCTTTGTGCCAACATTCTCAGGATCTGGAAACCATCATACCTTGTCTAAGGACAGAGTTTCTTTGATGGGCAACAGCATGCAACCACAACAAGGGACTTTCCTTTACTCAATCCCACGCTGCCCAGATCCTAACCACAGATCCATCAAACTATGCCTGGGGGGCACATCTGGACGACAAGTGCATTCAGGGCCACTGGAGCCCAAGTCAAATTCATCTGCACATCAACCAAAAAGCAATGCTAGCTGTTCAGCACACTCTGACAGCTTTCAAATCCCTACTCTCACCAGGACCCCTGCTAATAAAAACAGACAGCACCACAGTTATGTGGTACATCAACAAGCAGGGGGGAACCCACTCTGCAGGCTAGCCATTGCCCTGTGGAACACAGCCTTGGACATGTACACTAAGTATTCAAAGTTAACATTCTATAAAAATGATCAGAATTTGGAAATAGTTATATGATACCTGAGTGTTTGACTGACAGGAATCCAAGGTTACAAAATCATGTCTGTTCTTGTGGAACACTAATGTTTGTGAGGTATATATTAGAAAAGGAGCTCTGATTTAATACCTGCTTCTCCATATATCTTCCAAAGATTTCCTCACCAATGATATTATACATTATCCCATGCTTGTTCAGATATGACATTGTCATACTTAATATTGACTTATCTGATTCACAGGATTCCAGTCTCCTCCTGGATGTATAGAGGTAGAATCTAAATAGTGCATCCCATTTGATATGTCAGTCAAATACTGTAGAACCACGTTGAAGGGCACCTAATCAGAACCAGTAGCTGTTTGCTTTCCATTATTACTGATTGTTACCTTTTTTTCTTTATATTATGTTTTTTTTACCATGAAAACAAAGATCTTTCTGTTTATAATTAGCTCTCCGGCTGGACATTTTATGTCTCTAATAAAAATTATGGTGTTTATTCACCCATTTTTCTTTTGTGTAATTATTATCTAATCTTCATTTAAATAGGATTTTTGATTAATACAGAATATTAAGATCTCTTTTTGAAATAAAAATTAATCTTTTCTCTGCTTAACAGATGAATGTGTACCATTCTCATTAACAGATAATATTTCAGATTTGCACACAGTTTTATCATTGTTTATGAATATGAGCAAAAGGTTCACTTGATGCATACTGGGAGCTGGTCAAATTAAACATCCACCGGGAAAGCTAACAAAAAGAAATAAGAAACCACACAGACATAAAAAAAAATTATGTCTTTTGACAACGGTAAGGAAAGACTGGAAGAGCAGAGACTGCACATTTATTTATTTATTTATTCCAGTTTGATGATTGAGGAGGTCCGCTGGGCTTGCGGAGCCCGTTTTCAGTGGAGGCAGGGGGAGAAAAGCTCCAACAATACATAGTTACATGAAAATTACTAAGAAACTTTGCATTACTGACTAATAAACAGGTAGCATTCATAAAGAAACAATTACAATTTTGTTTAGGTGTAAAAGACAAGCAAATGGCCTTGTGGCTAAATTTTACAGTATATTATTATATTATTTATACAAAATACAAATGAGCCAGGTTAGCCAGGAGTAAAAGCGAAGGAGACCTTGAGAGGTATAGGGTGAAGAGTACAGTTGCATTTCCTGTTCGAGTAAAGGTGAGAATGAATAAGAGTTTTAAAGTTTTCGAGGTTGTCACAAGTCCTAAGAGTGGAGGGAAGAGCATTCCGTTTTTTGGCTAAAGTGAAGGAAAGCAGAAGTTGACCAGCTGGGCACTTGGGTTTATGGATGGTTATTAGGTTTTGGTGGGTAGATCTAAGTGTTCTATTGGGAGTATATGGTTGTAGGATATTGGATAGTACAGGGCACTTGGTAGGTTGGAATAGTAGTTTATAGGCAGTCGTGATTTGGAGAAAGTCAAGTTGGTTATGGAGTTCAAGCCAGTTTAATGAATGAAGGGAGGAACAGTGATGAGAGGAAGATTTGGCTTTCATAGCAAATCTGGAGATTTCATTGTAACATACTTCTAGTTTGGAGGATAATGAGGAGGATAAATTAGTAAGCAGAGGGCCATACAGTAGAAAGGGAAGGAGATAAGTAGTGGCGAGAGTTAATCTTGTAGCAGTAGAGAGGAAGTGGTTGTTTCTATAAAGTAGGCTGAGTTTTATGTGGGTTTTCTTTATGTTTAGCTGGATGTGAGTATTAAATTTTAGGTGTTCATCAATGGTTACACCAAGAAGTTTGGCGGAGGGAACGACCTCTAAAATGGAGTTGTTATGGCTGGTTATTTGGAATTAATTTTTATCAATAGGGGAGGGCTTAAAAGGAGAGAATAGAAGGAGTTTAGTTTTGTTAGCATTTAATGAGAGGTGATTTTGGAGCATCCAGTTTTCGGTAGTTGAGAAGGCTGTTTGTGTCAGTAGTTGGAGATCTGTTAAGTTGGAGGTGCAGCAGATCAAAGTAGAATCATCAGCATATTGCACAATTTTAGTATTGGATATGGCATTGTGAAAGTTGTTAATAAAGATGTTGAATAGCACTGGGCCAAGTATGGATCCTTGGGGTACTCCAGTGGGAGTAGGATGGAAGGTGGAGGTGCCCTGTCCCCATTTGACAGCCTGGGATCTGTCGGAAAGATAGCTGGAGAACCAGGAGAGAGTTTTGTGGGAGAGATTGAGATTAGACAGATGCTTTAGAAGGTGGGTGTGGGGGATGGTATCAAAAGCTTTAGATAAGTCCAGCAGAACTGAGGATACTAAATTACTGGAGTCATGGGCTGAACTGACAGTATGTAAGAAGGAGAGAGTAGCTGGTGTTTGGTAAGGAATGGCAAGAGCTGAAGGTGGATGCATTTTTCAAGGTGTTTAGAGAGAGGGCAAGGGATGGCTATGGGGCAGAAACTAGTGACGTTACAGTTTTTGCCACCCTTGTGAAGTGGAAGAATATATGCAGAGTGCCATAGTTTGGGTACATAGGATTCAAATAGGGATCTATTGATCAGGATGCTAATAGGGAGAGCAATACTATTGGAGGATATTTTTAAGGACGAGGAGGGAATGTTGTCGGGGGCATTGGAGCGAGGCTTTAGTTTAGAGAGTAGTTACTTTATTAGGTAGGTGGAGATGGGTTTGAGTTCGAAAGTAGGGGGAGAGGAGGGAGAGGATGTTTGGGTGGGGTGGGTTGAGGGTTGTAGTTGGTAAAGGTTTTTGGTTAGCTCAGCAATAGAAGTGGTGAAGAAGGTGTTGAATAGTGAGGCAATTTCAAGGTCAGATTTGCTGGTGTCAGGCAGGATTGTTTTTAGTACTGGGCCTAAGGAGGGAGTTGATAGAGTTCCAAAATTGTTTGGTTTTTTTTGCATGACTTGTTTGCATTTAGATGTAATAGGACTTTTTATCTTTGATAACTTGTTTTTTGGCAAGGTTTCTTAGCTGTTTGTATTTAAGAAAATTGTCTGGTTGTTTAGTTTGGAGGTATGTTTTCCAGGTTTTATCTCTTTGTAGCATAATCTTTTTGGTGTCTTTGGTAAGCCATGGGGTGGTCTTAGTTTTTACTCTTTTTGTTCTTACTGGAGCTAGGGAGTTAAGGACATTTAAGAAAGTTGAATTGAAAAAGTCAACGGCTGAGTCTAATGGAAGAGTTTTCAAGGGGTTCCAATTGGTATTCCTAAATGAATCAGAGAAAGTAGTAGGGTTAAAGTTAGAGAGGTTCCGAGTGTGGATGAAGTGGTGGGAGTGTGGGGAGGTGAGGGAAGCTTGATGGGTGAAGGCAGGGAGGTGGTCTTCTAATGAGTCTGGTATGACACCAGATTGCATGACTTTATTGGGGTGAGATACTAGGATCCAGTCTAGTATGGAGCCTGGGGTTGGTTTTGTTGGGTCTAGTGATGGTGTTAGTAAGTTGAGTGTAGTTAAATATATTGATTGACATGGTGGGGTTAGGGTTGTTGACTTTGTTCCAGTCTATATTTACATCACCCAATATGTAGGTTTCCAGTTTAATATTTGAGGAGACCCAGGAGAGGATGTCTTCCAGGGTGTTGGTGTTGTTACCTGGAGGAATATAGAGGGAAATTAAGCAGATGCTTTTATGATTGTTAATTTTTAGAAGGCCTACTACAAGTTCAGCATTATTGAAAGAAAGGATGGGATTAGGATATGGAGTAAAGGACAGCTGGTTGGAGTAGATTAGTGCTATAGCGCCACCTTGAGTGTTTAGGAGGTCGGATTAAAGTGATTGAAATCTGGGGAGAAGGAATTCAGAGTCACTTATGTGAGGTTTTAGCCAGGTTTCAGAGATAGCTACAATGTCAGGTGAGTTGTGAGTCACCTGACATCATGAATATACACCCAAAGCAGCTACCTCTGAAACAGCTTGTGATGAGTTGAAGGCTAATTACATTTCTTTAACGTGAACATGAAGCTTCACAGAAACACACAAGTAGAGTTAATCTTTTTCTGCCATAAAACTCTTTTAACTGTACTGAATGATCTGTGATTGCTCATCACATCTGGAGGAAAATCTGGATAAATAGGAATATCTGCACCATTGAACTGATTTATTTTCTTTATGGCATCAGCCATTAGCAAGCTACTATCAGAGGATTTCAGAAATTTAACTAAAACAAGGGCTAGGAAATTAACTGGTAGGATTACATATATTGTTCAGTTTAATTTACAAAATACTATATCTGTTCTAACTTCTTCCATGGAGATACCACAATAGTCAATAATATTCATTATAGAATTTTCAACATCATATATGTACCCCTGGACTCCAGAACTGTTAATATTCATACATTTTTTTTTATTGTTGCTGTAAGTTCAAAATCATTCAGAGATCACTGGCAGGCAGTGTAAATCCTGTCCTGTCCTGTTCTTTCTGCAGGAAACTGCAAGATCAGATTGCCCAATGAGTTCTAATGCCTATGTACTACAGTCTTAGGTACAGGTCAGACAGCTGTGACACAAGTAACTGCCATCTTTGGCTCTGATGTCCAAGCAGCTGGGATATGAATTCAGGTGATGTGAGCATTACTGGAAGCCTTGTAGAACAAGCTCTACAAAATAATTCCTAGAATTCTTGACATCTAATAAGAAGGAAGGATGAAGAAATTTATCATTATGGGATGTGATGCTCAATGTATCTTTGATGGTATGGATTCCTTGACTAGAATATGTTTTGCAGTTACATGTAGAAGACAACTTTATTAAGACTTCTGCTTCCATAAAGAGCTTCTCCAGGCATCCTGAATGTTTCGTATGTCTAGGTGGTTCTTTTCAGTGAACCTTCTCTAGAGGAGGGCTTGATTGTTATGAAAGGAATTTTCTTCCTTCTACATCTTATTCTAGACCTGCCTACTTCCACAAGAAGAGGAAACCTTCTCATGTCCAAGGAGACCAGACAAGTGTTAGTTAACATGGCTCCCACTGGCTCCATTTTCCAAGCCTCCCCAAAACACTCCTGACTATGGTCTACAGCAGTCTGTGGCAGACAGAGTGTCTGGGTTCACCCCAGCCTGAATAGTCATTACATAGGGCAAATTGGTATTAGATATTATTGATAAAATCCATGTAATGAAATGGCTGAGTACTCCCCAGTGCAAGAGGAATCTGTGGCGCTGGGTCTGCTGGTGTAGTCCTTCTTGGAGTAGTGTCTATGGTAGGGCAATGAATGATAACTAAATCCCATGTCCTCATTCTCTCTAAAAAGTTTGAATTTCAGACCAGTACTGGATTCAGTTGTATCACCTGTCATAACCTATATGAAGTTTTCTGTGGTTACTTTTTCAGTATCTAATGCCCCTGTTTCTGTAGGGATTTTGGATGGTGTCCCTGGACATGATAGATGTTGGCTGGTGTGTCAGTGTGGAAACTGTATGGGAGGATCTTGTACTTTGCTTTGGGGGGGGTATCAATTTTGATTACAAAGTGTTACTTTATGTCAAATTAGTTTACATGCTTAAAGTCTAATCATACTGCAGATAAAACTGAAATATAAAAACATTAATTAAAATGTAGATAAGATTATAAATTCAGTGGAATAATGTCTAGTAAAATGAACTGCCTTAGAAGCCAGGTGAACTAATGCAATCTTTGTTCTACTCCAAGTCTCTCAACTGTGGAGTGGGCTCTACAAGAGAATGTTCTTCTGGTTTCTAATACTTAGATCATTAGTTGATGACAGTCCACACCCAGGAGTGACTGTGTTTGGCCTTAGCTGAGCTTTGCCCAGTTATTAATTACTAGGAATTGTTTCAATGACTAGTTATTGTTAGCAGATGTCCTTCATGCTTCCGTCTTTGTACATGTATTCTTATGAATGATTCCAGATGCTCTTCACTGTTCCACCCCCAGTGGAGATCCCTTGAAATAAGAAAGCTGGCATCTTGACTAGCATTTCAGAGATGGGTGATGTCTTGCACTGTGTTGCATCTACTGTGGCCAGTGGTTGTGACAGTATTTAGCATTCCTTTGTCTTGTCTATATGTCAGGGTGCTACAGTGGGCAATGCAACTAATGGCTGTAGAGGAATCATTTTCGTGTACATCTGCTTCTGGAATCTTGACTCATGCTACCAGTCTCTGTATCGCTGCATGTATTCTGGCAACCTGTAAGCTTTGACTCACTTTGTTAAGTAGCACTGATGCAATTTCTAATGACCAATGTAACAATGGCACAGTGAGGAACCCACTTCAGAGAGCTATCTTGCTACAAATAACATTTAATTTCTTTTAGAGGTAGAAACCTTTTGTTCCTGAAAATGGCTGTGCTGGCCTTGCAGGTCACTGAGGCCTTGCAAGAGTTGTACAGCACATGAACAAGCAGAGATGACCGACTCCTACCCCTTTTGCTAGGAAGTGATAAGGGTATGGCAGTGGACCATTAAAAAGGATATTGTTTCTGGTGGCAGTCCACATTCCAGGGAAATCAAGAGATATGGCAAACAACATAAGTCTTTTATACAACCATCTATTAGAAGAATATCTGCAATCAAAAGTGCATAGACCTTGTTATAAAGGTGTGGTACAGTGGAGGTCAGTCTGGTTATACCCAGAGGGAATGCAGTATTTCCCCTGATTAAGCTGCCTCCATCAGGGCAAGAGGAAGGCATGGGCAACTGATGCCATCACAGACTATGGACATTTCAGCATGCATTATCTTCATTCACTTTAATTCTTCATTCCTTGATTCACCCAGAGACAACTCCATTATAACTGATGGGAGACTCGTGTCTGTCATAGGGAAACCCTGCTGCTGAAGATGTTCTGATTGTACCACTAGATCTCTCCAGAGATCTTGGAGTTTTTGGTTGATGCCTGGAAGGTTTTTGCTTTGCTTATTTATAACCACAAATGCAATAAGCTATTTATTTGGACAAGAGAAGTATCCCTTTTCTCCTCAGCTGATGGACATACAAGTTTACTCCATTTACTGCAGGCATCCCCTTAATCTTGGTCTGAATGTTTCCATGAACAAAGTGCAGATTTTGTCTCTCAGCTTACCATGACATGGTGGTGTCAGACATCTTTGTACACCACAGGCTGATTAAATGGTTTGTAAAACCAGCCCATTACTTCTCACATCCATTAGACAACCATTATCCTTATTAATACTTGAATGACCTCATTACATGCTCATCTGCCCACCATGTGAGGCATTTGGCTTGGCAGACTTGAGCTTTTTGTCATAGTAGACAGTCTTCTGGTGGCCATTAACTTTGTCCAATGCAATTCCAAGCTGCAGTCTCTCATTTGTTCTTGGTGAGATGGATCTGTATGGACTGGGTCTAACTGATGGATGAATCCTCATGTTCTCCTAGTGTGATTAGCTCCTGATCTTCTTCCCATGCACCCCACATGTGTGTGTCTGTCTGTCTGTGCAAGACTTGAAGTCTATAGGAAGTTAACAGGTGGTTTCCTTGCTCTAGGTAAGGAGAGAGTTGCACTTGCCAAACAAACACTGTCCAAATGGATTTCTAGCTGTATTATTTACTGGTACCAAAGGTTACTAGGACATTAGCCAATACAGGTATTACATTGTTGAGGGGGTGTCTGGATTTGTTGACCGAATGTGTCCATGCCTGACACAAGTACAGTGGCAATTTATTATTTATTGTTTATCTTTATGAAGCAGTATAGTTTTAATGTCAGTATCTGCTCAGTCAGTTATCTTTTAGCATGTCTGTCTCAGGGCTGAAACATTTTAATCACTTTTCTTTTAACTTTCTTGCCCCTGCTTCCTCTTTTGGGGACTATGATTTGAATATAGCTGGGATTCTGCCAAAACATTCCACCTGCACACAGGGATCCTTGAAGTAAAATATAACTGTATTATTAGCACTCACTGTGTTAGTAGTTTGAGAGCAGTCTGCAGTGGGTGTGTGTTATATTTTCTCTTTCACTCTTGAGCATACAGCGTGTCAGTTGCAGTTCATGGCAGAAGAAGCAGCTGTAAGTATTACATGTTTATTTTAGTAGTTTATTCTAATTTTGTTTGCAGGTGTTTCCCCATGTGTAAACGGAGATCATGAACTTGAGATTCTGCGGTGAGGGTGCCTCTTATCTCTGGTACGTAGAAACCCCAGTATAGGTAAAGGGAAACATTCCCATAAACACAGTAACATGAGATTTAAAGAAACAGCGACTGAAATGGCCCGGGAAAGTAGTACTCTTTTCCCTACTGCTGAAGACCCTCTTGAAACCTCAACTAATATGATGAGTATATTTGCATATCTGTTATTTACCCTCCACAATTCTCTAAAAATTCTTTCTTAAAGTTAAAGTCAAGTCTCAATGTCTGTTGCACTTTTACTTATTTCATTTTCTTTTTTTTTTTTTTTTTTATGATAATGCCTAAAAAGTTTGACCCTGAAATATAATATAATATATGGAGATCCCTACCAGTGATATTAACATTAACCTATCAAAGGATTTATTTTACAGAAGGAACACAGACGATGAATGAAAAATGGAGGGCCTCATTCAGTGAAGGTATAGAAGAAATGAATACATTGTAAGGGATGGAGACATGTTAGTTACCATACAGAGAAAGAATGGCATCTCATCTCATAAGGATAGTTTGTGCAGACACCATCACAGAGGAGAACTTGAAGAAACAATGCAGACTGCTTCCTTAGAATGGCAGAATAGAGAATGGTATTGTCAGTGGATACATTTGAATATACCAAGTGTTAAATGGACTGTCCAGGAACCAGTATACACCTTCTACTGTGATGACAAGGTCATAAGAAGGCCAAAACATGCATGTCCACAGCTAGTGGGGCTTGGCTTTATTGGCCTGAATGTATCCACAAAGACTTAAAAGTTAAAGTTCAATTATTTTGGAAGCAATTTTTTCAGCAGGTGGTCTTAAACATGAGATTTGTTGATGGGAAAAGAGAGAACTGGCAGTCTACAAGTGAGTTTTTGTGTAAACTTTTTAATGACAAATTGATTTTGGTAGTTTAAGACTTTTTTCTTTGTTACTCTTGTCATTCATTCCTGCTGATCATCACATTTCCTTACCCCCCTGTGTCATCCATTCACTGTCTGTCACTGTCCTTTATTTCATATGTGCCTCCTCTTGTCTAACTATTCTTATGCATTAGGAGCTAATTAGAGGTCTAGACTCATTACCATGCATACATAAAGGGTGGGTGCATTTCCTCTGGCCTACAGAGCCCCTGCTGCCTGCTTGACACTGGCAACTCTAAGGGATCCTACATTCTTACATATGCATTCCACATGTTACCTCACTGTACCACTGTGCTGCCTGATGGACAGATGCATCCTGGTCTTTGTGCCTCAAGCTTCCACTTGGTGTTTGCATTGCAGCAAACTGTGCTACCAACCCTCCCTCCAGGATGAGAGAGTCAGCATAGTCCCTCACTCCTCTTAGCTCCTCCAGCTGCAAGCTTGCTGCTCAAACTTGGCTTGTCTGGGTCTCAGTCAGGGCATTTTTTCCTCTGTGCTATGGAGCCAATGTTAGTTATAGAGTCGTAGTCTGGGTTTCATGATTCGGTGCTTAGTTCAGTAAATAACAGTGACTAATGTTCTTCCTTCTGTAGTGGATAATTTACATCTGTGACCGAATAAGAATGGCAAAGGATACCAGCTGAACAAAAGAAAGAAATGTAGATACTGTTATATTTTAATATAAGAGAATGATCAAAAAATGCTGTCTAGTAGTGAAAGCATGTCACTTACTAAGCACCAGTGTCTGCTGTGTCAGGATTTACCCAGTGAAAGTGCAAGTTCAAGGCTCAGCAGTTCTAAGTCAGTACTAAGACATGACAGTGAAGCAAAGGTGCAACAGTATCATACCATGAAGTAAGAAAAGCATCGACCTATTAGCCTGACGAGCCTGGTCTGCAAGGCCATGGAATGCATCATCATGGAACTCATAAACAAAGACATTGGTAACCTCCAAACTCTGGATCCCACCCAGTTCGGGTTTGTGAAAGGCAGATATGCCTTCTGAACCTGATCGACTTCTTTGAGGCAGTCACTAAAGCTGTAGATGAGGGTAAGGTGGTTCACACAGCCTAACTTGACCTCGCCAAGGCTTTCGACACCATCCCCCATTCTGGAATTATAGCTAAACTCACTAAACTAGGTATAAATCCCTATGTCATAAGATGGGTTGCCAACTGGCTTACTGACAGAACCCACACTGTAAAAGTTGCTGACTCCAAATCTGACCTGAAAGCAGTGACTAGTGGAGTACCACAGGGTTCCGTCCTGGGATCTCTCCTGTTTGGTATCTACTTCTCTGAAGGTACAGGCTAACAAAGTTCACAGATGCCTGCAAACTAGGAGCCATAGTCAAGTCCTCAAAATGATGTGGGCATCCTACAGAAGGGCCTTACTGAAACAGATGCCTGGTGCCAGAGCCATGGCCTCAAGCTCAATGCCAAAAAGTGCAGTGTCATCCCCTTTGGTAAAAACTCTGCACCCATGAAATACTACATAAGCAGCAATGTACTTAACACCGAATGTGTGATGAGACCTTGGGACCAGGTGGACAGTAGTCTCTCCTTGGATAGTCACAGCGCTACAGTAGTCAGGAAGTCCTTCTATGTGGCACACCTCATCATAAAAGGGTTCTCATTCAGGAAAAAAAGAGGTCATTGTTCCCCTCTACTCGCCACTCATTAGACCCATTATAGAGTACAACACCCCTTTTGGAATGTACCTCACAAGACATCTGCAGCAGCTGGAAAGGCCACAGAAGTACCTCACAAAGAGGATTACTGGCTTCAAACACTGACCGCCTCAAAAAACTCCAGCTTTACCCCATAGCATATTGCCTACTCCGAGGTGATCTCTGCCTAACATATAAAGCTATGTCAAACGGACATGCTACACCTAAAGAAATCCTAATCCCTCTGTGCTACACGCTCTAGGGACCTAAAACTTGTCACCACAATAAACAGGACACACTGGAGGGATAGATTCCTGTCCCAGAGATTTCCTATACTCTGGAACAAGCTACCCATCTATGTCAAGCAAAGTTCTTCATTAGCACTCTTCAAGAAAAATCTTGATGAGTGGATGGGAAATAGGAAATACACCCCTGGGATCTCTTCTGTGTCTCTGCTGGACAGTGGCACAGGAAAATAACTTTCTTGGGTGGTGTAAGCTATGGTACCTTGCTGTCTAGGCTTACGTTGGCCCTTGGGCAGATAGCCTAGTACCTGCCTATGAACCTATTGGAAAGCAAAATCACATAACGATTGTTATCATTATGCCTGGTAATGATGATTACAAAATGATGCTAAATGATTACTACTGTGCAGTGACCACAGTAAGAACAAGCACACTGTACTGCAGGAACTAAGCCAACATCAGGGTAGAGGTGAAGAAAATAGACAAAATAGGGCTACAATGTATTGGAGGAAATTAGCAAAGGAACCAAGGTATTGGGAGCAAATAACTAGAGAGGGAAAGGGAATAGAATGAGATGAGGCCAAGAAGATGATTGGACTGCAAGCTAGAGACTGCTTTCCCTACTGTAGATCATTGTGTGTATTGTACCTAGTCAGCCACTGTAGCTAGACAGCATGTGCATATAAGTTACTGAGCACATGCAAGATCAGTGTCGTTTTGTAACATTTTGTATAGTCAGCCAGAGTGAATGCAGGCATGAATGGAGATGCACATGCGAGTGTGTTTGAAATAATGAGTCAATCAGCTTAAATATATGTTTCATCTATGGCTCCTGATGTGTTTATGTACAGTAAACCACTTGAACCTGTCACAGTGCCTTAGTGTCTCATTTGAATGCACGAGATGAGCGACATCTACCAGGGATTGATAGAGTATAGGCAAATAAAGAGCTAGGAGAGTGCTAAGTGAAAGGCCAATTCTGGAAGAGTTTTTAGTTGGTGTTAAAAAATAAATAATATGTCAAATAAAACATTACATGCTAACTATGAGAACCAATCAGAGAAGGTTAAAAAATACTGGGATAGGAAAAAGGAAAGGCAATTTACAAAACAACAGTGAGAGGACCTCTGTATGGCTTCGGAGTACAGAAAAAAGTCCAGAAGGTTTACAATATTTGCCTGGAAGTGTTTATGTATGTATTTTTAAGCTCCAAGGACACTTCAAAGATTTTCCTTCTGGTGGACAGCAAATGCTGTAGGTATTATGGGAAAGAGAAAGGTAATAGGGGACATGTTTTTGGGACTATGACAAGATAGCAGATTTTGAAAATTCCCTACAGATTACTTTGTTAGAAATATTGGAGAAGCAAATGGTCATAACTAAGGAAATGGTTATTTGGAGCTGAGATATAAGATCTGAATCCCCTAGAGACATTAACGTTTTAATAAGTTTAATTCTGCTGGTTGCCAAAATGAAAATAAAAACCTAAACTAACTGTAACTGAAGAACTGAGCGTTGTGTTGTAAAGGAGATAAAAGAACTGGAGGTGAGATCTTTAGAAAAGGGAAGGAGCAAATTGCATAGAAAAAAATGGAATTTGTGGGAGCAATGCATACAGAATGATGTTCAAGAAGATGAGTAAGACTTAAGGGAGGACAGGAACTGAGAAATTTTATGTAATGTTGGCATGAATGAAAATTATTAAAAAATAACCATTTATGTGTACTGCATGACAATAACAGTGGAAATGTTACTATGGTGTGTTTTCTTTTCTTTTAGCTTGTATACCCGTATCATGTGCTGATTTAATAAAGGTATTTAAAAAAAGTAAGAAAACACACACACACGTGGACACATAAATTATGTAACAGGAAGTTAGGTAATTCACTAATGTAGAAGACCTGTATAGACAGACATAACTTGTTCATTAGGTTCAAAAGGTTCTTCAGCAGGCCAAGGCATGCATAGGCTAGGTGGATCAAGTTGCTCTTATCTGCTGTGAAAATGTGTGTTTGTCTTTACTGACTGTATAGTATGAAAAACATAGACAAAGGAGAAAAAAACTGAGAAGATTAAGAGGCAAAAGGACAGTTAATGAAAGTGGATTATGTAAAAAGAAAAAGTATTATATACAGTAAAGACAATGAATTATTCCTTGCATGTTCAGCAACTTTACTAAAGGATGAGATCCTTTATTGTAATAAAAATATTCAGCTATTAGCTAGTCATAGTGATCTCTGATACATTTTTTTTAATTTGCAGTTTTTATTTTGTAATTAGTGTAATTGTTTATTAAACAACAAAGTTTGTGAACACTAGTCCTTTGTAACTGTCTCATTGATATCTAGAGGAAGGGAATCTACTTGAATAAATGGGTGCAAAGAACAAAGAGAACAATTATTTTTTTAATTATTTTTATCCTTGAATTGATGCTGTTACATAATTTGAAAAAAACAGACTGCTGTATAAAGTCCACTGTACCACATCTGTCATTTTGAGCTTTATTCTAATTCTACCTTCAGAATATGCTGTAATCTGTTTTACTACTGGCAAATTCTAAATGTCATTTCCTGAGTATTAATAAATCAATAATTCTGAGTAAGTAATGATTGTTCCTATTACTAAACCAGTTTAACATCTAAACATGGTGCAATTTTAGTAAAACTTTGTAAAATGTGAAGATTTTATTTCCCAAATTCTTATTTTGCACAAGAACAGTTTATTGTCCTGTGATGGCAATGTTTGGTAACCACTGGAATTTTGGAGTACTACTTCTGAGCTTTCAGAAAGAATTACTTATATGGCAAATAAATTTGAATGTCACATATACAAAACTTGCTTTTCAGCAGAATACAGATTTCAGTTTAAATAAAAAACAACCAGCATAGGCTGTAAAGATTTCAATTTATCTGCAGTTTCTGAAGAGAGATCAAAAATGCTCGCTAAAACCACAAAATCATAGTTAAGTACTAAGCAATTAATCTACAGGCCAGTCAAAGGATCATAGGAGTTACTAGGCTAATAGCCCTAGTGCCCTTACAAGCCAGCCATGTACAACCCCTGTTCCCAAGAATATCAAGATATTAAACGGAACTGTCATCAACTGTTGCCCCTGTTCAAGAGGGACACGTGAAACTCCTGGGGTGAATTTGAGGATTTCCATCCAGTCATCCAAATTACTTTAAAATAGGGTCAATGAGGGTCTCTCCTTCACCTGAATTTGAAGTTTGTTCCCAGAGGAGAGGTAAGCTCTGTGAGACATAACTCTGTCTCCAGCAAGTCCTGTTAATGTCACATACTAGGCTGAGTTCCCCAGAGCAAGTGCATCTTATACCATTTGAATTACGAATGTGCAGCATTTCCATTAGAACAGGATCTGAGATTACTTTATATGCAAGGCAGAGGTCACCTCTGAGTAGTCTGTAAGACACAGAGTTTAGTGACAGTGATTTCAGTCGGTCAGTCATTACAAGTTTATCCAAACATTCCCTTCATCCTTGAAGAGGGAAACACAAGGGAGAATTTGAGGTTGCCCATCCAATTATCCAGGTTTACCTTGAAGGTGACAGGGGAGCTCTTCTGCTCAATATGTGGTTGAAGTGAGACCCCAAGGAGGAACATACATTGGGAAAGGATCGTATCATACAATTTGTATTATTTGGATAGGATCTTATCATACAGTTTGTATTATTGGGATAGGATCATATCATACAATTTGTATTATTTTCTGATGATAGAAGTTTAGGTCCTTTAATCAGATGTTAGAAAGTCAAGGAAGTGAGGTTTTGCATGGCTAGAAAGTGTAGACAGATATCACCATGGAGACATCTGTAAGATACTGAGCATGAGGGTGGAGCTGCCAGTCTACCTGTATAACTGAGGGCTTTGAAGTTCTTGATCTTTTATAGTTAGGAATCTCTGAGATCCCTCAGGCTGAATGATATGCTTTGACAAATATGTGACATAAGGGACATTATATTCAATAACAAGAGATGAGTTGGAATTAAGACTACCTTGATATAGAGGAGCGGCCTTTGGAAATTAGTTGAACTAGACAGAAGGATTGGCAAGATACTTTGAAAACATGATAGTCAAAAGATTAGAAGTTATCAACAAAATTGCCTAGATCCCTTACATCAGTGTCTAATTAGAGGTGTGAGTTGCCAGTACAGTACGATGCAGAAATGTTTGATTTAAATGAACAATACTAGATTTTTTCACATTTACTTTGAGACGATTGCCCTTGCACTGATAACATAGTGTACCCCATGTTGGAGTAATTATAGGTCATCAGAGGCACAAATAACCCCAAATTTACAGTCATCTGTCAACTTAGATAAGTGTAGGCTAGGAATATTGACTTGAAGGTCCAAAAACAGATGCTAAATAAGAAAGGGCCCAACACCAAGCCCTGTGGTGCACTGCTGGTAAACGAATGCCTGAGAAATAGATGCTAAATATGAGGCGGTCCTACACCATGTCCTGGGGTACACCACTGATAATTCTTTTTTCTTTCAAAAGTGGCACTTGTGACTCTTACTGTGTGACATCTTTTAGACAACCAGTTAGCTATCCTTGACACAAAAAATGGCTTAATGTTCAGATTTACAAGTTTGTGAATTACACCTGCATGGAGAATAGTGTCAAATGCCATGGACAGGTCCAGATATACTGTTTGCACTGCATAGTCACTAGCCACTGCTTCAGTGACATTTTTGAAGAATTTAGTGACAAAGCTGAATTGAAAAGTGTCCAAGGGTAAGAGATTTCCAATAATGAGGTCTGACATGATGGTGTTCCATAGCTTTATACATGAAGCTAGTGAGACTGATGGGAATATAGCTACCAGGGTTATTGTTACACTATCCCTTTGTAACAGCATTACAGTGGCAATTTTCCAGGCTTTTGAAATACAATCAGTGGTGAGGCTTATATTAAAGATGTTAAGTACGGGTTCAAAAAGGCCATATTTGGTAGCAGACAGTCAGGCAACTGGCATGATCTGTGGGCCCATGGATGAGGTGTGCTTGGCTTTTGAGAGGGGTAAGAGGACTTGTTCCATAGTGATTTTAGGGGATGGCTGTGGCTACAGAATCTGTGGAACAGCTATAAGTGTGAGTGAAATGCAGTTTGAAATAAATTTGTCAGCCAGGGTATTGGTTACTTTCTTTGAGTCAGTGTGTGTTATAATATTGTGAACCTTATTGTTAGATGTTAGTTCTTACCTTCTTGACAGAGGTAAAGAAAGATTTTTAGTTATTTTTGATTTCAATGACCATTTTAAGTTCATATTCACTGCTTAACTTTTTAATGATATCATTAAGCTTTTTGCTAGTTTACTTGCATGTGCTGTTATGGTGGGTAGAACTGGCCTTCTCACAAGTGTTAACTAATTGATTTCTCTTTGTTATATAGTCTATTTATATTGGTATTCTACAACAGGTGCTTGTTTTTAGATTTTTCATTATATTTGGTAAAAACAAGGACTGCCTTGCCAATAGAATTATTTAAGTGGGGGCTAGATGTCAGAGGCATGGTCGACTTTTACAATGGGGTCCACCAGAACAGGGTTAGATTACAGTGAGATTGTGTTGTCATCACGTTTCATAGGTAGGTATTAGACTTGTAGTCTGGGGACAATTGAGGAACCTAACCCAAATCCCAGTTGCCCCTAAGCACTGAGGGAATAAAACATAGCACAGGAACCACAGTTCAGAGAGTTGATCCCTGGTGCCAACTGCCAATAATTGAATAAGGTTTGCATTTGAAAAGTCCCTAAAGATAGAGGTATTTGAAAGGGAAGCACCACTAGTTTTAAAGAAAAGGTCAGTGATAGTGATTTATGCTCTGATTTAATGGGGGAAGATGATATAAACAGAGGTGTGCAAGAAGGGGCCATATTTGTGAGGACAAGCTCTAGGATACTCGGGTCCCTTGTAGGATTGCTAGCTATTCATACGTGGGACTTATCTTTTATATTATCAAGGAAGTATTGGGCATGCTGGCCCATTGGCAGTGTAGGTCAGACATTGGGAGTGTAGGTCAGCCAGTTTATTGATGGACAGTTACATTTCCTCAATAGAAAGTTGTTGAGATTAGTGGAGACTTTGGCTAAGGTGATAACACTTGTGGTTAGTAGGGACACAGTGGATATTCTATAGCTAGCTTTGAAATGGTAATTAATCTTGTTTTAGGGT
This sequence comes from Protopterus annectens, assembly GCF_019279795.1. Taxonomy (NCBI): domain Eukaryota; kingdom Metazoa; phylum Chordata; order Ceratodontiformes; family Protopteridae; genus Protopterus; species Protopterus annectens. Next base: position 1,394,587,791 of record NC_056746.1, read on the forward strand.
AGTATGGACATCTAAGTATTCAAATTTTAGGTATGAGGGAATCCGTTGTGAGGTTACGATGTCCTTGAAAAATACTGATACACCCCCAAAGTTTTCAGTAGGGCTGAGGACATGATAGGTGCTAAACCCAGGAACAGAGGCAGTACTTTCATTCTTTTTGATCATTTTGCTGTATGAATGTGTTCAAACTGAAGGATGGCCTCAGGTTTGAGAATTTATTTGTTAAGGCTTCTGCAACTGAGTAAAAGCATCTTAATGTGACCTGAATTAGACATACCTTGGTTGGAATAAAACACAGAATGGAGGAAGCAAAGTCCTTAGCCAGAATGAAAAAGATATGGTAAGCAAGGTACGTATTAACCTTGGCATTGCAAGAAGGCTTGTCAGCCATCTTGTCCCAAGCTGACTCAAACTGGATCACCCTAGAATGATACCAACTGCTTAGCAAAGTATCTTTGAATTTGAGCATCATTATGGGTGATTGCAAAATGCCACTCAAGTAAAATGCCTTCTCTGCCCTGGACATATTTCTAGCAAGATCAATCATATCCTTTTGCATGGTCCCCAGGTAGAATGACTGAGGTCATTTACCATGTTATGGGCTACTGCTAGGTCATAATCATATTTATCAGGATAGAGGTATCCAAGAGCTCTCATTTTTTCTAGGATGCTGGCTCAGAAAAGAGAGGCATCACCCTAGTCATATCCACCCTAGTAAAGGTGGTACATGTATGCCTGCCAGTAGAGTCACCTATTACTAAAACACTACCATGGGTAAAACAGTGTCAGTGGCATTAAGGGCTTGGAGTCTGCACCCTTATGACTCAAAGGTATGTTTACTGGTTGTGGGCATGGAGGGTAAAGGTGGAGATATTGCTCTATGACCTTCTCCTAGAGGCTTCTTAGCCCTTAATCTGGAAGGCTTAGGCCGTGTTCTCTTATCCTTTTCAGAGTAGATTGATGTAATGGCACTGTTGTGTGCTATAGCTGTGTATATTTTGCTAACCAAATAGATTTTGTAGGTGAGATAATAAATCTTAAGTTCAGTAAATACTTAAACCACTCACATGATGAATGTTTGTGAGAAACAAAGAATTTTTGGAAAAAGTGAGGCAGTTGCCACACCGCCTCAAAATACTTAGTGCTATCAGACTGCATACAGAAAGAGCAAGAGCTGAAAGCGATGCCATAACTGCTCTTGGTATAGGACGGAAGAGTATAATGGTTTGCGCTGGAAAATAATACTGGATGTGGCTAAAGGATACAAAAATACTTGCAATGGATGAATTATCTAGTAAACTATGGATACAGAGTAATAGTGGTAGTATTTGCAAATGCAAAAAATTGTAGAAGTAACATAAAACTATCCAACAAACTCAATAGTTTTAAACCCACTGCTTAAACTACACCTTAACCAGTCCTGCTCCTGTATACGCTGATCACAAGGTTTAAACTTTGTACTCACTGTATGATACTCAAAATTCTTTCCTTAAAAAGTTTAATTTCAACCTCTCACTGAAATGGCAAAACAATATTTATACATAACTGCTGCCTGTTCATTCCACTAAGTTGCACAAGGGCTTTCTCTTTGGTAACTTCCACCTCTGTAAAATCTTAAAATGTATAAATGTAACTACTGTCTCTTTATAAATGTAAATGGACATGTAATTACTCTGTGTTTAACTAGAACTTAATAAATGCAATGTAGGCAAATGCAGCTTTTCTGCCGGGACCTCCACTGAAAATGGGTATTACCCAGTCAGACTTTCCCAGTAAACAAAGACAAATAAATAATAAAATAATATGTAGCAGCAATATTTTAATCAGTGACACGTAATGCAGTTACATCACATAGTCTTACCTCAATAGATTTGAGTGCAACAACAGGGCAGTAGCTTTACCTTCCATAGCAGTGGAACAAATACAGGCAACAATGTAACAACAGCAAAGATCAAAATAAAATCAGGTGTAATCAGTAACTGAAATAACAAGTTAATTTGGGCTTTACCTAGCTGATATAAACAATGAGCAGTATACAGCTTAACCCAATGGATCTAGGCGTAGCAACTGTGAAGCAATATTTACAGTAGTCTGAATAGTTCCAAGTGCAGTTAACTGTTGAGCCAACAGTTATAATGCAGTAAGAGTAGAGCAGTAAGCATGAGCAGGAGCTGGAAGAGTTCTATCAGGTAACAGAATAAATAGTCTCTACTGCAGTGCTGTAGAGTAGTAGCTTCAAATTCTGTAATGGCAGAGCAGTAAGGAACAAGTTTTAACAAGCAGCAATGCAACACCAGTCATCAGAAAAGTATTGTTTAGTCATTTTAACAGTTAAAAAATGCCTGAAATATTGATAGCAACAGTGCAGTATTACCTTATATAGTGCCATCAAAGAACCGTAATGCTTCAACAGGAAGACACAGCAGTGCAATATTACTAAACGTAATAACTTTACAGTCAGTAAAACAACAGTGCTAATTTTAGTGACTCAAGCAGACAGTCTTGTGTGTAAGTTAGTAAGGAGGCTGTAATACTGGAATAATAATAATATATTCTATGGAACTGGCTTATTTAAGTGCAAACAGTCAGATAAGCAGTAAAGGACATTTTCCACTCTGTACCAAGCAATAGTACAAAAATGTGGGGATAGAGCATTTTAAGTGCAACCAATCAAATAAACAACCTGTGCTAACCATTTATGCTGTTTGTGATGCAAGCTTGAGTACAGTCAGATAGAGTAGTCAATGAGTTTTGCCACAAATATGCCAACAGATGCAGATTTTTCCCTCCAGTAAAACTCTTGAGTGTGTACCTTTAACTCCTAGTGGGTGTGGCCTGAGCCTTTAAAAATGAAGTTATCACCTTACAATTCTATCAAATACTCATTGACAGAGGTGAGATATAAATACAATTGTGTTTGCCATCATGTATGCTTCAAGATAAAATATTCTGATACCTTGTATGTAGCATGATTTTGGAATTATTAATGAAAGTATGAACAATTAATATTTGTTGCCTGGAGGAGCAGTAGGAGGTAACTGCAGATGCACCTGGAGGCGTCACTCAGATGTAATGAATAAGCACAGTACTATAATTGTGTTTCAGTTAAAGCAATGCACAGTGACAACACAAATTTGGTTTGATTGCTAGTTTAACAGTAAAGTCAGTCACAGTACCACAATTAAGCAGAGATGGATAAGGCAGTGAAATTTGTATGATTTAAGGACATAGAAGTTGCCTTTCCTATTGTGAACTAGACTCTTTCTTGCCTAAGCCAGCCTGCATACCTGTATGTGCTGGCCAATCAAAAATAGGCATTTTGATTCTTCTGTGGAAACCAAGCTCCTGTGCCTGTCACATGGAAGCCAACACTGCCACCACAGACACTGCAGAACCGCTGATAGAAAGAAAATTAAGCCCTTTTTTGTGCATTATTTCAGTAAGAATTCAAACAGAAAGGAGCTTTGTGGTCTTCTCTGTAGTCTCCTGTTGTCTTCTCTGGATTGCATATTAGAGTGCTGTTGGCATCCGAGGACTGAATTTCTGAATGCTATCATTTCAGGATCGATAAGACCTGTGCAGCAGTGGTATGATCTGCTCAGCAATTCAGGTATTTCGAGGTAGCAGCCCATACCCAGTACAGCCATCAGTGCTTCTCTTCAGTCCTTCCTGCCATATGAAGAAATCCATTTCTGAGTCTTTAATTAATTAATTTATTTATTGTGAAAGACTCTGTGAACATTCACTTTTTCTCTGTTTCCATAGTGTCTTGCCTTTTTTCCAGCACTACATCTTCAAAGCACATGCATCCACGTAGCAAATGCATTTTCATTGCTGACTCATGCCTTCTTCTATCACAACTGTATTGTAGATCTGAGACCTTCTCACATGCCAGAAGGTACTGTGTTTGTAATCATTTTAACAAGGCCACACACAAGTGAAGATGTATGACCTTAGAAAATGTCATTATGAAAGACAGATTAAAAGAATTAGACATGCATGCTTCCTTTCTCCTTAGCTTCCCAAGAAAAGAAAAATATTGAAACATCTGAAAAAAAGAGTATTATAAGAGGAGGAAGCACATATAAGATGGAGAGAGAGAGAGAGAGAGAGGAAGAGAGAAAATGAGGAAGGCTTACCCTGTATTTGTTCCTTCAAAGTTGGCTTATTTGGTAAAGATTCAGCGAGACTTCATTGCAACCATTCTGTCATCTAATTCCACCTTGTCACTGCACAAATCCAGACACCTAGTTTGGCCAAGAAATGCGATTATGATCATGTGTCTTGCTGTCACCAGAGATGACATTTTCTCACCAGGAATTTTTTTTCCTGTATTGATTGAGTGGTAGTTTTACCTCTGTATTGAACATTTGGAGTACTTCCACCCTTTCTCTGGCCTGTTTTCCAGTCCAGACTTTCTCTGATCCAGATGCATCTTTTCCAGAGTATTTTGACATAGGCAGTTCCTCTTCTAAAGCAGTGAATGCCAGTCCTCCTGATGTCAGACATCATGCTGTTGGCTCCACTGGTGTCAGACCAGCTCTTGCTGGTGTTGCTTCTGACCAAGTAGTGGACAGTCTAATGGCAGGTACCCAGATATCAGGAGTTCTGCTGTCAGGTTATATGCTACTCTGTCTCTTTCATAGTCATCTTCCTTTTCTTAACTAGTACAGGGACATCTGGAATTGGGAATGCCTTCATCAGGTTTTTCGCTTTCAAGAGGTTCATGTTCCAGTACCACTGAATGCTCAATCTAGTTTTGCACCTGTTTCATTTGAGGGAATGGTGCAGCAGTCCACAGTCTCTGCCTCATGGCAAAATACAGCTATTTTATTGTTTCTTACTAAGATTTTGTCTTTTTAACAGTTGTGTCTGCCTCTCCCATGGAGTTTGAAGGCCTTTGGTATCTATGCTTATTGAACAGGATAAAACACCACAAACGTTGAGGTAATAACAAAACCAATAATAGTAAAAAAACTCATGTAGACCATCCAGACAGCAGGGCAACCACAGAATTTAGCGTACAATACTTTTTATTAACCGCTTTCATCTAATGACTTCTTCAGAATAAATACCACAAACAACACATTTTATTTATACAAGCATGCATCCAATCAAATAATTAACTGTTAATTAGCAAACATGAAACTCTTAAGAAACACTTAATAAAACTCCTAATACAATTAGCAAGCTAATAACCCAAATCTACTATAAATTATATTATTTTATTATAAATTATATTGTGAGTAAGAAATAATATAATTTATAGTAGAGTTCTTATGAAAAAGTAATTTTCTTCACAAATGCAAAAAAACTTAGCATTTTTCATCCCTTTCATAATTTTGTCTAGTTGCTTTCAAAAAATATAGCTTAAGCTACAAACATTAATCTAGACATTCACCCTTATAAAAACAAGGGAAATTCTCTTAATTCAATGTATAATGTAATCAGTGTACTTTTTCCTCTCGCCCTACCCCTGTAGCCCAAGATCACAGCATATTTACTTAAACTTGCTTCTGTCTATCCTTTCTTCTCATTATACTGTAAAGCCTATATTTGTTTCAACTAAAAAAGTACTTTTTACTTTAATATCTTTAACGCATGCAAAAGCCACTGAAAGGACTCCCACACTTTTAAAATATCCCTGACTCCACACTGTACAATACTGCTTTGCAATATAACATGCAGTTTATATCATGAAATGTTTTATACAAATACTAAATAAGAATAGAAATTGTTTTACTTGCAGCTTCTAAACATTGATTTCATAAAGTGAGGTGTATACTTTACAGATCACCTACATATTTAATGACGTCAAAGTCCAGTCTTTCTCAGACATTTTTTCTTGCAAGACCATACTTCAAAATGTGATTGATGCTTTATTGTCTTCAATTTATTAACTAATTTTGTTGTTGGTCATCTTCTTGATCATCTCCAATTCCCAACACTAGAATCTTGTTCATGTCAAAGGTACTCTCAATTTATCTAGTCGACTCTTCTGTTCTTTCGTCCTTCAAGCATTTTTCTTTGGAATACTGGGAAAGGTTACACCTGTAAAGTCTTTCTATGATCTTTATTGTCAGAAGAATGAGAACCAGAGTACCCATTCTGTTTGCTGGCTCACTTTTTGTTGGACAAACATTTTTATTTCCTCCTTAACCTGCTCTGCATTAAAAAATGTCTTTGCTCCAAGAATAAATATTCTGAAGACAGCTGGATACAGCAGCTTGAATCTTACACACTCCTCTTGACATTCCCCGATTGCTGGGATAAGTTTGCTTCTCTTCTCTGCCTGGTCTTCAGTGAATAATCAATTTTTCATAAACACTCTACAGTCTCTAATTTTAAATACCTTTTCCCTCTGCTACAGTTTTGCCAGGATCAACTCTTTCTGCTGGTATGATTACATCTTTACTAATGTACGTCTTGGCTGCTTTCTCATGGCCAGGTTTGGAACATACAGTTGATTTGCCTTTCAGTTAAGAAATCCTGCTGTAGAGCACTAGTGCAGTTGCTTATATGTACTTTCATAAAATTAATATGGTCTGTTTCTTCCTGTTTCTCTAGAACAGCAGAAAAATCTCAGGTTTTCTCTGATTGCTCTGTCTTCTCTCTCTACAATGTTTTGAAACAGCTCTTCTTGGGAAGCCTCATACTCAGCCAGCCTTTTCTTCATTTCAGCCTCTGTTTTTGGATTTTTATCAGTTCATCTGAATAGTTAAAGCTTTTTCTATTTTTTTGAATAAACACATGTATTAAAAAGCTTATTCTATTTTGTAAGTAATTTATTTGAGAGGAGATACTGATTGATGTTTCTTTCATTTTAATCAGATCTGAGTACACTGGATTTATTTTTTTCCTCTAAATTACTGGAAGCCATCTCTTGTATGAAAGCTGAATTTGAACTGATTTTTGATGACAGCTGCAGGTTTTTTTCCCCAGTCAGTGTTTTCTCTTCACCTTTACTGGTTAATTTTCTTCCAGGAACTGCATATTTCTTGAAAAACACAGATGAGAAAGCAACAGTTTTAGAGAAACTCTAATTCTGATTTGTTGAAGGCAACAGTTTTAGAGAAAATATACAAGGAATTTTGTTCAGAAAAAGCTTTTCTGAACAAGTTATTTATAAAGAAACTATATTTTAAAATTTAATACATTGTGCCCTTTTGCATTGAATGTGGATTGTAATTGGAAGGCAATTGTTTAATTAATCTATGTGTTTATATAATTGAATGTATTTTTTATTGGTTGTCTTTAATTGGTTTTAGTGGTATACAAGGGGAATGTTTGTTAGTGCTTATGTACTCCTTGAAGGCTTGCTTATAACCAAGGTGCCAGAGTTAATAAATTTCATGTTTTTACTGGGTTTCTGTTTTTGTGGTTTTGTACTCCATATTTCTTCCTTGATGGCACCCAGGCAGTATACTTTCTAGGCAGTAAGTGAATTTTACTAAAGCCAACAATATCGCTGGCTTTTATTTCTCAGTTTCTGTTTTCACACTAGGAGAGTTGAAATTAAGCTGCTGATCAGTATACAGCAAAAAAAAAAAACTGCCCAAACGGCCAATAAACTTAAATTTCATGGCCAGAAACAACTTCTCTTGCGGTAGATAGGCTACCTAGTACTTACCACTCCCACTGATAAGCTAGAAGGCTTCCTCCAACACAGTAAGGCTTGGGGGGCTCAGAAGCTTACAAACAGTCCTGGATACAGCAAGGCTGTATCTGGACTAGACTAGTTACAGGAAAGGTGGGACACAAGCACAAATGCGGGCTCACCATACTAAATCTGCACTAATATTGTTCCTTCTCTTATAGTTTTGATTTATGTCTGTAAAAAACGTTACATGTCCTCATTGCTTGCACCATAGATTCCAGTTATGCTCAATGCCTGTGGCTGTGGATATGCTTTACTAAAACATAGTTTTCAGTAATTTTTGTGCCACTTCCAGGTCAGCAGATATGACAGCACCCCTGCAAGAGACCACCCAAGGGATAGTGCATCATCAACATACACTATGGTTTGATGAGGTGATCTTAAAGCGAGAGAGTTAATTTCAGCCATCTGAAGTTCTTAAACATTAAGTATTCTGTACCTGTCTGATTTAACATTAAACAGCGAAGAAGAAATCAGAATATTTTGCATTATCTATTATTGTTTACTGAGCAGGTAACAAAGTCCTACAAGTTCAGATACTATACTACACCTCTTACACTTCTGCATGACTGAGTATCTCATTGGAAAGGTTAGCATGAGCTGTCTGAAATACTTAGATGAGTAACTATTTGAAATTCATCTGGCTGTAAATAAAAAAAAAAAATAAGAAAGTATTCACAATATACAGTCAGAGCAGTTTGTTTAATCTAGAATAGCTAATTGAATGTACTGCAAACAAACTTTTGCATATTAAGACATTTTATTTTATTTTATTAGATACTCTTCTGTTCACTGCTGATTACTGCAGAGCTACAGCATTACAATCTGTCATGATGCCTAGCTTTGTTGGTGCCGGGGACAGATTCCCAACTGCATAGCAGTTGACCAGGGTTGAATTAGTGGGCCTGGCAGTAAAGGAGCCAAGCAGGAATGGAGAGTTGAAGGGGAGTGGTGTGGCCATCTTTCCAAGGGGAGACAGAGGGGTGCAAGCACTTGGAGGCAAGCTGGATGGTGCTGACTTCCTGGTGGAGACAGGTCGAGCAGGGATATTTGGAGAAAATATCCTTGTGGAAGTGAAAAGATATCTACTGCTGCTATAACACTGCATGCCTTGCATCTTTTCCTGTCCAGATGCATGTGTTAAGGATGGGAAAACTAAAAATAAAAGAAAGGAAACTTGAAATGACCCAAGGCAGATGTCCATATGCATCTCAACTGTCCAAATGTTTGCAGAACGTCCAGATTTTTGCCTATTATTTTTGGTCTGTTTCTGTTAAAATTTATGATTTTCTGGCAAATCATTAAATAACAATAGATATTTGAATTTCAGATTTCATATCCTTCCGAAAAATGTATGTTAATGCAAAAACTTTTAATATATTAACTAAGTTTATAAAAGCAGTATTTAAAAATTGCCCTTATTTTTGGCCCTTTGTCAACCATTATTTTTGACGTTGTCCAGGTTTCTAATGTTACAATTTGAGAGGTATGCACGATCACCCTCCTGGTGGTGAATGAATAGACCAATAGGCTGTGAAGGAAGCCGATGATTGACAGACAGTAGGGAAAATTTTTTGCCATGAATAGAGAGACCAGGGTAGTAACTAAATTGGCTTCAGCTATACAACAGTCAGCATATTTTTTTTTCTGAAATTGACAGCAATAATCCAAAAATCAACTTTAAGTAACTTCATTATTGCAGCTGCATCTTTCAAGAAAGGGCAAACACCACTGAAGCGCTACATTGAATAGATTACATTGCAGTTGGAAACAGGTTAGTACATTAGTACATAGTACTGTCTCATTGTGCATCTTAACAGTTAATGCAGATACCTTCCCCATCAACCATGACAGCAAGCATTTTCTTGGAGAAACCAGTGGAAATAAATATTTCTGAAGCCACTTTTTGGGGCACTTTAGCCAAGCAAAGAAGTATATCCTTTGCGATAGGTAAACAAAAAAAAAAGAAATTAGCTTTCACAGTACTTTAATGCACCCTTCTTCTCAGTACAGAAGTTAGGAGGGATATTGAGACTGTGTTGCAAAGTAGTCCCAATATAGTGAATTGGAGTAGTTTCTCAGGGTGTGATAATAAAGGGCAATGCAACCTGGTACAAAACCATTCAACAATATCACCGCAGTGCTCACCATTTATCAAGTGTAAACTTTTATTATTCTTCAATTACTAGCTCAAAGGACATTGTCTACACAAACTGAAACATCACAAGTCACTTCTCTGGGGACTAGTACAATATTGCAGAGATTTGAGGTGTTGAACCTTTCTCTTAATATGTTTCATGAGACATTCCAAGACTTAATAGACACAATATGAAGCCAATAAATTGTTGTAAAAATGCCTTAACTGACGGAAGAATTTACTTCCACCAATAACTTGAAACAACCAACTTATGTGTTCAAGACATGAATGTCAAGAAAGTCAGCTCAAGAGTAGAGCTTGAGAACATATAACATATAGTTATGATGGTCGAAACACAACCCTGCAGCTTTATATCTTCCATGCATCAGTTGGAGAAAAAGATGCAAGAGTATGAAGTGTTTTGCAGCTTTGAAAGCTGTAAAGAATTTAGTATCACCACACACGGACAGTAGACAGAAAGAAAGTGTACCTGTCTTGAATGAATGGTTTTACAAGCTATTAGACACTTAAATCTACCACATTTGTTGTTGGTTTGTGTGACAGCAAAGTATATAGAAGCTTTTAAACCTGTGAAAATGCTTTAAACATGATTCTATGGTAACTGCTGTTATTCCATAGCACAAGACTAGAGCATAACAGCACTGAAAGGTGATTAACAAAACTTTGTTAAACAGGTTTCTTACATTAGAACCATACTTAACAAAGATGTATTCCCCCAAATTGTAACATAATCATAGTTCTGCATACACTACAGTAGTGTTTTGAATGCTAAATTCAGGGACTGTCTTGAATGTAATCTCTGTCAGTTCCAGATAAAGACTTTCAGTTTAGAAGCTGGATCAAAACATTATAATCTTTATTTTATTGGTATACTTGAACACTGGGGAACACAACAAATGGCGTACCATTCAGTTGTTAGATCTCTGGCAGTACTGCTTGTTGTTAAAGTTGATAAATTCGACATTCAGTTTTGACATCATGCATCACATGGAACCTCATAAGAAACATTGTTATAGACTTTTTGTTGTCCAGTGTTTTGTCTCTGCCAGATTAAAAAAAAGTAATTCAAGTTGCTGTAAAGCATAAGATTTTAGTGGATCCCTTTCAAGTATCTGTATATCAGTATCCCCCAACAAAATAATGCTGAAGTGCAAGGTATTTGCAAGTCTTAGGGAAATTCTGTTTCAAACATCCATTGACTCCTGTTTTGTCTTTCTAGTGACATTGCTGATAGATCTTAAAGGAATGATATTGCCATTCAAAAATCCAACATTACTGAAAAGGAACTTATAGCCTTCAACCTTTTTATCAGTTGATCTCCCTTAGACTTTCCATGATAGGAATGTCTTTGATTGACTCTGTTTTCTTCTCTCTGTTTTATTTTGTTTTGTTTATGGAAGGATAACCTGTATTCTTATTAGCCTGTTTTTTTTTGGTTAAGTCTACAACATTCAACTTGTGTTTACTTAATATTAATGGTTTATATTGCACCACCAAAATAAGAAATTTGTTTTACGTATTATCTAAGTTAATAACACCAGCTGTAACATTTTAATATATTCAGGAAACTCAAAAACAGCAGTCCCAAAGGATGGCGCAGCAGGACGAACACCAATAAAAATAATCCACCACACTGGTTGAACAATAAAGGAAACCACCGGTATTAGTGAACACCACCATTTATTATCGCTTTCTTCTCAAAGAGACTTCATCAGAATGAATTACTCATACAATTATTGCAGCTTATACATCAAACTGTGGTGTTCGCTAATACCGGTGGTTTCCTTTATTGTTCAACCAGTGTGGTGGATTATTTTTATTGATATTCAGGAAACTCATTTACTGGACAACAAACAAAATCTTTGAGAGAATCATCTTTTTGTTGAAAAAAGCATTGGTAAATCCTAATAATAATAATAATAATAATAATAATAATAATAATAATAATAATAATATGCTCAGGAACTGCCATTTGATTTGTTCTACCAGTTTTTCTATGGAACAAATTTATAAGGATCCTTAACACATAATTATTAATGTTGGTGTCATCAGTATGTATGCACCTTTTTACAGATTATAAGGCATTGTTAAATAATTTAGAACAGGGTTAACTCAAATAATCTGACCAAATGTAATTCTTAGAAGGACATTCAGTGCTCATGTTCATGCTTCTAAACAGTTAAGTTTAGATAATGGGATTATTTCAATAAAAATAAATTATACCGTAAAAAATGTATTCATCTGCACGATGCATGGATTCATAACTACAATGAGAGATAAGGGTTTACACTACTGGGTAGTAATCATAAACATTATTCAAGGATAGATTGTATAGTTATTACTTTAGTCTCTCACAGGGGATTGCACAAGCAGAATGTCTTCCACATTCACCATCACATCATTCTCAACTGCAATTATACCGATCAGTTTGCTTATACTTTATACACTCTTTGCAAACCAGCTGGCAGATTTGATGCAGTTGTTAGGAAATTCATTCTGGTCTATGTAAAACCCTTTAGCGCTGTCAAACAGACAGCAAGCAGAAACAAGGCATCCTTCGAAAGAGTGAACTGCTTTAAAAGTTGTTTGATAATTCATTCTGTGACACTTTTTCTTTATAAGTGTGGCAATGCAAAATATCTAACATTTTTCAAAAATGTACTTTGTGCTGTTGTTATTGTTTGGGCTGCACTGTCCCCTTTAATCCTTAGCATGAGACCCAGTCTTAACAGCTCTTAGCGGTACTTAACAAGCTTGTCATTTTCTGTTTTTGGGAAGTAATCTTGGGGGTCCATATTAAATCAGGGAACGCTTAAAAAAGCGAACGCTGATTTATTGACCCTCTTTAAGCAAAAGCTAAAAATCCTGAACACTCGGAACAGCAATTTTTTTCCCAGGGAAAAATATTGCTGGGCCGTTTTTGGGACTTTGCCATTTCCTCCACTGTGGTGCGATCTCGCAGTTAATATATTTAAGTAGGGGGTGTGTGGGGGCAAAGCCCCTCACACTTTATTGAATGTTTTGAAGTTGTTTTTTTTTTTGTGGAACAGCAATTTTTTTCCCTGGGAAAAAAAATCACTGTTCGGAGTGTCAGGATTTTAAGCTTTCACTTAAAGAGGGCCAATAAATCAGCATTCACTTTTTTAAGCGTTCGCTGATTTAACATAGACCTTAATCTTGGCACATCATACATTACATAGTGGATTATGAATGGATCTATGATCATAACTAGCTTATTATGTACTTGATAACATGGATACCAAGAAATTAACCGTAAGAGCAAAGTACATATTAAGGGTTATGACTGTTGAAAGATAGTCATAATTCTTTGCAATGCATGGGGCTTTAGCTGCTACATGTGTCACCATTTACAGGGGAAAACTGTATGAGCATGAAGTGTTTTTCCGGCTTGACTTTCAAAGCCTCTGAAAGCCAGTGAAACACTTTTCACTGTCAGAGGGCAGGAAAAAAATGAAGGGTACCTCTGAAGAATGAAAGTCTTTAAAAGCTGTTAGATACTTCATTTTGCCATACTTTTTGTTTCGAAGTCTAGCAATATGAAGTACCTAACAACTTTCAAAGTTGTTTTACTTTCTGTTGCTGTTCTACACTGGCTAACACTGTCCCTTGCTAGTTCCAAGCATGATATCCCATCTTAAAAGCCCTTACAGATGCTTAACAAGGGCTTGATAAGCAACTTTTTTATCTCAAAATGGTGTTTAACTAGCTTGTATTTTCTCCATATTTGGAGAGCTAGGATGTAAATTCATGCATTACAAAAAGATAATGTCTACTTTACATAAAAAAATATTTTACCTGTTAATTATATGCATGGCAATAAATGCCATCCTCTGCATGTATTACTGACTCCTCCCTATGGTAAATTATTATGTCTTAGGATGTTATATAGTGATTTGGAAGATTTGTGACAGAAGCTTATACTTTAATGTTTTGGATGTACCCCAAGCATGTAATTGTGATAAAACTGGAAGGTTACTAGTAGTTCCAAATATGTTGATAAAATGCTTTTTTATATAATGTCTTAACAGAAGCATTTTTCATAGGGTTAAAAATGCATGGACTTTTTCTGTTCAGAGATTAATAGTACAATGTATTGCTAAAGCCTAATCCTTCTCATATTGTGGAGCTAAAAACATAGCAAATATATTGCTGCGTAATCACTGTTCATTTCCAAGATAATCTACAGTCTGTACAATTTAGCTATCTGGGGTTGGCCTGTGGTATGGGGATAAAGCCCTGACTATGATCCAGATGATTTGAGTTTAGTTAGTCACTCAGGTGCTGGAGAAAATAGGGTGGGGTGGGTTGGAATGAGCAGCTGATGGTGCCTTATCCATACGGGGGATCAGTCTAACTTACTGAAGTGTTGGTATCTAGCAGAGGAAGAGTGCCTTGCATGCTGCAGTAGGGGCATGCACTAGGTCCCTGCAAAGCTACATATATTGTAGACTTCTTGGGGCTTGTGTGGGTATGTACATGCCTGCATGGAGAAGGCACTGTGTATTCTTGCACCTGTGAGTGTGCATGCAAGCCTTTAAAGGATTAGATTAGTACCATATACAAAACAATCCTATTGGCTGCCTAGATGAGAGTCAGTCATAGCTGGTGTATATTAACTAAAAGGTCACTCAGTGGTTTTGAGATGTTGGACATGAGAGTACAAGGTGGGTTATCAGTCAACCAGGATTGAGCTGCCATTCAGGTAATTTAAACCGTTTTACTTGCGCTATAGGTGCTGAGTTTGGTGGGTGAGAGGTAATGCAAATTATCCTATTAGAAATTGCTGATCATGAAGATATGGTGATACCGATTGAAAGTCCAGTTGGTTAGGATAGTTCAGATTTAGTGAGGAGGCTTAATTATAATCACAGCAACATCAATCTCAATGATGAAAGTCCTGAAACTCAAGACCCTGTTGGTGGACAGGATTAAGGAGTGTTTAGCCTGAGGAATGGGAAGTGACTGTGTTCACAGAAATGGCAATCACAGTGATGTAATGCTTGAAAGTCAGGACCATATTTGTTTATAGCATTAAGACATGCTTAGCCTGGGGGGTACGTATGACTAACGGGGAAGGCTGGGGAAGGAAAGGGGAAACAATGTGATCTAACAATGCTTTTTCCCCTCATGGAGGCTGCCTCAGATACAGAGGGCTAGAGATTTCCATATCATGGGGTCAAACCTCTCAGTCTTTTATCTCCGAAACGAGTGTGGAACAAATAGGCAAAATGTGGAACACTTGCCAACAGCTTACTAACAACTTAAACTAGGGAGCTCAGAAGATGGTTAAAATGTGTTATTCTACACATAAACAAATATTATTTTTTAAACAAGAAATATCTTCATTAAATTATCACTTATGACATAGGCAAACATACATGTATATAAATGAAAACAAACCATATTGACATAATCCCAGCTGCAAACATTTTACATCACAAACCATATTGATATCATCCTAGTTACATTGTACATCACTTATAATCTACCCAGTCATTGTTAGTCAAACATTACATAGCGCATTCAAGTTCTGCCTTCTTTTAAACCTCATTCCTCCCCTAGATGTATTGTTCCCATAATTCCCATTTTTTCCAATGTAACTTGCTCTTACATTTTTTAAAGATCCCAAGTCCAGTTGTTTTGTCTCTGTTGATATATTCACTAGTTCTAATACAGTTGGTTTAGACTTTGAATTCCATTTTCTACTAGTTGCTCTTTTGGCAGCCACCATAATTAGACTCAGCAAGGCCTTACCATGTCTAGGCAATTCCAATTCTGCATCATAGCTCAGAAAAATCATTTCCCTAGTTACACCAATTTGCTCACCCAGTATCTCTAACAGAGTAGTCTGCAGGGAATCTTTAAAGTCTACCAACCATTACACTCCCAGAAAATATGTTTCCATTTACCTCTTTCTTCCCCATCACACCTCCAACAGTTGCTGTCTACATGAGGACATATTCTATAGAGTTTGCTTGGGGTGTAAAACTATCTATGTAAACATTTCCAAGCAAAAATCTTAAATCTTCTAGATTTTATTGCATATTTGGGAGACATACATATATCCCCCATTGTTTATTTATGAATTACTTATCCAATCTCTCTTCCCAATCCTTTCTAACCTCATCTGATCGATTCTTATAGTTATCATGAAATATTTTATATGTTCTACTAATTATTCCTTTTTAATGGCAGCTTCTGTTCTAGATTCTACCAAAAACTCTACTAGTGCTTGTCTTTTCATTTAGGACCCCCTACTTCTATCTCTTTGTCTATACTCTGATATCAGTCTTTGACAGAGAAGACAATCTCTAACCTGCAGTCCAAATACATTCTTGGTTGGCATATTCCCATTCTATTACCTTTCCCTCTCTAGTTATTTGCTCCCAATAATTTGGTTCTTTTGCCAGTTTTCTCCAATAAATTCCAGCCTCCTCTTGGCTATTGTCTGTATACCAAATTGCAGTCATCCCTATCAGCAGAATCTCCTTTCTCCATTCCTGTATTGGCTTAGTTCTTAGAATACTTTCCACTACTTTATGAATATAATATTCTGCATGATTGTTGATGTTCTCCTTAAAGATCTGCATCCAGAATCCCAGTCTCTCCTCCCCACAGTTTCATCACCATCCCTTTCCACTTTGAATTATAGGTTTCTGCTTGTGCTATGTATAGGAGCCTTAACTGTGCAGCTCTGACATACCCCTTCAAGTCAGGCAATCCCAATCCACCTTCTTCTATTGGAAGAATCAACTTATCCCATTTGATTCTTGCTGTTTTCCCCTCCCAAATAAAATCCATCGGCTCTTTATTAATTGCTATCCACAACATCTCCTCTGGTTGATAAAAATATGCCTGACCTGTGTATAAGACTAAAGGGGCTAAAAACATTTTAACTGCTTGTATCTTACTATCCATAACCATATAACAGAGCTTCCAATTTCTCAGTTTTTGTATTATCTTTTGTTTAGTCTCTTCCCACATATCCTTAGCTGCCACACTGGAATCATTTTAATCCATGCTCCTAAATACTTTATTTTATCATGTCCCCCTAAATATGGATATTGCTGACCCAATTCATGTGTGGGTACATAATTTACTGTTATTGCCTTTGTTTTAGCTTCATTAATTTTGTATCCTGAAAATATTTGAAACTGTCACAAAATGTTCCACAACACTGTAATGTCATTCTCTAGTTTTGTCAGGTATAAAATAATACCATCTGCAAACAGAGCCAACTTTTCTTGACTACCATATCAATTATATCCTTGAATTTATGAGTCCCTTATTTTCTTTGTCAATGGTTCTAAATATAATGCAGATAATGCAAATAAGAAGGGGGAAGAGGACACCCCTGTCTGGTTCCTCTGCTCAAGCAGAAATTATCAGAGAGGACCCCACCCACTTTATCCGTCATATAGCCTCCAAATCAACTTCATAATTTTATCAGGGAATACATGCTTCCATTGCCCTGCTCATAAAGTCCCAACTTACTCTGTCAAATGCTTTCTGTGCATCACGACCCACCAACAACACTAGTATTTTCTTACATTCTGCTTCCCTCTGGATCATCACTGTTAAATGTCAGATGTTTGCCTCTCCTCCACAAAAACACATTGATCTATATCTATCAATTTTGGCATCACTTTGCCATTCTTTTAGGCATTATAGTCATAAACACTTTATAATCATAGTTTAGTATTGCAATGGGCTTGTATGAAGCTAGATCTGATGGGTCTTTACCCTCTTTAGGTATTATAGCTAATACCACTTTCTTCCAGGATGTTGGAACTTCTCCTATTAAAATACTGTTAAAACCTTCCAAATATTTATCAGTTATTTCCCTTCTAGCTTCCAAACTTCCACAGACGTACCATCTATTCCTGGGGACTTTCCTGTAGATTGGTTATACATCACCATTTTTATCTCATCTCCTCTTATCCTGTTAGTAATTGAATCTCATTTACCTTTATCCTTAAATATTTCCATTTGTATCTTGATTTCCATATTTCTCTGCTTTATACAGGCTTTCATAGAATTTCCAAAATATTTCTAATACCTCTACAGGATCTCTTGTTACCTTTCTTGTTATAGGCTGCCTAAGCTTGGCAACAGCTCTTTCTACTTTCTGTTACATGAGTCATTGTGCTAAAAGTTTGTGTGCTCTAGAGTTATCATAAAACATTTGTTTAACAGCAATCTTTCTAAACTCATGCATATTATTGAGGTAATCCCCTATTTTCTATTTAGCTTTCTGCGGTTGCTCCTCTTCTTGTTCTGTGAGATTCCCCCTATTCTGCAATACTTTAACATTTTTTCAGTCCCTCTAAATAATTCTTGTTACTTCTTAACTATATCTCCTTGTCTTTTATTTCCACCCTATTTTTAAACTCCAGTTTAATTTTCCCCACTCCTACTATTTTTTTCAGAGAGATCTTCTTTCTCTCAAAAAGCTCTGAAATATCCATGATGACATTTTCTTCCTATCCCCCTTTTTTAAACAGATAGGTGGGAAAGTGTCAGTGTCTCATTTTTATTTTATTACCCTATGTTTTTAATTTAGTTATTATTGGTACATTATCTGAAATAGTTATTGAGTGAATGTCAAGAGACCTTCAATTAAATGCGTATGTTTTGTGAAATGTAAATTCTGTCTAGCCTCATTTTTGTATCTTGGGGAATAATATATAAATTCAGTCTGAACTCCTAGTACTTAATTCACATCTTCCATGCCAAGTATTTCGTCTATCCTCCTTTTTCTTCTGGGCTCCCAGCCACATCTTCACTTCTGCAAAATCAAATCTCAAATCCCATTCCAGTCCCCATTCCCATCCTTGCTGAAAGATTATTTCATATTTCGATTTTTCTTAAGCTCCATCTCATCATTGGCGGGCGGTTTTAGGAATATAAATAATAATGTCCTCCTCCTCCCTCCTCCTGCCAGTAGCCCCTAGTACAACAAATCTATTATCTCTTCATCTTGCAATATATATACTTCTTTTTTTTTGTTGTCCCAGGTATTCTGCTGAGTAACAGTCCTGAAAACCTTTCTTTATCAAATTCACATATTCATTTCTTTCCATGTCTTGTCTCCTGTAGCATAACTATTTGCACTCTACATTTTTAATGTAGTTCACTGCTCTTTCTTTTTTAGTTCATAGATAGGTTCATAGATTAGTACTAAGCTAACTGCCCTTGCGAGCCATTTTAAGCCTAGCCAATTATCCCTTGTGAGACTCAAACCCTGCACCTTGTGTTTGTAAGGCAAACACCTCAACCATTCGGCCACCCTCCCAACCCTTTTTGTATTTATCTATGAGACCATTGACATTTAAAGACATTACATAAAGCATCATTGTGTTAAAAAGTTATTATTCCCACTTTTTATGCATAACAGCATTTTTTGTTAAATTTCTACTTCCAGCTTTTGTGCTACATGCATACAGTGTTTGACAGGTTGAACCTTTATACAGTTGTTTCTTGTCATATCCATTTGAGCCCATGTCACATCTTATAAAACTTTTTATTTTATTGAAAGCCCTCAAACCCCCCCCCCCACATACACCCAATACCCCCCAAAACCTATTAACTTAATACTAACACAAAAAACTATGTACATCATCAAATATTGATATTTTACCCTCCTAATAGGAACAAATGTCCCAAACTGACAGCCACACTCACAGACCTGAGTTAACCCAAAAGAACAGTTATCCATGTTAAGATGCATGGTGCAGCCTGTGCTTCTACTAAGTGCTGTCTGGTTTTGTCTTATCTTTATACCTGTCCTAGGTGGGAAAACACCTGAATGCTTTCAGAGAACATGATCTCCTATCCAATTTTTCTTTATCAGATTGGATTCAATTTCTCTTTATCAGATTGTCTCCATATAGATATGAGGACCAGATACAGAATTGCTACTAAGCATACATTTATTTGCTAGAAAAAAAACCTTATAATATTCAATATTCTTTTTCATGTACTTGCTTTCTCTTGAAACTTGTTACTAGATTAAGCTAAGGATCTTAATTCAGTCATTCTCCCATGCAAGAATGAGAAAAAGTACATTAATTTTTTTTGTCATGATCTTTTAAACATACTTTTTTTACATTGCAGTGCCTATATTTCTTAAAACTGAACAAGGTGAAAGAGAGAAGAAAGGTGAAAGAAAAAAAGGAGTGCCTATTTACAATAGAATCCCCATAACACTTAAAAACAAATTTACTTTGTAGCATGCAAAGAAAACCATACACTATAAAAATAGCACTATTAAGGAAAAAAATGTTTTACTTACAGCTAACTTTCTCCCTCCTCTTCCCCTTCCCTAAGTATTTTTCCGAACATTAATGACATGAAGTAGGGCATATACTTTAGAGTTCCCCAGAAGTTCAACAAAGTCCAAACAAGTCCAATATTTCTAGATTTTCTTGTTCTGTCATATTTCAGAAATATAATTATTGCTTTGTAATCACACATTTGTCAATTTTCAAGTTACTGGTTTTATTCCTATTCATCTCCATCTCCCAAATCCTGTCTCTGCTTCATTTCCAATGTACTCTCAATTCTTCTAATCAGCTATTGCACTCCCTTCCTTCTCTCCAGCATTTTGTGTTGAAACATTGAAAAAGGTTCCACCAGCCCATTCTCTCTGTGGTCTTTATTGCCAGAAGAAGATGAAGATGAAGAAGAAGAATATCCTTTCATTTCATGGCTCAATTTGTTGGACAGACTTTATATATTTCTTCCTTAGCATGTACTTCATCAAAAAATGATTTTGTCCCTCCAGGGAAGAATATTTTGAAGATAGGTGGGTACAGCAGTTTGAATCTCATGCCTGCTTCTTGAAATTCCCTGAATAGTGGAATAAATTTACTCCTGTTCTGCCTGGTATACAGTGAGTAATCATTTTCCACAAACACTGCTGTCTCAGACTTTTAGCACTTGTCCTTCTGCTACAGTTTTGTCAGAATCAACTCCTTCTGCTGGTAGGAGTACAACTTTATTATTACAGGCATAGGTTGCTTTCTCATAGCCAGGTTTGTAGCATACACATGATTTGCCCTTTCAGTTAACAACTCCTGCTGTTGAATACCATTCCAGTTGCTTATTTGTGCTTTCATAAAATTAATACAGTTTGTTCCTTCCAGCTTCTCTGGTACAGATGAAAATCTCAAGTTTTTCCTATGTGCTCTGTCCTCTAATTCTATTATTTTTTAAACATCTCTTCCTGAGCATTCTCATATTCAGCCAGCCTTTTCTTCATTCCGATCTCTGATTTTTGCAGTTTTATCACCTCATCTGAATATATGTTTAAAGCTTCTTCCATTTTTTCCACCCTTTTGTTGTTGGAGTTGATACACTCCATCAGTGTTTCATTTATTGTAACCAGGTCTGTGTGCAGTTGACTTGTGAATTCCTCTAGGTTACTGGAAGTCATGTCTGGAGTTTGTACTGCTTTCTGCTGAACAGCTGCAGTACTTTTCCCAGTCAATGTTTTTTCCTCATCTTTTGTAGCTGATTTTCCTTTAGGTCTTGTGTATTTATTTTTTCCTGGCATCCAGGTAGTGCACTTAACAGCCAGTTACTAAAATTTACCCAGAAACACAAAAGTCCACTGGCCTTCTCTGCTGAGTTTCTGTCTTCACACTGGAAGAGCTAGAATTAAGCTGTTACTCAATGTACAGCCATCTTGGAAGTCCCATAAAATGTATTGTGATGCATTAATATGATTCACTACTACTTATTATGGATATCAGTTAAAAAATTCCTAATACTGAATGACTAACAGACCCTTCAATATGGAAATGTGAGGATGTGGACTTTTTGAGGCTCAAAATGAGGAACATTCCTCATAATGAGGTACACTTGAGAGGTATGCATGGGGTGTCCAGGATCTCCAAGTCAGAACAATACCTCTTCTTGTTCACCTATAACATTCTAGGCAGACAAGTAGTGTTTAGTTTGGAAGGAACTTACTATGGAGTGAAATTATGCAGTTGAATGTGGAGAGAATCTCAGGATAGCAGAAAGTGATATGTGGTTATAATCTGATAAAAATAAAAAAATAAATAAATAAGATACTTAATAAACTTAATTTTTAAGACAACATGATACAGTGCTTTACGTAAATATTTGTATCATGTAAATTGTGCACAATTGTAATGTGTGAGTTCTTACTATTGCAATGTATTAACACTAGTAATTCTCCTGTAGCTAGGTTGCAACACTTGATTGACAACCTCACATCTTACAGCCCTAGACCTTCAACCAATCATAGTCTCTACACATGCTCACTAACACTACCAATCCTTGTGCTAACCACTGCTTAATCTCCTACACCAAAAGGGCCTCAAGTTCCAAGTATTACATCATTGTGATTGACAGCTTCACCAGACTAACCATTCCTTAATTCCCTCCACCACAGGGCTTCAACTTTCAGGCATACTGTAAATGTGTTTGACATATTTATAAATGTAATCATTTCATCTGTTCTTTAATCATTTTCTTCTATACCTCTCAACTGTCCCCGTTTTTCATGGACATCCCTTATTTCTACTCATAATTTAGCTTTGTCCCTCTTTTAATCCCTCCTAGGATTGATGACTTTTGAAGAAAAGGTGGTGAATTACACTTAATAAATAATCACAATAGATAGAGTTATAGACTTCTTTTACTTCAGAAAATGCATATTAATTCATTTTCTGTTATTCTATTAATGTCTCAAGTTAATATTACTGGTATTTTAAAAGTGTCCATGATTGTTCCTGATTATTTCTGGATTTGTCCCTGATTCAGTTCAAATTTGTCCTTGATTGGTTGAGAAATATGACACTGTCTTCTTCAACCACTTGGCATTTGAATCTGTGTCATTATGTCACATTCATTGTTGTCTCCTAACAGGATTATTGACAGCCTCCCTACCCACCAGACCTTGATTCTATAGGGATTTGACTAAATAAGTTCAAAATTACCTGACTGACAATGCAAGCCTGGATGATTGACAGCCCTCCTCACCTTCTGTTGTCCTACATTTCAAAAGAATGTAATGCAGCTTGAGTTGACATGCACTGGCTATTGATTAGCAACTACATGCTACCCCTTTCCTCTGCCCTTTGCACTTCCACTATGCTTATGCTAGTTGTGTGTGCAACAGCTTTCAAAACAAAGATCTGACAAAATGTGCACTGACAGATAAAAATGTTTATCCTTTTAATAGAGTCACGCTCATTAGCTCCAACATGGGAAGTGCTTTAATTTTAGCAATTTTCTCTTTTTTGTATTAAATGGAAGTTAATTGGAGATTTTTCTTTAAAACTAGCTGTTAGTATCCCATTGGTCTATTTTAATTGTTTTTTTTTTTTTGTATTTAAACTTGAATTTTTCTGTTTATTTTTTCCTGTTACTCTTTGAAGATGTAAGTCATGATGACAGAGATTTCAGTTGTGTAGTTTTGTAATAAGCTGATTCCTTTGTGGTTTTATATATTTTTTATTGCATTTCCTTTACTTTGTCAATGACCATGTTGGGGTTGATTCTTCTGTTGCATTGCAGTATCCCACTTAAGCCCTTACAATGTTGATTCACATGTATATGACCAGTGTTAACTGGTATAAGCATCCAGCTATGAGCACCAGCCAGCGTGTCAAAACTGACAAATGAGGTATGTGGGGAGGCAGAGGGGGAAAGAGCCACCATAGATGCAAACAGAGAGATGTATTATTTAGGTGACCCTACTTTGTACATGTTGGATTATTCTTTCCACAGTATTGCAATATAATGATGTTTGAACATTAGAGACAATCCCTCACCCCTTCTTTGAGGCAGCAACAACTCCTGGTCCACCTGCAAACCCAGCCCAGAACTTCTGTGCCTTGATCTCCATCAGGACAACAGAAATGATCTGCCACTTCCAGAATGTTCCTGTTCTTCCCCTGGAAGAGTCAGCAGGCTTAACCTCATCATTTCAGTGCTGGTGGCATATCAGGATAAAGCCCTGTATATGCTCCAAGCAACCCGAATTCAATTAGAATGTTGGAACCCTAGGAGGGAGAATGTGCGTGCCCAACCTGGGGGGAAAGAGCAAAGCCAGTTTCAGATTGTAACAGACCCTCAGAGGCTTCTGCCTCTTAAACATAACAGCCACACTCTTAGACTCCCTTAATCAGGGTCAATTAGTTACTTCCAGGTATAGAGGAATGAGTGCAGAGGATGGGCTGCTCCCTTTTACTGCAGCTCTCAGCATGCTCTCCCTGTTGCTACAGATGTGAGAATGCACACCAAACACATGTTTTATCTGTCTTGCATACATTCTCTTGTCTGACATACAGGGGACATTATGGGGGGAAGATGACTTCCAAAAGACTTAATGCGTGAGTGGGTTCAGTATTGTTCATCCTCTGTCAGGAACAGTTAATGGAGTTTGTTGACATAGGCTGTTTAAGAATCTCATTACCTGGTCCTGGTGTACCAGGTAGCCTTAACATTTATGGCATTGAACAGCATTGGGTAGTATGCAGAGTACTCTTTCCCTTGTAGGATGTCATTCCAGGGATGTAACTCAAATTTAGTACCAGGATAGCATTAAAAGATTACATAGGCTCTCTGCAATGCCAACCTGATTTTAGATATGCATTAATCACCAGAAATTTGGCAGGTTTGAATGTATGTCTTCTAGAAGAATAAATGTACTAAAATCATATATTGCTCATTTGGAGTTTTTTCACCCATAATGCCTTATTTCCACCAAATTAGAGATGGTGTAACAGATTTCAGTTTTTATGAAAGAAGTTTTGTGGTGAGAAGGCTGTTCTAGGGTAACCTGGTCAACAAGCCATAATCAGATAATGTTGCTATTTAAATAAATCAAACTTGCCACTCCAGCAATTAATACTTAAATTGCGTGCTATTCATAGTCCAGGATTTTGTAGCTGTGTAGCCCTTATCCACAAAGAATGCCACTACATATACATTTAAATAAAACTAGTGCATGTTATTCTCACAAAGGAAATGCAAACGCATCTTGAAAAACACACCTACTTATGGCAAAATGGTAAAGTACCTAAAGATAAATATTAAGTATATATCAAGAACTAGGTGGAAACCATAAGCTTCATATGACTTTGTATGTATTTGGATATTTTGGACAGAGGTGGCTCTGGGCAGTCACACTTGAAAGACATAAGACAAGCTGTGGACTATACAGCTTTTATTATTAACATTTTAAAAAATAAAGTGGAGTAATATGTTTTATATAGGCCAAATAATTCAGCAGAACGGCAGTTCTAAAACTCCAATAAACAAACAAAAAGACTGCAGTCGGTCTCTTCTCTTCTCCAACACCAAACAAAACCACAGAGCTTCAGTGAAATTAACGCTTTTTTATTCAAAAAAAAAATAAATACGCGCTTCCATCCTACATACAGGACTTCATCAGACAACCATTTTGACTCAAAAGCCATTTAAATAATCTCTAAGTCACCTGTTTAAATGAAATACACTCCTTCAGTTTAAAAACTAAAATCTCCCTTTACATCTCATAAATATTTAATGCCTACTCTCTGAAAAGTGTCTTTGTGCTAAACTTGATTATTCCACATCATTTATTTATATAAATAATTTGAATTAAAATACATATAATAAACATTCATGAATAATTTACTAATAAATTATTATAAAACATCTAATTAAAAATATCTTAAATAAATTAGTTTAAAAACTCAGGTATGTGTGAAGAAGATATATATTTTGTTCCTGTGTGTGTGTATCAATAAAGATTTCCTTATAGGGCATTTTTTGTGAATACCTGTTGAGATGTGTGACCCTGTTGAAGGAAAGTGTAAGGTAGGAAAAAACTGAAACAGGAGATACAAAACAAAGAGGGAGATACAGCAGAAAAACATCAAGAAGGTTGTACTGAGGGAGGTGGGAGAGAAGGCGTACTGTGTTTTAGGTGGGGTATAGACCCCCCATTTTTTCATTTTTTTAATAAGGGGAGGTAAGAGGGTGTAGGAGATAGGATAGGGGAAGGAAGGGGTGTTGACAAGTGATGCCCAACAGGAGTACCTTGTTCACAAGGCCTCAAAGGTTTCAACTGCCAGATGATGTTGCAGAAATTTCAAGGTGTTGATGGGAGGATGTGCCACTGCCTCAACCATGTGACAATGTCCCTGAATGAGCAGACGGTGGAAATTCCATAACCTGGGAGCTGTGTGGCTGGGCTGGGCTGCTCCTATCTTATTGGGAAGCACTTTTACCTTTAAGCAAGTTTATTTTAAAAAAATCTAAATCTTAAAATCAAAATAGAATGAAAAGGAAATGATGTATACATGCTATGAACAATGGGGGAGAAAGTACATAGCTTTGGGAAGTATGGGAATAGGAAGTATAACATATGCTTATGTAACATTGGGAACAATAACATGGGAATGTTATAAATGGAGTAATGATATGGGAAGTGCTTATGTATACTTGGGAACAATAACATGGGAAGTGCTTATGTATACTTGGGAACAATAACATGAGAGAACAATAGTAATACTAGGGGTAATGACATAGGGAAGTGCTTATCATGGGAACAATGATGGACACATGGGAAGTAGGATATGGGACATGGGACATGGGAAGTGAAGTATGGAACAGCAATGGGAAAGGAAGTGCTTATATATTATATATCATGTGACATGGGAAGTGCTTAGTGCTATCTAGGGACAAAACAATGGGGGATGTTATGTTGTATCATGGGAACAATGACATGGGAAGTGCTTATGTATCATGGGAACAATGACATGGCAAGTGCTTGTGCAAACATAGGGACAATGATATGGGAAATGCTAAAGCATACAGGGGAACAATGACATGAGAAGTGCTTATGCATACATGGGAACAATGATGTGGGAAGTGCTTATGCATACATGAGAAGAATGACATGGGAACATTATATGTATACATGTATGGAATGACATGGGAAGTGCTTATGCATACATGGAAACAATGACATGGCAAGTGCTTATGCATACCTTAGAAGAATGAATGTATCGCTATCAAATCTGCATGGGGTTTGCATTTTACTTTCTACACATATAACATAAAACATAAATAAATCTCAAAGAGATTGTGTATTATATGAATTTGTTTACAGTATTGTACTGGAACCACCCTTTATAAATATTTGTACTTATATATCTAATAAAATCAGTTAAAAAGAAATATGCATGCATATATACATTGCTTTTAGATTTGTTTTGTTAATAATGTATGTGAAAGCAGCAATAGGCCTTCAGTTACCATTATTATAAGTACTACATGATTATATACAGTAACAAAATCTGTTAAAGACAGAACACTGTAACACTACAACTGTAGTTACTACTTTACTTCTTGTATAGCTGACTTCAACCCCCATGCTGCTGGCATCCATTTCTGCTGGATAGGATCATGTAAACAAGATTGTCTGCTAGATAGAGAAGGCATAAGACAATTTGTGTTTACCTGTATTTCAACTTTTTATCCTTAACATTACTGATATAACTAAAAATATTATATTAAGGCATTCATGTTTAAATATTTATGGAATACTTTATTCTTATATTATATTATTTAATTGTATTGAATTCTCATACAGATGCAATATGGGTTCTAGATGGACAGATGATAAAATCATCTGAGAAGTACTGGTAGAACTGAATTCATCCTCAAGTCCTAGAAGGAGTGTGAACCTGTTTCGATGAGGTTTTACCTGTTTCACAATCTCACCAAGACGACACTGATATGTAGACTGTATTTTATACAGCATATATCATGGACAGAAGTAGGTTAAAAATAAAAAAGACAGCTGGGTGCACAAGTCCCTGGATAAAAAAGTGCCCAAGTCTGGTAGGCGCGCTGTTGCAGGGCTGGAGAAAATAAACGTGTATGATCCTTAACACATAGAAACATTCCTACAATGGAGTTAGGCTGGGCTCAGGTGGAGGATGGCCCCACTTTTGTAGGAGGAAATAGCTGTCCACAAAAACTGACAGGCCAAAAAGAGCCATAAAAATGATAGAGTGGACTCCTGAGGATAAGAAAGAAATTATTTATTGTTACTATTACTCAAGAAGCCCAGACTTTCTGGATATAAAATATTCAAAAAGATTAAGAGCAAAGTTAGAGGAAAGAAAATACTTGCAGAAAAAAAAATGTCAAAAGCTTCAAATGAAAATTTGTGTTCACTGATATAACAGATTCATAAAAAAACATCATATAGACCAAGAAACATTGGGCTGTTTGGAAAAAGAAGCGACCAAGGAAGTGTGAAAATATAAACAGCAACACCAAGAGGTTTTTGAAAGGTATAAAAAAACATGGACATGGGAAAGAAAGAGAGATCTGATATGGTGTAATATTTATGCAAAGGAGAAAGTCAAAGTAATCAGTACAAAAAAGCAGCTTCAAAGATATTTCAGGAGAAATGAAGGCAAAAGAACCCAGATATGGAAAATTTTGCAGTACAAAAAATAGGATCACAAAGAGGGAACGTAGAAAAGATTAGTAAAATAAAAATTAAACAAATAGAAGCTGACATTATAGAATACCTCCAAAGTGAAGAAACATTTTACAGTACAAAAAATAAGAAAACAATGAGGTAAACTAGAAAAGAAGATTAGCAATGGAGAAGTTAAATAAAAAACTGAAGTTGTGGATTACCTGCAAAGTGAAGGATTTAGTATAGGAAACCCAGTTCTGGTAGTGTCACAGCATGATAGAACAGTGAGTCCCCAAATTAAGGAAAAACAGGTGAAAAAGGAAGCATCTGATCAGCTGCCATATGAAGATACTTTGGAACCCTCAGTAGAAAACCAGCACAAAGCTCAGCTTGAGTTGCACAGCAAGGGAAGGAACAGGAAACTGTGGCAACTCTGATGCAGTCATGTTGTGGAGAGGTGGGACAATGAGTTCCCATATGAAAATACAAAGGATGATGCAGGATGCAGCTAAAGAGAATATATCACAGAAAGATGCTCTGGGATTTTCTGTAGAATGCTCATGGAGAACAAAGAATGTGCCCTCAGTTTAGAAGAAAATCATCTAAGGAAAGAGTTGCTCCATTTAACAGAGCTGGATAGATAATATTAAGATCAATGAAGGAAATAGATTATAGAAAGTCAATAAGACCCAAAATGTTAAGAGTGATAGAACAAATGGACACAGTAATCAAGACTATTAACAGAAATTCATCTGACATAATGGAAGTAAATAGTATATACTATTAAATTAATAACAGATAAAGTCTTACCATGAAAATACAGGGCAATAACAGAAAGAAAAGGAAGAAAAAAATGCCATCATGGAAATATTGAATAAAAAAAAACTATGAAGCAATTAAGAGAAGAAGTGTCACTGTCAGAAGAGTATCATCAAAAATATTTAAAAATATAAACATGACAAAAACAAAACACAGTATTAGAACAGACCAGGATCTATCATACACTATTGCAATTGATAAACTAAAGATGTCAATACAGGCAGAAACAACTTAGAAGATATGCAGATAAATATAAAGGAAAAGTACAAAATAAGCAATTCATTGATTACCCAAAAATTCAAACGGAATAAGAATACCATGAAAAAACAAAAGAAATAGACTCATGTTGGAGAAATGTCTATGAAGATTCTGTGGAACATAAAAAATATACTGAATGGCTAGAAGAAGTAAAAGGAACAGTAAGGAGTTAAAATGTACAGGATATGAAACGGGATGAAGTAACAGCCAGAGAAATTGAAACAAAATTAAGAAAAGGTCTTAAATGGGAACCCCCCCAGGCCTAGGTGCAGTACCTAACTTCTGGCTAAAAGTATTAACATCTTTATTTGCCTGAGTAAGAACTATTTATATGCACATCCCAAACAGACACCAACCAGGTCAACAACAGGAAAAATGATACTCCTCCTTAAGAGTGAACCTGCAAGCTATCCTAAAAATATAGACTAATAACTTGCCTTCCAATGATGTATGAACTATATACTGGAATTGGTGTTGACAGAGTTTATAGTCATTTAGAAGAAAACTCAATTATGGCAATAGAACAAAAGGGTAACAAAATAAAGTCATATGGAACAAAGGATCATTTGTTGTTAAGTAAAGTCATAATGGGGAATTGTAAAAAGGGGAAGAGTCTAAGTATGGCATGGATAGATTATGAAAAACATTTGACAGCATCCCACTTTCATGGATAAAGGAGTGCTTACAGATGTACAAGATACACTGCATATTGATCAATTACATTACAGTGGCCATGAAACAGTGGCAAACCACTTTGCAGCAATGCATGATAAAAGACAAATTATTATCCCAGGGATAAAAATTCAAAGGGGTATATTTCAGGGTAACTCTTTGTCACTGTTGCTCTTTTGTCTTGCTCTTAACCCATTAAGCTGTCTACTTAACAGATTAGGTCATGGTTACAGTTTGGCTCCCAGAAAGCAACAAAGTATAAAGACTTCTCCTCTTCTCTTTGTGGATGATTTAAAACTGTATAGTTCATCAGATGAGGAGTGGAAACTCTGGAGGTGGTCAAAACTTTCTCAGATGATATAAAATGTTATTTGGTCTTGGTAAATGTGCAAAAGTAACATTTAAAGGAGGAAAGCTGAAGCACCAAGAAAATATGAGTCTGGGACAGGTGTATGATGTAAAGGAACTTGAGCAGGAAGGACTGTATAAATATTTTGGAACTGATGAAGGATCAACAATGAAACATGAACAAATGCAAATAAAACTCAGTAAGGAATATTTTAGAAGACTAATATTGAAACAGCCCTGACATCTAGGAAAAAAGTCCAAACTATAATCCAATTTGCTCTTTGCATTCTAGCTTACAGTTTTTGGGTGACTGACTGGCCCTAAAAGGTATTGGATCAGCTGGATAGAAAAACAAGAAAAATACTTCACATTTATCAAATGATCCATTAAAATCAGTTTATACCAAGATTACATTCCTTGCTCTGACTGAGGTATGGGGCTCCTCGAAAATTCAAAATTGATTACATGTATAGATCTGCAATCTTAGGACTACATACATATTTGACCTCATCAAATCTGAACACAGTGAACGTTTTGAAATATGAAGAGGACAAGTCTAAGATGACTTCCTTGCTTAGTTTAGCAGAAGCATATCAATATCAAGTAGGAATGAAAACCAAACCAGAAGTGGACAAAAATCAGGCAGTAACTGAATGTCCCAAAAAACAAAAGAAAGAATATAAGGAGAGGGATCAGATGAGAAGGTAAGAAATGTAGAAAAGGCATAAATATAGTTGCAAGTACAGAAAACCTTTGGAACAACCTCATGTTGATCAGGATATGACATGGAAATGATTAAGGAGTTGTGAGTTTAAACCAAAATATGTAAGGTTAATATTGGCATCCCAGGATGGTGGACTACATACATGTTGGTCATGTTGTTTTACAAAGTTCATTGATCATGCGGGAGAAACAGACAAATGTAGGTTCTCCAAAACATATCCGGAAACAGTCACACATCTTGTTGCTGGGTGTGATACACTAATAGCAGAGAAGCTGTATACTGAAAGGCATAATAATATGACAAGAGTGTTGCTTTGGGGACTGTGCAAACATTACAATATTGAAGTAGCTGAGAAGGACTGGAAACATGAGCCACATAGCATTATAGAAAATGACGAAGTTTATATCGCATGGGATCACCCATTACCAACAGTTCAAAAAATAGATGAGAGAAAGTCAGATATAATAGTCCATGAATATAAGACAAAAGTAGCATTGATCAGTGAAATTGATGCACCCAATGATTACAGTGTCTTATGTACAGAGAGACACAGAGTCATAAAATACCAGAATTTGCAGGCGGAAACAAGGGCAGTGTGAAAGAAGGATACCCAGACAGTTCCAATAGTAGGAGCAATGGGTCTCATAAAAAAAAAATGACAGTCTTATTTAGACATGTTGCTGATACATGTAACTTCATATGAAGTGCAGAAAGAGTAATTTCTGGGCACATTGTGGGACTGTGAAGAGCACTTTTGGCTGACACCAAACATTGAAACAATACTAATTTAATGAACTTTAATCATACTTTGACTTAGGAATGGGGTCCTTTCCCTTCATTGTATTAGAAACCCAAAAGACCTGGGGAAATTAAACTGGGAAGTGCCAATATATTTTCTTAAGTCCCATTTCAAACTAAATAACCGTAAGCAACTAGGTATGATGGTATTCTATATCTCTCAGGTAATAATACTACAATCCTATAAGATATCCTAAACTGGATCTCACATACAATTTCTAATGAAAAGCTAATTGTAGGTGATGTTAATTTGGATTGGCAGATTATCTTCACAAAATATTCATCAACTTGCCTGAACCTATATGGATTGCCTCAACTCATTACCTCCCCCACATGTTATAACTATCAATAAAACAGTGGCTCATTTCTCAACTGGTGCCTAATTTTACTAAGTATGTCTCCAGTGCCACCCTCTCTAATTGCCTCAGTGATCACCTCTTTGTATATGCAAACAAATTTGGTACCCATCATGTCAAATAACAATCACTTAGAACTTCCCATAACCTCACTGATTTTAACCCTGATACATTTAACAGAATTCTAAGCTCCTTTAACTGATCTACCCTGAAAAATATTCCACTAGACGAAGCTGTACACAAATTGAACTCACTTTTCCCTGAAAACCCTCAATAGTCTGGTTATAACTAGAGCAAAAATAATAAAGCATAACCATACTCATTGGTTATCCACTCAAAGCAGGCACCTAATGTATGAAAGAAACAGTGCTTGGAAAGAATCCTTAAAATATAGACCTTCCCATAACCTACAACACTTTAAAGAACTATGTAACTGCACTAAAAGACAGATTACCGCAAATAAGAAAATCTACTTCAGTAACCACTTACTAAACTAACCCTAAATGATTCTGGTCTTCTGTTAATAATGTACTCCACCCTGGAACATTCCCCTGTCCTAATTCTGCCCAAAATAACACTCTCTCTGAAATAGCTGCTGAACTTAATGTACATTTTAGAGTAAGCATTAAAGCCCTTACTAAAGAATTTTCCTTCCAACAATTCTGACATGCCCTCTTCTCAGACAGCAAACACCTCCTATTTCACCTTAAAACCCATCCCAACCTCCTACATCAAATAACTACTTCTTAAACAGAAACCCTGATCTCCTTCAGTAGATAATATTCCAGCAGAATACCTCAAGCTGGCTGCCAGTTGTATAACCTATCCTGTGTCTCTTCTAATTAACAGCTTTATCAAGGAATCATATATTCCTTCACTATGGAAAAAATAAATCTTCTCCCTCCTTCATAAAGGAGGAACCTTGTCTGATATAACCAATTTCAGACATATTGTCATACTATCCCCTTTGTCAAAAATTTTGGAGAAGTGCATTCACAAGCAATTTCTTCAACATATTCTGCAGGAAAATCTCCTGACTCCCACACAGCATGGTTTTAGACCCACCCACAGAACTGCCACAGCCTTATTAACTTTCACAGATACTATTAACAAAGCCAGAGATGAAGACAAACTTTTTCCCTTTGCATTAATTGACATTTCTTAAGCTTTTGATCTAGTCTCTCACCAAAAACTCCTCTACCGTCTTTCTTTCCTTGGGCTATCACAACCCACATTACTTTG
Source organism: Protopterus annectens (assembly GCF_019279795.1). NCBI lineage: Eukaryota > Metazoa > Chordata > Ceratodontiformes > Protopteridae > Protopterus > Protopterus annectens. The sequence continues at coordinate 1,394,621,307 of NC_056746.1, forward strand.
GTTTAACAACTAATTAAACGACAGATAACAGTCTGTTAAATGGGTCTCCACTTTTTCTTCCTTCCTTCCTGTCAATACTGGCCCCATTCTTGGCCATTTGCTCTTTAATATATTCAGTAACAATTTACATAAATCCTCCGAGCAGGCTTCCCTCATACAGCATGCTAATGATTCTTCCCTAATATATAAATATTTCCGATAATCTCATACATATTCAGAGAATTACTCAAGAAGCCTTTAACTCTGTTGAAAGTTGACTACAGGATAATCATCTGCTACTCAACCCCCCCCCCCAAAAAAAAAACTAAATTGCTTCTCTTTTTTTTTCAAATCTCATTTCCGTGAAAAAAAAACAACTTAAAAATGTCATCCTTAAATTATACCATGATTTAAGTTACCCCCACATACAAAACTACTTGGCATGACAATTGATGGCAATCTTACATTCTAATTTACATATTCACAACAGCATCAAGAAAACCATCAGAAACTAGGCACGCTGGATTCCTTACAGGTTCTGTCAAAGTAACTCTAGCTACCACTTACCTCCTGCCCTCCCTCCTATATGGAGCCCCTATCATGACCACCCTACAAACCTCACTTAGTTCTAAACTTGAACAGTGCTATAACAAAGTCACCAGATATGCTTGCAACAAACCCACAAATGTTTAGCACTAAAAACACTTGACAGGCTTGAACTTTCTCACTGCCTGTCTTACACTCACCTCACCTTAAATGTAAAATCATCCATATTCCATCCACCTGCCCAGCAATTAGACCCCATCTCCAATACTATCTTCAAACTGTCCCCTTTGGTCAAATAATAAACAACTGCTTACCATCTACAAACTGTAAAGGGCTGCTGTGGTCAGTCTGTATTCCAATAGGGTAGCTAGAACTTTGAATAAAATTCCTATATCAGCCAGGTCTCTCAAACACCTTCACCTTTTCAAACCATTACTAAAAGACTTCCTATCTACCCCCTGCTCCACATTTGGGACATAGCTCTTTAACACAGTTCATCACCTTCTTATACCTCCTTTTAAAGCACTAAATCACTTAACCTGCTTATTCCATCACTACTTCTCTATTAACACTCAAACCTGCTTATCTCCTCTAATACCTCACTCTAATGTATTTATTACATTATGCCTAACTATCTTTTACACCACTCTTCTATCTGTAAAGTCTCAATACAAAGCTTGTAAATTTAATGTTTTTGAATATCAGTGCAAATTTTATTATACTATTATGCTACGTATTCACTAAAACTGTATTATACAATTTGTTATTGTAAATATTGATTGCATTATATATGATACCTTTGAGGTTTTCTCCCCTGGCTTCTACTGAAAAGGGGTATCTGTGCCCATTCGGACTTTCATCGTGAAAATGTCAATAAATTAATAGATAAATAATTTAATATAAGTTATAAAGAGTGGATTCACATCGTTACACTTTTATATGTGTGCAGAGCTTATCTGTTTGAGAAAAGGATGCTGTCTGAAATCTTTCTATATACTAGGTTCTACTTTAAAATGTTATGGTTTGCATAGCTAAATTGCACTTTCATGTAATAGTCTGTGAATTTTGTTTTTTTTTTTTTTTTTTTCAGAGATAGCAGAGATTAACAATAATAAACATAGTTATAACAGTAGTAAATGACCACACAAGAGCAAGGGCCAACAAAGACAGATAAAATGCAAGTTTTGAGAAAAAAACGATTTTAAAAATAAGTGCAAACAGGAAATTCAGTAAACAGCTCTAGGTTTGTTCATGCAAAAGCTGTACACACACAAAAATGTAGCAAAGTAAGAAAGTTTTGTGTTCCTTTAAATTCTGTCTTAATTAAAAGTATTATAGTGTCACAGATAGATGCAGTACATATACTTCTGGACAATAATGTGTGCTTTGATAGTGTTAATAACTGTATAGCTATAAGAGGGTAGTTTAAAAATATATACAGAAGTAGTGCAACTGGTCATCTCTCACTAAATTATGTACTGGCCACTGACTTGATGCTGTAACCCCACACCCCGTGCCCCAACTTCCACTCTGACTAGGGTGCGGTGCCTGAGTGAGTTCAGACATCATGTATGTGGAGTTAATATTGTGGAAGAAATTACTGCCTTATACAATTATTATAATAATAAATATTCTTCTGGCCTACACACACGTGCACGCACACACACACACACACACACACACACACACACACACACACACACACATACACACACACAAAAATAATTTCTTTACATGTAGTTTGTCTGCATGTAGATGAACTACTAACTAAAGTAATGTAATACTGTATATGAAATTATGTGGAAATGCAAATATGTTTTCCTTCATGTATAAATAATATAAATTTATATAAATAAAAAAATATTTGTAGGTGTACTCATGCGGATGTTTATTTCTAATTTACAGACAGTTATATGTATACTTAGATATATGTCCTTACTGATACATATATTACATTTGTAGACATACAGATAAGCATTCCAGAAATTTGAAATTTGTATACAGATGCAATTCTGTGGACATATATGTTAATGCTTTATTTTGCATTATTACAATAACATTATAGATGCATACTTGCAGTTACACATATTTCTTCTACCAAATGCCTCCCATTATGCAATCTTCTTATAGTTTATTTTATAAATCTGTATGTAATATGACCCAAAAAATTACAATAAATAGATACTTACTATAGCACTCTGGTCTTCTTGCTGCTACATGGTCAACTCATTCAGCCAGCTGGTTGGACCTACACTTCTGTAGGTCATCGTACCTGTGAGCACCTTGGTTGGCTAGAGTGGGTGATCCCTACCAGGGCTGACAGGTGCTTACCCAACTCTTGACACATGTCTATCTTTTTCTATTCACTGCCCCTAACACATGCTTGGATCTCATCCAGGTACTACTCTTTCAATAGGTAGAGCATTATTTGTGTCTCCTTATTCAACCAGCCCAGAGCAAGGACTCATGCCTTCACAGGTGCTGCCATCATTCAAAATGCCAGTACCAGAATGAAGAAATTATGAGCAGGTTTGTGGTTTACAGTTTTCCTCTGGGGTGTGACATCACTCTAACTAAACCCAGTTAACCAGAAGTGTCATTAGACCACGGTTTACCAAAAATGCTTTGCCACCTTCATGTTTTTTTTTCTAATGAATGCATTCAAATTTCATTTATAGGATGGATAAAGTCATTAATGTAATCATCATTTGTTAATATTGCTTACATTTGCTATTTCTGCTTTACACTACATTTGCTACCATTTTGCAGTATTCCGTTAATGTCATTTATGCATGCCTAATGCAGTATAGCAACAGTGTTATTTATTTATTTATTATTTTTGGCAGGAGGGGATGCTTTTTGAAGAAATAAATATTCCTGTGTCTATGAGACTCAACTCTTAGTAAATGATGAGTGCTCCAAGGTGATGGGGTGGTGCCAGATGATGTGAGATGGGCAGGGATTATAATTCATGGCTGTACAAATTTACATGCCTATGACTCCATTTTGTAAACACAGTCAGCTTTCAGCATAACTGAGGCTACCTGCATGTTCCTGTGAATCCTAGAGATAGCTGAGGAGCACTGCAGACCCCGTGCTGTCCCTGATATGTTCTTGTGAACCCAAGGCCACATTCATAAATTCATAGAACTAAATGTGAAAGAAACTACTTTGCATAAAAAATTATTAAATGCCTCTGATCTTACATGAATAAGTTTAACACCACCATATTAACTTGTGATTATATGAGTTAGGCAGCAAATGACTTAGGAAACAGCAGACTTTTTAAAGTAAAAAAATAATACAAATATTGCAAATTAATATGAAACAGTTTAAACTTATGTAAGATTATTGAGTTCACTTTAAGAAATGTTTTGTTTTAAACATGTGATGGTCATAGTACAACTTTACTGAATACTGTAAAGCTGTAATTTGTAAATGGAAAATCTTTACAGCAGCAGTCTGAAATGATTAGTGATCACTGAGAAAAATCATTTATTTTGATGTGATTGGGTGATCATGCATACATGTGTACATGGTAGAAATGCAGTGATTTAATTGTGAAGTACTGAAGAGGCAAGGATATTTTGTTGGCTCAACAACTGTGTCTTTACTTGGAGATTTCTGACCTTTACTAATGAATGAAAAATGACAGTGTTAGGATTACAATAAAGTGGTAGGGGCTGGGGAAAGGGTGGATCTCTTAACAAAACTGATTGCCTTACTGTTGGAAATTTATTTATGGTAGTGCAAACATGATTTCAGCACTTCTTGGCTGGACTGACATTCCATATGTGTATATAATTATGAGGTTTATGTCACCTAACTTTTTTCTTTTTTATGAGGATGGCAGGCATGCTTTCATTGTTGTGTTGTTTGACTGATGAGTGCATCACAATTTTTTGTTGTGTGCTGTAACATATTCTTTAGTATGCAGTAATGAAGCAGAACAGTGGCTTAAGGCATAGAAATGACAACTTCAGTCATGAGGAAAACCCCATCCATCATAGCAGCCCTTAGGACATGTGGCTGTTTGGTTAAAGGGGGGGGCTAAACAAGCTGAAAGAGTAAAAGCCTGAAATCAAGTCATGATGGACATTAATGTGGTCAGTGGAAGAATCTGCACATTAACATAGTGCAAGAAGACAGCAAATGATATGGTGGGACATGCTAGTGCCAAGGCAGGGCAGAATGCAATTGCTTGTACCAATATTGGGGTGGGGCCTCCAACACTTATCCCTTTAACACCGGACGAGGAATATCTCCTCTCCACTTGAGGGATTAACTAGGATGGCCTGGAATAATCAGAGGTGGTGGGGACACTGGCTATTAACAATGCTGGCAGCAGCAACACCCGTCTGCTTAGGAAGGTTGGTTTAAAAACAGTAACATATATTTATTTGAGAATTGAATGGTGACATAGAATGATTACACTAAACAAATGACAATTACAATTAACAGGTGAACTTCTCACATCTGCACAGAATGACAATGAAGGCAGTGTGCATGGTAAGTGTCCCCCACACCTCCTTACTCAGCATACAGTGGCACATGCCACTTCTCTATTGGCAATATTTTCAAATAATTTTTTACAGGGTCAGCAGTGAAACAAACAGTTCGACTATGCTAATAAATTTGGAGGATATCAGCAGTAGAATACCTGTTGAAGATGATGATAACGTACTTATATTTATGATGCAGCCTGACGAAAGTGGCATGCAATCCCCAAGTTTAGTGGTAGGGTCTCACACTCCACAACATGTTAGTAACTTTGCAGGAAGAGACAGTGCATCACAGATTCATGCAAATGATAATGTTACACTCATTATTGTATGGGGGAACAACCATGCACCTCATCATCAGTATCTCCAAACACAGAGGAACACTTTTAGGATGGTGGCAGATATTCAGATGTAACAGTGTCCATAATGACACCTTTACAAAGGGGAGCTAGGCACAGGAATTTATCACAGATACTGCAGGAAACAAAAGCACTGTCTGGCCAGCAGCAAATGTGCTGTGACATTGTTAGGGCTCAGAGCACTGCCACAGAGAGTCAGGTGGAAATGATCAGGGTCTGCCTTTGCATATGTAAGGATTTCCAGCACTATACGGAAATGCAAAAACACAAGACTGCCACCGAAGCTTTAGAATTCACTTGTCCTGCACAAAACATATCCAGAATAAAAAGCAAAACACCAGGGCTTGGAGACGGCTGTAAAATCCAGTATAAAAATCTTTATTCGACACAAGCGCTTTTGTGGGTAACCCCACTTCTTCAGATGTCTAATACATGTTAAAAACAACTCTTGGTTTAAATATCCTCTTGAAACACACAATTAAGATCAACCAATACATTGTTCTAGTGTGAACAAGCACTTTCATTTTAAAGTAACATTCTACAAGGTACATGCCACTGACTAAACTAGAAATCTGAATATATATATGTATACACTTCTAAAAGCCTATTTATAAAGTATCTAAATTGTAATTCAAATTTCCATAACATTTCATTTTGCAATACAAGCACAGAATGTATCTGCACATATTTATATTTTCCACTTATGTTCTCCAAAACACATACAAGCCTGTAACAAGAAGTCAGTAATTTATCATACAAACAATTCCACAGCACATCTTGACTAAAAAGCTGCCTAGACTTTAACTTACAACATTTCATTTTACAATCACAAGCAAAGAATATATCTGCACGTTTACATTTTCCAAGCCTATAACAAAAAGTCAGTTATTTATCATATGAACAATTCCACAGCACATCTTACCTAAAAAGCTGCCTAGACTTTAACTTAGGATGCAGGGGTATATATTCATTTAATCCATGACCTCTATCAGCCCTTAATCTTACTATCCACTTAGCTTCAAGCTATTCAATGATGTTCTGTAGGTCCCCCCCTTATACTCTCATATGTTCTTTCTATAACTAGAAATGTAAAAGCATGTTCCATATCATTATTGATAGTGTGTCTGTCCAAGGGATTCACTTTGTTCTTTTTATGGCTGGCATAAATGCGTTCATGTATTCTTCCCTATCTGTCTTCCCTACATATAAGCTACGGCACACTATGCAACGGGTCAAGTAGACTAAATGCTCTGTTTCACAGGTGGCATTGATGTCAAACTCATATGTCTTTAATTGATCTGAATGTTCAAACTTAGAGGTACTGTCTATATATTTACAAAATTACATCTGCCACATTTTTTTGTACCTTTTTCTATGGCTGGCCTTATAAGGCCATGGTTCCTATCACTAACCTTAGGTTAACATAACTGTCTCTTCAAAGATTTATAGTTCTTCAGTGAATACTTGGGTTTCACATCTATTAGACTACTAATGCTCTTATCTAGTCGCAGTATATTCCAATGTTTCTCTATCACAATATTATACATCCATGCCTCTTTAGGCACAGGAATTTATCACAGATACTCCAGGAGACAAAAGCACTGTCTGCCCAGGAGCAAATGTGCTGTGACATTGTTAAGGCTCAGAGCACTGTTACAGAGTCAGGTGGAAATGATTAGGGTCTGCCTTTGCATATGTAAGGATTTCCAGCACTGTATGGAAATGGTAGAGAGCAGGGATAATGCCATGGTATGGTGGAACATCAAGCATCTGTGGCCACCTCCATTACTACACTAGTTAGGACTAACCAGGCTGAAGTAAGTGTCAGTCAATGAAAGGGGTAGAGGAGTACTGTCCAGTCACACGGGGCAGATCACATGATACTGACCAGACACATGGGGGCAGGTCATTTGAGACTAGAAGCGCTTCTCAAGAAAGTGTTGTAATTTGTTGGAGATGACAAGCACAACAGATTTCGTGCAGGCCATGTCAGAGTTCATTTACACCTACCACAACCTCTCATTCAAGGTCCTGGTCCTGATCCTGCAGCACTGTCAGATCAGAGTCTGTGGGATCACCTGCATTAAGAAGGTCATGACATCAGACCAACTCAACATCCAGCTCTCATAACAGCCCCTCTTCAAAATCATTTGCAATGTCACCTAGCCAGTCTTTAGGAAATGTGGATGACACACTTGACCTTGACCTACTGTGGTTCAAGTGTTACATTTGTGTTACCTACAATATGATCTTCACATATACTGTAGATGTTGATGTGTAAGTTGAAGGGGAATAAGTTATTAAATAAAGTAAAAAAAAATTAATAAATAAAGGAGGGGAAAGACATAGGACACTTTTCAACTGTATGCATTCCATTCCTTTAACAGTACCGCTTAAACCTTCATGGAACTGTGAAAAGAAAGGTGTGTCATAATATAAGATTGCAATCATTAGTGCTGTATGGATTGCTGTTATTACAACTGGAAGTTGCTTACATCTTAAAAGTAAAAATACACAAGTACTCAGGGAAACACTAATAAGAACATTACAGCTTAAAATGATGTCTTGTCATATAAATAAACACTGCTGCCATTTCACCCTCACCACTGCACAAATGATGATTTTTTTTATCTCTGAGGCCAGAAAGTATTGTGTGTGACAAAATGAAATAATCTGATGAGCAGTACTTCAGCAGACAGCATGGTTCAAACTGAGAAAGCATTGCTTAATGCAAAAAAGTATGATACATTTTCATTCAACTGCAAGGTATGAACTCATGTTAAGTAAGGAAGTAATACTTTTAACTAATTGTACCAGTTAAGGACAACCAGTATTTGCAGACTTAAGTACACCACTTCACCAGAATGTATTGTGCAAAACATTTAAAAATGTGGTTGCAAATCACATGATGCTTTACGACATCACTGAACAGGAGTCAGTGAGCACTCAAGCATGACTTTTACAAACAATAATACGAGTATCTGTCCTGAAATAAAAAAAAGATTAAAGATGAGAATGAATGTCTGATGAACAGTGACAGTAGACCATGCACCACACAGCACAGCCCACAGATGTCACTACATGCATCAGTTATACTCTTGTGTGATTTTTTATAAGAAAAAAAACACTAACCTAAATGTCATGTTCCATTGTTCTGGACTAGACACCACCTCTTACCTGTGCAGCCGTATGCCATGCATAAGCCTGCCACATGGGGTTCCTTACTACTGCTGCCAACTGGGCACCATTAGCCATACTATGACTGGAACTGGAAGATGCAGTGACAGCATGAGTCACTTCACCACTAGACTGGTACATGATCATGTTGTGCAGAATGCAACATGAAGTAAACATTCTTCATGCAGTAGTTGGGTCATACTGAACAGCACCCCCAGACTCATCCAAGCACCTAAAATGACTCTTCAAGAGGCCAAAAACCCTCTCAGTGACAATACATGTCTTGGGTAGGGCTGTATTAAAGGTCTCTTCTGCAGTTCCACTTGGATTTCTCATTCGTGTTATGAGCCTTGGCTCCAGTGGATCATTTGAAAAAAATATATAGAGAGAGAAAGAAAGAGAATTGGGGAAGGCAATACAAAGAAAAAGTGGTTTAGTATTCAGTAATACATATAAACATGAATAAATATATAGATAAAATAAAAAACAAAGGAGAAAAAATATTTTCCACTTAGCAGCAAGATGACCACTGGGCATTCTAACATGCAGGGAGAGGCAGTAGAGTGAGGAAGTGTGACAGATATGGGAATCATGTGCACTGCCAGGATGATGGGCAGATATGTTGGTTATGCACCCCCATGCATCACACACACTACCTGGGAATTTTATGAAATGGTAGCCCATCCTATTGTGGCACTGCTCCCCCCGTGATCCAGATGGGGTCCTAATTGCAATATGGGTGAAATTTATCACACAGGGTACACTAGAGAAATGTGCCACCACATAAAAATTCATGCATAGTGCTGGCTCGCTCCTGAAGTGACACCAGGAAGTGGATGTACTGATCCACATATAGCAAGACTACATTCAAGATCTGCTGAAGTATCCTCAAAGCAGAAGCCTGTGAAATACTCACTGTGTCCCCAGTCTAGCTCTGGAAGGTCACTGTGGCAAATATAGTGAGAGCTGTACATAATTTAGTGTCCACAGGGTTAGGAATTCCATGCATCCCAGTGGTAATCCTATGGGGGTCATACATGCTCAGTAAGACCCTTATAAAATCCCTGACCACTCTGAACCTATGAAGTATCTCCTGATTATCAAAATTATAGCGAGTTATCTGTTAAGTATAGGTCTGCCTTCTTGCCCAGCAAGTGCCGCAGGGTGCAAGCGGTTCTGGCTCAGCCAAGACAAGTAGCTCATACCAGGAAATAGCCAGCATGGCAGCAAGTGATACCATCATCATGGAGTGCAATCAGATGAATAGGCACAACTCTGTCTCTATAATAAATCTGTGGATGGCACGGAAATGTGGGAACTTTAACTGTGAATCACAGTAGGGGAGAGGACGCTTCATTAGCATATGCAGTTTTACATAATTTCTCATTTGCATCTCATTATAACTTAATTTGCTTATGTTTATTCATGGCCATCTTGTGTTAGTATAAATGGCCTCTATGAATCATGGTGTTGCTGCACTCACTCATAGACTACACAGATAGCCTTAACGATTTTGCTTTATAACTATAAATACCACCCATTTTATTAGGTATGAAATCATCAAATAATATACCTTGTTCTTAAACTTGTATTTAATTAAAGAGTCACAATAAGGAAACCGAACTTTCCTTAGATATTTATTCCTTAGTATGCCTGGTTTCATTTCCCTATAATGTATATAAAAGATAGAACTGTGAAGGTTAAAAAATGTTACATATCATCCTCTGTGAAAATGAATTGTGAATTTATTAAAAACAGCATAAAAGTTAAAGTCAGTATATTACTTTATAAAGATTAGATTACAGAAAATGGCTTTATTATACAATAAATCTGAAATGACGAAAATGATTCCCTTTCACATGAAAGGGGAGTTAGCCAAATTATATCCTTCAAAACTTAATAATTTAAGGTTGCATTTAAATATATGTTTGATAAAATTGAATCATTAGTAGGCTGTCACTTGAGGAAGCTTTGTAACTGTGGAACTATTAGAGCTACTTTATTAGGTTTCCAAGAAACATAATTATTTAAAAAAATCCACAGAGCATACTGGATTCAGCAAAAAAGGCTTTCACTTTTTCTCATCAACGGTCTGTTCTCTTTTGACAGAGATGTAATTGTAAAGGAACATGGCACTGTATATGGTGGAATTCTAACAATTTCTTCTTGGTGAACTCAGTGTTTACAACGTATCAGCAGATGACATCAAATCATTTATCTGTTCATTATGAAATTGTGATATTGGGTAGAAACTTTCCACTAAATACATACAGTAAAAACATTTTGCTGCTAACTTCCTGATTACTAAACAGTTAATCTTTTTTGGCTGTTGGGAATCTAACAGTTTCAGCTTCATTTCCACTTCTTGAATGGTGGGGGTTATTCACTGATAATCCATTTTATTGATAACTGTATTATTTATTTGTTTTACTGTATTAATCTGCAGGTTTATTCAATATTTTATGTTCAGGAAAGCAGGTTATAGAGTGAGAGTTAGTTTTAGGTATTCCTTAACTATTTAAATGTGTATTTTTTCATCTGTGTATGTTTCTGGCTATGATTATTTAAGTCTTTATTTTGTAAGTTGCATCTGTTCAAGTTTACTGTCTCCTAGTATTTTGTTTTAGTAATTAAAAAAAAAAATATGCTTCAGGTACCTCTTTCCTGAGATGGGGATCACTTGGGGGAACAGATGACACATGGTTAGTGTAGAAATCAAAGCCATGCTTCATGGCCATGGAAAAGTGAATCCCAGGGGTTATATTTCACTTCAGATGGATTGCATGACGGTAACATAGTACATCACCAGACAGGGTGGTACCCCTGCTACCCTGCTGTATTACATTGCAAGACACTTTATAACCGAGTGTTGTCTGCAAATATTTTCTTAGAGGTGGTTCACTTTCCAGCAGAGTTAAAATATCTGACAGACTGAGCAGAAAACTTTTGTCCTACTTCACAAATGTTAAGTAGTCTCAGAGTGTCTGTGACCATTTTTTGGGAATAGGGGCAGCTGATATGCTTATATCTCTAACTAATGTAATGTCTCACCATTATTTCTGTCTGCTTCCTTTGAAAGGAAACATCTTTGAGTTGCACGTGTAACCCCCTTGGCTGGAGGTGTGTGCCACTTACTCCAGTGAAAGTGTGGTTCTTCAGGTTTCCTATAATCCTGATACTACCTTTCTCACAGAAGAAAATTGGGTTGCTTTGTTTTAAGACCAAACATTCTTCATTCCCATAATCTTCCTCCATCCAGAAGACTTATGGTTGATTTGCAAAAAAGATTCATCCTTCCCTACTCATCCTAAAGTTGATGGTATTGGTTCTTCACCTCCCCAAGACAGCATGTTCTGCATCTCTATTAGGCAGAGTGACATCTACTTATAAACTCTTCCAGAAGGCCTCCATGCAGAGCACTTAGATAAGTGGAAATATTTCTCACCTGAACTGTACACTATCAGCAGATCCCCTTTCATCATTGCTGGTGCTGGCACTTGACTACTTTTTAGAGTTGCTTGACAGAGGTCTTAGTTATTCCTTGATTAAGATCCATTTACCAACTGCTTCCTGTTTTCATATTGGGAAACAGGTTGCTGCCTCTTTCTTGTGAACAACATTCTTCACAGACCACCTCATCATCATCCAGGTCCCTCTTGAGGTATATATTTTACTCTGGAGAAACTAAAACTGTCCCTTCCCTCCATTTGAGCTAGCAACTTCTTCTTCCAGCTTTTCCCAGTTAGGGGTCACCACAGTGGATCCCCTGTCTGCTCATGATTGGCAGCCGAGTTTTATAGTGTTGAGTTGCCAGCCCGGCATGCAACCTTCCACGGAAGGCACACACATGCACGCAGTCACACCTAGGGCCAATTTAGATTATCCAGTCCACCTACAGCATGTCTTTGGGATGTGGGAGGACACCAGAGCACCTGGAGGAAACACACACAACCACAAGGAGGACATGCAGACTCCACACAGAAGGCACCTCAGCTGAGGATTGAAACGGAGAACCTCTTGCTGTGAGGCGGCAACGCTAACTGCTGCACCACCGCGGCTACCCTCCATTTGAGCTAGCAACTAGAGCACATTTTTTTTTTGTTTGTCTGTTTTTGAATATCATCTCCATGGTGACAATTATTTCTACTATGTGTATTCTAAACTGAAAGCTACTTCAATGACACCCACCTTTTCATTTTTTTTACGAAGACAAAGGGTGTACTTGAATACCATTTCTGTCTTTCTTCTGAATGCCACTATGGAAATCAACCTTAAGCAGTCTCTTCGCTTTGTCATTAATTTCTTCTACCAATATTTTAATTAAGAAGAGTGTCATTTTTTCACTGCTGATCTTTCTAAACTGGTGAAGTATTATACAAATGGGATGGTGTCCCTTAGAAAAGGTGACCAGTTGTTTTCTCCATTGCTGAGGGAACATAGGGAAAGAATGTTTAGGGGTTACATAATAGTACCTGTCTAAGTAGTTGTTGAACCGTGTTGTCTATTTTTAACAAACATGGCAAAATCTTGGAAAGGGTATTTTAGAGGGGTCTATATCACTTTGCCGAAAGCTTAATTGAGCGAATTGCTAATCGTTGAACCCTATTCACTGAAAGCTCAATTAAGTGAATGATTGTTTCAGCAAAAAATTTCCTAGGCAAAGGATGTGGTTGGCCATTGTTGGGGATTTACCCCTTTCCCCACTGTAGTGTGATCTCGGAGTTGGTATATTTAGTTTAGGGGGTGTGAGGGTGAAGACCCCCACTTTACAGGGTTTTAAATTTTGTTGTATTTGTTATGGATGGCTGCTGGTCTACTAGTTTTGTTCCCTAGGAAACGTTTTGCTGAACTGGTCATTTGCTTAATTGAGCTTTTGCCGATTTGAGTTTGATGATTAGTGATTCACTCAATTAAGCTTTCATCAAAGTGATATAGTCCCATTTAAGGGTCATTCTGTTATAGTAGGGGAATGTCACTGGCCTTGTTTCTTACATAGACTATGACAACATAGTCTACTAAGAATGCCTTTTAACTGTATTAAACATCTGACGGGGTCCCCTACAATATAAGGAGGTATGGTGAGTCAGTGTTTAAAGTTTCTGCCTGCCTTCCTCCTCCAGGGCCAATGTTTTGGTTCTGTCTGTGGTCACTGCTTTTGTATGGTATGCATAGTCTCCCTTTGTCCTTGAGAGTTTCCCCAGGGTTTTATCATTTCTTCGCACATCCCAAACACATGCTAGTTATTTCACAACTCTGTGGCACAGAGGGTAAAGCCTTGACTGCCCCTCCAGATAGGCTGGGATAAAGAGGGGTAGGTGACAGAAGCACAACTTATGTTGGCACATTTTCCTAGTAGGAAGAGTTGCAGTGGCTTTTACTCCAGTTGTGACCTGGTACTAGAGGGGATGTGGTATAGGCTGCTCCCCCAAGACCAGTTCCTGGGAGAAGGGATGTGGTAGCCCTTGTAGAGGTGTGTCAAGTAGTGGATATGCCATCATAGAGAGGGCATAGGCAGCCCTTCTGAAATGATGCTGTGCTCACTTCATTATCAGAGGTTGACGTTAGGCTGGATTTGCAAAAAATAAATAAAAATAATAATCCCCCAATGACTACCAGAGTGATGCCTATGTAATTGACTTTTGCCTCACATGGAACAAGTGGGTTGGAAAAAGTTCTCGCCACATACTGAATGAATTACATAACTGATCACGGGGAGCTGATGGTTAGCAGGCAGGAGGGCACAAAAAATATGATTAAACAAACATGCTGTATGACTGGGTACTCTAAACCGCCCATATATTGAATTTATCTTAGTTGTTATGACCTGCCTCATGGATAAAATAGTTCATTAAGGATGACTACACTAATCCTGTTAACAAATAAATTAACAAATAATGCTTGTCTTAGGCCAACATTTGTTATGAGTGTGTATCCAGGAGGTCTGTTCTGCTTGAGAATCTGTCCTATCAGTCCTGCACATATAGCATTCAAAATCAGGCAGACAAGTTACATCATAATTTTGGATCTATTGAATGTCCAGGCCATAGGACACATGGCATCTGCATATAGGTTCATAGGTTCATAGGTAGGTACTAGGCTATCTGCCAGAGGGCATTTATAAGCCTTTTATAAGCCTAGCCAGAGTGTGTCGGCTTTCGCCGCCCCATTGATTAATTAACTGAGCCTCTGTCAAGCAGAGCCAATGAAGTGATTCCAGGGGTGTACTTTCTGTTACCCATCCACTTGTCAAGGCTTCTCTTGAAGAGTGTTAGTGAGGTGCTCTGCCTAATGTAGTTAGGAATTTTGTTCCAAAGCATGGGGAGTCTCTGTGACAGGAATCTGTCCCTCCAGCATATTCTATTTATTGTTGTGGTGAGGTTTAGCTCACTAGAGCATGTGACTTGGATTTCTTTAGGTGGAACATGTCCATCAATTCTGAGTTGGACATGGCTTTGTAAGTCAGGCAGAGATCACCTCTGAGTAAGCGATACGCCACTGAGTACAGCCAGAGTTTTTTTCAGTCAGGCTGCATAGGACATATGTTTGAGGCCAATAATCCTTGGTGAGGTGCTTTTGTGGTCTTTCAAGCTGTTGGAAGTGTCTTGTGAGGTACATCCCAAATGGGGCATTGTACTCTATGATGGGTGTGATGAGTAGAGGGGCACTATAACCTCTTTATTTCTAGATGCAAACCCCTTAGTAATTAGATGGGCCACATAGAAGGATTTCCTAACTACTTTGGCAATATGATTGTCAAAGGAGAGATTACTATCTACCTGGGTCCCCAGATTTCTTATTACCTCTTCTATATTAAGGGGGCTGCCACCTATGTGGTAATTCGTGGGTGTTTTGTTTTTCCCAAATGGGAAGACTATGCATATTTTGGCATTTAGCTTGAGGCCATGACTTTGACACTAGGTGTCTGTCTCAGTAAGGCCTTTTTGGAGGATGTCCGTGTCAGCCGGAGAGTCAGTTATGGCTCCCAGTTTGCAGTCATCAGCGAACTTGGTTAACCATAGTCCTCCTGTGTTTGCCTGTACTTCTGAAAAATATATGCCAAACAGTAGAGGTCCCAGAACTGAGCCTTGCGGGACACCACTTGTGACTGATTTAGAGTCAGACCTGGAGCCCGCTATTCTTACCGTGTGAGTTCTGTCTGTAAGCCAGTTGGCAACCCATCTTGTGACGTAGGGATTTATGCTCAGGCTGGTGAGTTTTTCTATAATACCCGAGTGGGGAATGGTGTCGAACGCCTTGGCGAGATCAAAGTAGGCCATGTGAACCACCTCTCCCTCGTCTATGGCCTTGGTAACTGTCTCGAAGAAGTCAACCAGGTTTAGTAGGCATGATCTGCTCTTAACAAAGCTGAACTGTGTCGGGTCAAATGTTTGGAGGTTCCCAATGTCTTTTTTAATGAGTTCCATGATGATGAGCTCCATAGCCTTGCAGACCAGGCTAGTCAGGCTTATGGGGCGATAGTTACCAGGGCCAGTTGTGGCCCCTCCTTTGTGGAGCGGAATAACCATTGCTGTGCACTATTCTATGGGTACGTAGCCTGTGGAGAGGCTGAGGTTGAACAGCTAGTTTAGGTGGGGGGTTAGTTCATTCTGTAGTTCGTGCAAGACACAGCCTGGCACACCATCTGGCCCATTGATGTTGTGTTTTTGGCTTTTGAAAGGGCTGTTTTCACCTGTGCTTCTGTGATTTCCGGGACAGTACACTTTTCCGGTATTGTTGTGGCCCCTTTTGAAGGTGAGAGGGAGGTGAAGTTTGCACTGAATCTATCTGCCAGTATGTTGGCAATATTAGTAGGTTCAGTATATTTTGTGCTATTTTGCACTATCTCAGAGCATATCTGTGAGTTGCCACTTAGATTCTTGACATAGCTAAGAAGGCTTTGTGGTGATCTTTCGAATCCTTGGCTATTTTTCTTTCGAAGTTAGCCTTGGATGATTTTATGAGGTGCTATTTTGTGTTCTTTACAATAAATTTATTTTTCAATATTCAGTTGTTTACATTGGATTATTATAGAACCAGTCAGGTCCGTGGGTATACAAGACAGCCTTAATTGTACCGGAGCTGCATTGAAGATATTGTTTTTGTGGTTGTGGTTGCAACTTGTGTTTCGTTTTTTGATTTTATGAGGGACCTTAGTTTCTTACTGATACTGATCAGGGATGTCTTTCCTTCTTGGGATTTGCTTTTTTTCTGAACTAGTTTCCTCCTTTTGTTGTATAACCTGTTTATGGCAGGGGTCCACCAGACTGGTTTCTCCTTCTCTTAGGGGAGTGAGTCTTGGTTTTGCTAGGGATGGCACAATCCATGCATCCTTGTAAGTGCTCATAGAGTGCAATTGTAAAGGATTCTGCATCTTGGGCAGTGTTATCCTTTAGCATGGGGGCTGTGAAACTTACCACTTCTGCCTTAAGTAAGGTGAAGTTTGCTTTAGAAAAGTTTTTCACTGTGGTTTCCTTGGTTGGGGAGGTGGTGGGGTGTGGACATCCAGGGTGATTAGTTTATGGTCTGATCTAACCAGTGACGGGTTGACCTCCAGTACGGAGCACCTGCCGCCCATGTTGGTGATGACCAGGTCCAATATGTTGTGGCCCCTGGTAGGGGAGTTTACCAGCTGATCCAGGGCATTTAAGTTGATAAATTCCAGGAAGCGCTGAGTCTGGGAGTTTGTACTCAAGTAGTTTTCCCAGTTAATGGTAGAGTAATTGAAATCTCCCAAGATCAGGGTGTTCAGTAGGACCTTCATGTTTTCCAGTGTCTCTAGAAAGGTGGAGTGGTGGTCCTGGGTCATGGAGGGTGATCTGTAGCAGGCCACAATTTGCATTGCAGATTGCCCGATGTTAGTTGCACATGGATGATCTCAGAGGTATCATGCTGTGCCAGTAACCTGGAGGTGTGGGTATCCTTGATGAATATGGATACACCCCCTCCTTTTGTGTTTCGGTCCATGTTCTGTGGCCGAAATGTGTGGTATGAGTTGTAGCCCAGTAGTGCTGGAGTGCTGTCTGGAGCCTTGAACCAGGTTTCAGTTACTGCACAGTTGTCGACGTTCTCCATACTTAGGAGTGCTTCGAGAGCAAGCATTTTGAGATTTAAACTCCTGTCGTTGAGTAGATAACCCTCAATTTTTTACTTGTGCTGTTTACGTAGGTGGGTTTGAATTTTGAGCCTTGCCTAAAAAAGGCACTATGGGGGTAGCAAGAGGCTTGGCCAGTATTCGAAAGCGAGGGGTGACAGGTGCAAGCCGTCTCTTGCAAAGCAACGCGGCTTGTCGAGCATGTCATCCCAGGCTGACAGACACTGGATCCCCTTTGAATGACACCAGAAGCTTGGCCAATTGTTGAAATTGATCATTTTTTCTTTATACTGAGGTATCATTCTTGGTGAGGGCAGGATGCTACTCAGGGTCAGGGTCATACCTGCCTGGGTTACATGATCAGAGAGCTCTTCCATGTCTCTTTTCATGTAGTCCAGGGAGGTACAGCTCAGGTCATTCATACCAACATGAACAATGACAGAGTCATATTTGTACTTGTTCTGGAGTGACATGAGTGCTTGTGTTATGTGGCGGATTCTGGCTGCTGACAGGCAGCTAACAGTAACCTTCTCCTTGTCAAGCCTAGTGAGTGGGGCATCAGTGTGCCTGACTATTGAGTTACCTATTACTAGTGTGTTAGGTATGTTATTTCACCTTAAGGGCTGTGATTCTATGACACATTGATTTTGTGTTTTATGTGTTGCCTGGTTTGTGACGGGAGGTGCAGGTTTTGTGGGTGTCTGCTTTGGAGCTCTCTGATGCTTTTGCAGGTTTTTATTTAGAGCCTCCGAGTATATTTCTCTAATTATTCATGGAAACTGCCTTACATGGAACAGTTCTGTATAAGACAGAGTAAGATGTGTTTTTCTTCTTCTGCTGGTATAAAGAAAGAAAGAAAGAAAGAAAGAATAAAGGAAGAAACTAGAAATGCTTAGAAGGGGATTCTGTAGGGGGGAGCTGGGTATGAAACAAAGACAGGACCAGCGGCCTGGGAAAATTTGATTTGCCAGCTTCTGAGATATGGAAAGAAAGAACCAGAAATGTCCATAAGGGAAATTGTATGGAGAGACCCAGTCTGGGGATGGCTCTAAGGCAGTAACTGATTTGCCAAGCAGAACTGGAAGCTGAAGAGAACATTTGGCCATCTCTGCAGCTGGAGGATTTTCTCACAGAGAGTAATAGTCAGAATCACTTCATTCGTGTTTTCACATTAAAGGCTGTTTTATGTCTTGGCTTACACATCTGTAACACCAGTGTCTTGGGTTAACTGTAGGCGTTGCTGACATTACTCTATGATCTCCCATGTTTTCTGTTTCTAATACAGTTACCTCTGTAAAGAATTTGCATAGGCTACCTCATTGGGAGGGGGTGCCTATATTTTAAGATTAGTATTTGCAGTGTCTATGTGTATATTAACATGGTTTTTATTTTGACTAAAGAAACTGTATTTGTCATGAGACAAAACTTCACTTAAAATTTGCAGGTTATATTTATTTTAAAGTATACAGTTTACATTTTAAAATTGTGCCCAAAATTAGAGCCTGTGTTCAGTATAAGCAGTAGCAGATGTTAAACTGATTACGTGGAGGTTTACATCCTCCTCCACAGTGTGATTTAGTTTCCGAGTCCTTATTTAGTTATTACAGCTTTTTTATTTTTATTTAGTTATTCATTTATTTTTTGTCATGTGGCATTTACTGCAGGCATGTTAATATTTGTCATATTGCTGTACAACATTTGAACAATTCCTGCTTCAGGAAGGATGATCTGAAACTGTTTTATCACGAAAATGATTACTAAGTGACCATACAATGGTCTGTCTGAAAATGCTACATCAGTTTTTTTATTTTGTAAAAATTATGTTTAGTTTATCAACACAGTACAATTAGCCAGAAAGGGAAATATATTTTAGAAATGGTTTCTGCCCAGAGTTATCCACATGACCTAAACCAACAATTTACCAATTTTTCATTTGTCTGTTCTATGCATTCTAAATCTGTGTTACAATTTCGTACTATATCAAGAACCTATGACATGATTTCCCCGACACTTTGTTCATGCCTAGAAATGTGTTATGCTGTTTTAACACAGCATGCAATCAGCAATTAAAAAAAAAAACATCCATTTAACAATTTTCATTTTTGCTATTTACAGAACCTTCATGTGTAGCTTACAATAAGTCTGTAACCTCTTAACATATGAGTTCTGTTCTGCACTGTAGTCTGTTACTTATAAATTAAGGGTTTTGATGGTGCAGTGTATGTTTGATACTGCAGTGTCTGTGGGACTTTCCCCTTTTTCTCATTTATTTTTTTCATAAATATATACATATTTCAGTGCAGTAGCAGTTGAAATGTGCATACTAAATTATAAATAGCAAAATTATTCTGTAGGTTTTTCTTTCCATTTTGACCACAGACCTCAGCATACACTTTCATAACAGCAGCTTTTAAAGATCCTGTGTTATATACAATAACTAGAATGATTCATGAGGCTGAGGGAGTTTCTTTAAGAAAATGTAGCATGAAGTATTGTGTTTAGTTATTGGTGTGGCTGAAAGATCTTAATATTCAGCTCTGACAGATCAAAAACACCACCACCAACTACAGTGGCAAAGCTGCGCGAGTGTCTGTAATGGTTGTGGATTGTATGCTAGCAGTACACTTCAACATGATAAAGTTTCTTCCAAAATAGTTGCCTTTTGATGATTATGCTATCCTGCATTAATGTAATTTGGCTGCAAAGGTATAGCCTGCCAAGGTTAATAAGGGGTATTCTGAATCTTTGTATGCTGACATAAGCATTCCATAGCTGAATACGTAAAAAGAGAACATCATAAAACTGGGTGTGAATGCAAGTCACTGCATAAGGAATAAGACATGCAAGGTGTTGTTTATGCATTAATAGATCCCATCCCAAAGCATCAAAATCAATTAATGTTTATTTGCTGAATGCCTCCCAACACAATAATAGAGCCGTGACTGATAGTTTGCTTGCTCTTTACAATACAAATGGTTAAACAGAGCTGGCAGTAAAAGAGTGGGTCACTGCATAAAGGCACCAAGCTTGACAATGCATACAAAGTTTACATAGGCTGTTATTCATCCTAGTTCCATGAATCATATTGATAGACACTGGGACTATTTCCCTGGCATGTGTAAATGAAGACGTCACACTGAAATACTCTGGTTCATACTCATGTGCTCACCTTATACTTTGTTGGGTTAAAGCCACATCATTCTTCACTAAGGCTGATTATGAACTAATTATTAAATAGATAGCGTAATTAAACTAAGTATGTCAAGTCACCCCATCTTTTCATGAAAATTAGATAGTGTGTGGTAAATGCAGGAATGAGAGAGAAGGTGAAGGACTTAGTAAAGTATGTGCATTGAGACCGAAATGCAACATACATCTTGGAAGAAACTATTAAACTTTTAAGTTTATGCATCCAAATATGTCTTACTGAATCCAAAGCTGTAAATAGATAATGCAAGGAAGCGCCTTGACAGTATCCAAATGTACATAAAACAACTTCCTTTCATAAATTTAAATATTAATTTTTATGAATTAAGAAGAAAAGAAATATTTACATAACGTGGTTAAAATTGGATTTGTAACTAATGAGGAAGGTCTTAGAGACAGTACCATAATGGTTAGATCAGACGTTGATAATCTTCATTAATATTGATATATAGTCCATCTGCCTCACACTGAAGTACAGTATTATGACTTGAAAGGGCCTTAAATAAAGTTACAGGCCTTAATTTACACTGTCTTGAAGAAGCAGTAGCATAAAACAGTTTCAAACTGGCATACAAAATATTCCCCTAGACTGTGTATTACTCTTGAAAATATGAAACAAGTCATTAATTTCTTGCTATAAGGCATTTGATAACATCTTCATTTCTTTATACTCACAAATGTCTTTGATCCAGCAGAGAAAGACAGTGGACTTGATGAAATAGTATTATAATTAAAGGACAGGGAATCCACTATGAAGATAACATGAACTGCCAGTGTGGGCTGTGAACCAGTATAAACAATCTTGTCCTCACTGGTGGTAGGAGCCTGGGTATGTGTCATCTTGTAGTCTACAGTGGGATAGCAGTTAATTAATGCAATCACCTAAACTTTATTACAAGGTTGTTGTCTCACAGCAAGAGGTTCTCCTGTTCGATTCTTGGCTGGAGTGAGGGGAGTGCCTTCTGTGTGGAGTCTGCATGTCGTCCCCACGGTTGGGTGGCATTTCAAAGACATGCGTAAATGGGCGTGCCTTCATTGAAGGTTGGACATCGAGCTGGCACCTTGGCGTTTGTGAAAATCTACTGCCAATCATTAGCGGACCGGAGTTCCGCTGTGGCGACCCTAACCGGGAAAAGCCGAAAGACAAACAACAACATTAACGTAATAAAGTCAACAGTATTTTAAAAATCATTGCAAATATCACTTTATGCAGTTTCTGTTGTACCACTTCTATGAAGAAAATCTTAGAAACAAAATAATGATCTGAGACAGAAGGAACTCGATATACTGTTTTTTAATACATTGTTATAACGCCTGTTTTACAGAGGAACTTCAGATGGCCAGTGAATCCTCTTTGGATAATTTTTTCTGAGTGTTTTGTGCCTCCATACCTATCAAACTTCAAGGCCACCTCTCAGTTGACTCCATTTGATTCCCTCTTACTGAATATTCCCAGAAAATGGGGTGACTGTCAGCCAGCGGGTCCATCACCCAGGCAGCCATGGAGGTGGTTTGTACCCTCCTATGTTACCACCGGCAGGAAGGGTGTTTTTATGCTTTCTGTTGATTGCTGAAGTGGGGACACACAACACAACAAGGAACTGTCACTTCCTCTCTATGCATATTCGTGCCTTCACATGCATGGTAAAGAGGCCTAGTATCACAAGCTTGGTAGTACCCAGCCCCTGTCACCAGGTATTATGCCTTGTTTGCTGGCAAATCTCCAGGTGCTAGAAGTGGTAGAATGTAAGAGTGAGACCATTCTCCTTCTTTCTGGACAGGTGAGACAGTATTGTTTGTTCATTCCCATCATCCCATACCTGGTTCCACCATCGCCCAAGTTGCTACTCAAACTTAGGTAGTGTGGGTCATAGTGAGGGTTCTTTCCCTATCATGATACTGGGCGTGACTTGCTTTAGTTAACTGGTAAACTGATTTGCTGTTAACCAGAGCATCCTTAGGAATCCTTAAAAAGTGCTCCTAATGTCACACCTTCTAGTTACTCACGCACTTCCTCTTATAGGTTCACAGGTAGGTACTAGGCTATCTGCCCGAAGGCATTTAAAAGTCTAGCCAGAATGTGTTGGCTTTCACCTCCCCCTTAGATTAGTTCCCTTTGCCTCTGTCCAGCAGTGCCACTGAAGTGATCCCTGGGGTAAACCTTCTGTTTCCCATCCACTCGTCAAGGTTTCTCTTGAAGAGTGTTAGTGAGGAGCTCTGCCTAATGTAGATTGGAATCTTGTTCCAAAGCATGGGAAGTCCCTGGGACAGGAATCTATCCCCCCAGCATGTCCTATTTATTGTTGTAGTGAGGTTTAGATCCCTAGAGCGTGTGCCTCGAGGGGATATGGTTTTCTTTAGGTGGAGCATGCCCATCAATTCTGGGTTGGACATGGCCTTGTATGTCAGGCTTTATCTGAAAGAAAGTAAGCCTGAGGCCACCTCCTCATGTATACCTATGTGTGTGAGCCTCTCTGTGATAGTCTTAACTGTTTAAATAGTCCAGAACAGCAGAGCAGGTTATGAAACAGGAAATTATTGCTGAGAGATTGTTGTTCTAGTGTTTTCTGGCTTACTAGCATAGAATATGACAGTTTCTGAGATATGAAAGTCAGAATGGATCAAAGCCAGCTATATGTCTGTGTAGGGAAAGACTGGCCATAAAGAACAAATGTCTCAGTCAGACCTGTAAAACATCTGGTTGTTTGGTGCCCTGTATCTGTGCTTCTGAGAGTGTCAGTGATAAAACGTGAGAAGGAAGTAAGTATACTGTGTCTTTAAATAAACTACTCAGCAGGAATTAGTGTAAAATTGTAGAAAAGTATTCCAGAATCAGACTAGATTGTCTAGTCCAGAGTACTCCATATGGAACATATGCACAACTAGTACTTTCATACCTTAGCTGGAAGCTTACTTGTAGGTTTCCTTAAATGCAAGCACTGTCTATAGGTCCAGTAATCACCAGGTGAAGAAGTTGCTCAAAAGAAAGAGGGCTCAGTGCAGAACTGGTACCTAAGTCTGCCAAACAGAGTGGTAAAAAGTCAAACCAGCAAAGCATTTCCTTTAATAAAAAAATATTAATGTTGCATTTCTTATCAGCGTTCTAAAATCAGTATTAATTTGGCAGCAGAAATAATTTACAGTGTCAATGTAGCAACTTAAAACCAACTTCACTGCCTAGTTACTTCAGAGGAATTATTATATTTGGAAGTCACAGACAGATGACTCATGCAATGGAATGCATGTTTGACTTTTTACTTACATCTTAATACAAATATTGACATCTGTATAACTAATTTAAAACATATTTTTCAAGCAAGCAAGAAGTGTCATTCTACATATAAGACCTTTATCTGCTGAGCCCTTTTTTTATATTCCCACTGTTACAGTTATCTGTTCTGATGTAAAAAAAATAAAATAAAATAAAGTAAAAAACACAAATGGACCACCTTAAGTATGCTAATCACTTTCATCTTTATTTTGAAAAGGCTAGACTTCTTAAAATCAAGACCAGTTTAAATACTTTCATACCCTTCACCTTATAATCCAGTTAAATGAATGAAATAAACTAACCCTTAAACTACCTAGTGTCTTTTAGTTTTAAAATACATTTAATGTTCAAAGTTTTATTCACTTCAGGGGGATGCAACATTTAGTTTAATTTGCCAAAATATTTTTCTTCTGCAACAAAACATTCATATCCCTCATTAATGTTTCAGTCACACATTCCATCACAAAAAAAAAAAAAAATGAAACAAAAGAAAACATTGCAAGCGTGTCTACATAAAGCATTTGTATCCATTTTATTCTTGATGGCAATAACATGTTCCAACATTCTGACAACTAATTTGCTACTAGCTTTTCCAATGTGAAATGATTCACAGTATAAAGTACTAGACCAATTTTTCAGAGTTACATATAAAATGACTGATAGGGCAGAAGCTTCCCATCATGTATCTTAGTAGTACATACTTAAGCCTATGATTCAGAAGAAGGCTCACCGTTCATTAAGAGTGGTCAATTAGCACGACAATGAGAAAATGCATTTCAGAGACAGCTATGGCCAAAATGAGAATGATCCTATAATGGGCTCGTTAGCACGTCTCTGACTTGCACACTAACGCTATGAGTCCTGACAATGCTAGTATGTTCCCTAGCAGCCCATGCATTGAATTGGCAAAATGTGTCTCCCTACACTTGCTTGTGCACACACACACACACACACACACACACACACACACACACACACACACACACACACACACACACACACGCACACACAAAAACAATACACATACACAATCTCCTTGACAATCCTACAGGCACACCCACATCCATCCATCAACAAACCAGGCTCCCCATAATTGGTCACATTCACAGAAACACCTATTCATCCACATGCTCCCACCAACACACACACACACACACACACACACACACACACACACACACACACACACACACACACACACACACACACACACACACACACACACCTCTTGATGCCCTTCATAGCCACTCTAATGTGACCTTCAGGTGGACATACACTCATGCAGCTTCATTAATGTCCCTACAAACGTGCACACCCACGTCTATACACAAGCACACTAGCACCCCCTACACCCTCATCTTTGGTAAACTTACCTGTACTGCAAGTACTCCCATAGGAGTGAATGGGTGACCACTGTGTTTTTACAATGGTCACTTTTTCTTCCTAGGGTATAAAGCTCAGTCAAGCAAATCAGGAACAGCCAATATTTCCAGGGGAGCACACACAGCTAATTGTCATTAGCTGTTCCTTCAAACTACCACATTACCATTCAACTCTGCCTGTGAGACCATTGTCCATGCTGAGCCCTCCAGCAAACATTACTAGTAGGGTGACCTCTGAATTGGAAAGGCTTAGCACGATGGGGAAAACTGCAGAGCTAAGGCCTCCCCATTGTACTAAGCCTCTTTAAATCCCACTTACTCATATTAATAAATCTATAAGCCTTAAAAAGTCAAGCACTATCCAAGGTCTTTATTTCCCATTTGCCTACTGCTCCAGTATTGCCTCTTCTATTTTTTGTTATTTTGCATCTCTGTTATTTGAAAGAATTTGGGGGGGGGTGGCTTCCAATATCATTCTCAAGTTCCAAGTTGCCCTCTGGTAAGCCAGATAGAATTCTGTAGATAATTATGTCATTTGTAAATATTAATGTAAGCCACAGGCTTTTTCTCTTAAATGTGAAAAGACTGCATTGGATATTGAACTGCAAAAATGTAACAACAGTGCACTCTGCTGTAAGAAAGCTAAGTCAAGCATTTCATGACTGTCTTTGATGTCAAAATTTGGAGCTGATATGTCTGGATGAAGGAATTCTGCCTATTGTTTTGAGGCCAGAGTTAATGGCTAGAATTTGCATGTATAAATGTCCTTTATTGCTCTGGTTTCTGACCAAGTGTTTGTTTGTTTCTTTTGTGTCTTTTGGCGATTAGGGGTCACCACAGCAGTACTCCAGTCCACTAATGATTGGTAGTGGATTTTTATGTACCGGGTTACCAGCCCTGATGCACAACCTTCAACGAAGGCATGCCCCATTCACGTATGCCTCCACACAGAAGACGCTCTAGCTGAGAATCGAACGGGACAACATCTTGCTATGAGGCGACAATGCTACCACAGCACCACCACCGCAGAGTGTAAAGAATGTAAATATAATGTCTGTTAGCCTGGGAACACCAGAGAAGTGTGAAGAATGATATCATGTGAAGCTGCTCTGTGTTATAAATTTAAAGCAAGAGAATCAGAGCGCTCAGAGCATTTTGTCTTGAGGACATCCAACATCACCATTTTGTCTTGAGAACGTCCAACATCACCAGCACTGCCTGTTTCTATATGTAAGTAGGATCTTAGACTTTAGTGTTTCTCTTAGATATAGCTAGGAAATAGAAAGATTAGACTAGTTTGTTTTTCTGTGATGTCAGAACTTTTCTACTGTATTATTTTAAGTATGTCTCTGTTATCTCTGAACTCTTGACTAGCACTGTGTAGTAAGAAGTATTGTCTTGTGTTTTTATTATTTATTATTAAATATTTTTAAACCTTTCTACTGTGGCTGTTTTATGTAGAGTTAATTTAAGCTCTAGAGTACATTGCATGTATATAGTGGTACTGTACCAAGTCACTCTAATAAGCCTTGACTGTTCAGTTACACTTTGGATAATAATATTACACAGCAATAATTGGACACCCTTTCAGAAGGGCCTATGAGTAGCTGATATTAGTGGGTGGTGGCAGCTGGTACTACCTTTTAGACTGGGCAGAAAAGGGGTACAGCTGGAGAACCTGTGCCAGCGTGCCCCAGGAGTGTCTGTGTGGTTGTATAAACTCTTATCTCAAAGTGTGTGTGTGTGTGAGCTACTTGGGCAGGGACACAAAGCACTGGTTGGACAGAGAGGGTGCTGGAGGTTTTAGCTTCCCACTAGGCTGAGATCTGGACCCTACAGCTGTGCCAGTGTGGAGTCTTATTGGGAACCTTGAGAGAAGGGGAAAAACCAGTCCCAGACTGATTGTGATCTCTGTGTGCTCTTAAGGGAAATTGTACTTTACTGTGTGTGTATTTATTATCCTTTTCCTATATGGACGCCTCTCACTGGTGTTAGTGGCGAGGATTGAGGCTCCTTGATTGCTGGGCTAGTGCACCGGTGTCAAACCCTATCTAACATAATAAGCCAGCACACATCTTAAATCACATTTCGGGTTGGTATTTACCACATCATTACCATGTTTTAAATAGGTATGTGTAGGTTGTCTTACTCTCTCTGTTGTATAACATTTTCTAAAATATTTTCCACTACAGATTCATGTTTTCCACTATGGATTCATTATAACCCTTGTTATAAAACATTTTCTTCAGATGTTTGAGACTAGTTAATCAAGAAATTATAGTCATTGTCCTCAGAAAACACTAGTCATTACATGTTTAAGATATCCAATTTTGCCATTCAAGTACATGCTTACAAATTCTGTTTTTCTGTATACTCTTGACATAAATTTACCTTTTCCTTCATCAATGTCCAAGGTTATACCAAAATATTCATTTTATTTTAGCCCAATTTGAAGAGCACCTCAAAAACTGAGGTAGGTTGCTGAATTAAGGCAACCCACAAAAATAATCAAATACAGCTTCATTGCACTGCCAAACGACAGGGTTATAGGGTTGTAAAAGGGATCAACATCAGTGATCCAAAAAAAAAGTCAGTACGTCATTATGTTTTTCTAACTCCTTCTGGAAAATTCCAACTGTCACAAATGTAATATTTGACTTCAACCACAAGATCCTTAAGTCTGTGGTTCCAAAAACAGAATAATGGGTTCAGTTTTAGAACACGAGGATGAAATAATAGGCCTAAAGTGGGAATCATTAGGAGCTTTATTAATCTTTAGTATGACAAACTGTGATCTCATTAGGAGCTTTATTAATCTTTAGTATGACAAACTGTGATCTCATTAGGAGCTTTATTAATCTTTAGTATGACAAACTGTGATCCCACTCTAGGAAAGTCCACCTGAAAAAAATGTGTAGATTATAGCTGAAATGTTTAAAAGCTCTCATCTATCCATTCTTGGTAACTACAAGGATCTTCAAGTAGGGCTAATATTTTTGTTTTCATAGACAGCGGTATTCATAACAACTATTCTTGTCTCTTTGTTCTACTTCATTAATAAGTAATATTTTGGGATATTTATTTGTTCTCCAAAGGGTGACAGCTGTTTTCAGCCCATTCATTCCCATTGGGCATGAGGCAGTTATAAGGCCATCATCCAGGCATCCATCAGGGCTTTTTTTGTTATTCCCTACCTACATTAGAATGACTGTAAATGTAGGTGTCTTTTAGTAGTGCTAGGCAACTCATTTTATTATTGAGGCTTATGACATTTAGCAAATTCACATTTACCTCTGATTTTTTTATCGTATATATTTTTCATTTCTTTTTGTATTGGCATTTGAAAAGATCTAAAAAAGCCACTATGGAGGTAGAAAATTTACTGTTCAGTACTTGTACTCTCTGGGGAGAGAGAGATGAAGCTTTGACAGACAAAGCCCTGTGGTATGTTTCATTCAATGATGACAAGTGCCGAATCTCTCTGTGTTACATCCACAATGCAATTACCAGGAAGTGGTATATCAATGCTTGGGTTCAAGATGTACAGATCAGAGTGACGCAGCAAGGCCACAGTGTAATGGCAGTGTACATTTATGATGAAATAAGAGACACAGTAGAATAGAAAGATTTGTTAAAGAATGTCTAAATTGTGCAAACAGTGGCTTTGTGCAGAGTGGATACATGGTTTTAAATATGGTCTGTTTTTGCTGGGCCCTAGACCTGGACAGGGAGGAAGTCAAAACTGTGTGTATTAAAATGGCATTGGGAATGGAGGACTTTAGCAATTTATGAGTTCTACAACTGAGACCTGGAAGAACATGCATGGCATAGATGTGCTGTGATTGGATCTATTACAGATAGAGGGAGGTAAACCTGTGCTTGCCCTTCATGCATGGCTAAAAGCCCTGTTATGCATCCTAGCTAGTACATCTGTAATGGGCATATAAAACTGCCATTTGCTATGCAATCAGGGCAAGATTATCAATTATTCATCTAACTCACAATTGTTTTTTTGATAATAACTCTAGATCACAAAAATGTTTGACACAGCAACTTAGGCAACAGAAAGTAGAAAGAGTTGCTGCCAAACTTAGGAACCCATAACAAGAAAAATAACCAGAAATTCTGCAGAGGTATTAGAGATATTTCAGAACGTTTATGAAAATTTGCATAAAGCAAAGGAGTGGTAAAATAAAGAAAAAGCATGAATGGAAATATTTATGGAAAGTTTAAATATGCCAAGGATAGAGGTAGATGAGGCTCATCAGTTAACAGTTAACACAGAAGGAGATGAGATAAAAATGGTGATGTATAACCAATCTAAAGGAAGCTTCTAGGAACAAATTGTTTTTTGGTGGAAGTTTGGAAGCTAGGAGGGAAGAAAGTAATAAATATCTGGAGGGCTTTGTTTAACAGTATTTTAAAAGGAGGAGAGGCAACAATATCCTAGAAAAAAGCTGTGGTAGCTGTAATACCTAAAGACGGTAAATACCTATCTGACCCAACTTCATACAGGCCCAGTTCAATTCTAAACCATTATTATAAAGTGTTTATGTCTATAATGGCTGCAAGAATGGCAAAAGTGATGCCAAAATTAACAGATATGGACCAGTGTGCTTTTGTGGAGGGGAGGCAAACATCTGAAAACATTAACAGAACAATGGTGATCCATAGGGAGGCAGAGTGTAAGAAAATACTGCTGTTATTGGTGGGTGTTGATGAAGAGACAGAAATTGTCAGAGTAAGTTGGGATTTTATGAATAGGGCAATGGAAGCATTTGCATTTCCTGACACAATAATAACCTTAATTAGAAGATATATGAGGGATCAGAGGCAAACATCAAAATGGGAGGGCTCCTCTCTGATAAGTTATGTCTGAACAAAATTCCTCTTTCCCCTTTCTTATTTGCATTACATTTAGAATCACTGGCAAAGAAATAAGGGAACCAGAAATTCAAGGATATAATTGATATGGCGTTCAAGAAAATTTGTCTTTATTTGCAGATGATATTATTCTGTATCTGATGGAACCAGAAAAAAGATATCTAAGTGTGTGGAACATTTTGAGATAGTTCTGTTTTTTTGGGGAGGTGATATAAATTTAATGAATATAAAACAAAGGCTATAGCTATAAATTATGTACCCACACATTAATTGGTTCAGCTATACCCATATTTATGGGGATATGATAAAATTAAGTATTTAGGAGTACGGATTAAAAAAGATTCTGTTATGGCAGCCAAGGATATGTGGGAAGAGACTTAACAAAAAGTAATACAAAAAACTGAGAGACTGGAAGCTCTTGCCTATGAATATGGATAACAAGATACAAGCAGTAAAAATGTTTTTAGTCCATTTAGTTTTATAGACAGCTCAGGCATATTTTCATCAGCCAGAGGAGATGTTGTGGATAGTAATTAATAAAGAGTTGAAGGATTTTATTTAAAAGGGGAAAAGGGCAAAAATCAATTGGAATACATTGATCTGCCCAACAGAACAAGGAGGTTTAGGTTTACCTAATTTGAAGAGGAATTTTCAAGCTACACAGTTAAGGCTCTTATACCTAACACAAGCAGAAAGTCACAATTAAAAGTGGAAAGGGATGATGGTGGATGCAGGGGGTTAATTGAAGGAATAAGGAGAGAATGGGATTTTGGATGTAGATCCTTAAGGACAATAACAGTCAGAATATTGGGGTCTGAATGGAGAGATGATAAGTCAGCAAACAGAGGAGCGAAGTATTGCTGGAATTGAATTTATCCTCAAGTCTTGAGGAATACCTTCATGAGTTGGATTCTATTTTTCACAAAATCTCACCAAGATGACACTGATATATAGACTGCATGTTATATAGCATATACCATGGACAAAAGTAGGTTACAAAATAAAAAAAAAGATAACTGGGTGCACAAGACCCAGGACAAAAAAATGGCCAATCCTGGTTGGTGCACTGATACCAGGACTGGAAAAAATGACAGTGTACAATCCTCAAGACATGGAACATTCCTATAATAGGGCTAGGTCAGGCTCAGGGGGAGGATGCCCCCTATTGCAGAAGGATGTAGCAGTCCATAAAAATCACAAAAACTGATAGGCCAAAAAAAGAGCCATAAAGATGATAGAGTGGACCATTGAGGATAAGAAATAAATGATGTATTGTTACTATTATGCAAGAAGCCCAGAATTTCCAGACAGAAGATGTACAAAAAAGATTAAGAGAGAAATTAGAGGAAAGAAAAATACTTGCACAAGAAAAACTGTCAGAAGCTTCAAATAAAAATTTGAGTTAATTAATACAACAAATTTATGAAAAACATTATCTAGACCAAAAAACCTTTAGCCATTTGGAAAAAGAAGTGACTGAGGAAGTGTGAAAATATAAAGAAGAAAATCTAGAGATTTTTGAAACATATATAAAAAAGTATGGATATGGGAAAGAAAGAGAGAGATCTGATATACTGCAATATTTATGCAAAGGAAAAAGCCAAATTAATAAACACAAAAAAGGCAGCACCAAAGATATTTGAAGAGAAATGCAGGCAAAGGCATCCAGACATGGAAAATTTTACAATACAAAAAAATAAGAAAACTGAGAAAAAGTAGAAATGAAGATTATTAATAGAGAAGTTAAATAAATAAAAACTGAGGTTATGGATTACCTGCAAAGTGAGGGATTTAGTGAGGAAAATCTAACTCAGATAACATTACAGCAGGATAGAGCAATGGATCACTAAATTAAGGAGAAATCAGTGGAGCGGGAAACATTTGATCAGTTGCCATATGAAGATACTTTGAAGTCTTTCTAGGAAACCAGTATAAATGTTTAGTTGGAGTTGCACAACAAGGGAAGGAACAGGAAACAGTGGAAACTCTGATGTGGTCAATGTTGTGGAATGATAGGCCAGTGAGTTCCCATATGAAAGAGAAATGGATGACATAGAACAAAACTGAAGAGAATGTGGTATAGGAAGATGCTCTGAAACTTTTTATAGAATGCCCACAGCAAATGGAGAACAAAGAATTTGCCCTCAGTTTAAAAGAAAATGATCTAAGAGAAAAGTTGCTTGATTTAATAGAGGTGGGCACATATTAAGATCAATGAAAGAAATAGACTACAGAAAGTCAAAAAAAACAAAAAGGTAAACGAAAAAATGAGCAGGCAACGGATTCTTCAACACTTTATTCTTGTAAGCGCTTTCACTGACACCAGTGTATCAGCTTCTTCAGACTAAGTAAAACAACTTGCTCCCAGTCTCCCAATTTAAAACTTCTTCAAAAAGTTCAAAGCCAATGAACTGATAGCCACAAAAATGATGTCATCATATACATTCAAAATTAAAGCAACATTGCCTATTTTTAAAGTTTAAAGTGCTATCTGCTATAAAAAAAACATTCCCATTATGGGAAGGAAAGAAAAAACTTTTACAGGCGTTATTTAAAAGCAAAAATGACCATGTATGTCTAAGTCAACAAGTTCTTTACCACCTAAAGAATATTAGCACTCTCATTGTACAAACCAAAAAGGTGGAAGCTTGATAAAACAAATGAGCAAAGTAATTTGAACTGTCCATAGAGATTCATGCAGTATAACAGAAGTAAATTGGATATGTTACTGTGCACCTAAATTAATAACAGATAAAGTCCACAAAAACACAGGGTAGTGAGGGAAAGGAAGGGGAAAATCGAATGCCATCATGAAAGTATCAAACAGAAAAAAACTATAAAGTAATTAAGACAAGAAGTGTTCCTGTTAGAAGAGTATAGAGGAGGGAAAAGATCAGCAAAAATACTCAGAAAGATAGACGTGATAAAAGCAATGTGCAGTATCAGAATAGATCAGGCTCTATCATGCATTATTGCAAATAATAAACTAAAAATCTCAGCACAGGCAGAAAAACGTATAATATATGTAGATAAACATAAAGGAAAAGGAAAAAATAAGTAACTTATTGCTGAGCCAAAAATGTTTTATAGAGAACTGGGAAACAAGGCAAAAGGAATTGAAACACCACCAAGACAAGAAGAAATAGATACATTTTGGGGGAATATCTATGAAGATCCTGTGGAACATAACAAAGATGCTAAATGGATAGAAGAAGTAAAAGAAATAATAAGAAGTTCAAATGTACAGGATATGAAATGGGATGAAGTACAGGCTAAAGATACTGAAACAAAGTTAATAAAAGCTCCTAACTGGAAAACCCCAAGCCAGATGCAATACCTAACTTATGGCTAAATGTGTCTACATCTTTACATGAAGATTTAGCCCTAAGTAAAAATTATTTATATGCACACCCCCAAAAAGACACTAGCCTAGTTAACAACAGGAAAAACAATACTCCTACTTAAGAGTGAACCTGCAAGCTCTCTTAAAAACTATAGACCAATAATTTGCCTTCCACAAACATATAAACTATACAGCGGAATTGATGCCAATAGAGTTTTTAGTTATTTCGAAGAAAACCCAATCATAACAATAGAACAAAAGGGTGATAAAAAAGCCATATGGAAAAAAGGATAATTTGTTATTAAATAAAGTCATAATGGAGAACTGTAAAAAGGGGAATAATCTAAGTATGGCATGGATAGACTACAAAAAAGCATTTAACAGTATCCCACATTCATGGATAAAAGAGAGCTTAAAATGTATATAGTGCATGCTACACCGATCAATTACATTACAGTGACCATGAAACAGTGGTAAACCACTTTGCAGTTAAGCCATGATAAAGAACAAATTATTATTCCAGGTTTAAAAATTCAAAGGAGGATATTCTCAGGTGAATCTCTGTCACTACTGCTCTTTTGTCTTGGCCTTAACTCATTAGGCTGCCTACTTAAAATATTAGGTCATGGCTACAATTTGGCTCCCAGAAAACAACAAAGTGTAAAGACTTCTCATCTTTTTGTAGATGATTTAAAAATATATAGTTCATCAGATGAGGAACTGAAAGCACAACTGCAAGTGGTCAAAACATTTTCAGGTGATATAAGAATGTTGTTTGGTCTTGATAAATGTACAAAAGCAACCTTTAAAGCAGGAGAACTGCAGCACCAAGAAAACACCAGTTTGGGACAAGAATGTGATATAAAAGAACTTGAACAAGATGGAGTGTATAAATATTTGAGAACTGATAAAAGAGCAAAAATAAAACATGAACAAATGCAAATAAAACGTAGTAAGGAATATTTTAGAGAACTTGAATTAATACTGAAAACAGCATTGACATCTAGGAACAAAGTCCAAGCTATAAACCAATTTGCTGTTCCTCTCCTAACTTATACTTTTGGAGTGATTGACAGGCCCCAAAAGGTGTTGGATAGGTTGGTCAGGAAAACAAGAAAGATGCTTCATTCTCATCAAATGATTTGTAAAAATGAGTGCATATCAAGACTATATATTCCCTGTTCTGAAGGAGGTATGGGCCTCCTCAAAATTGATTACATGTATAGATCTGCAGTCATAGGACTGCATACATATCTGCTGACCTCACAAGACCCAAATGTAATGAAAGTCTTGCAACACGAGGAGAATAAGTCTAAGATGACTTCCCTGCTTAGTTTAGCAGAAGCATATAGGTGTCAAGCAGGAATGGAAATCAAACCAGAAGTAGATAGCAATGGGTCTTATAAAAAAATTTACAATCATACTTAGATATGTCACTGATACATGTAACTCCATAATGCAGAAGGAGCCATTATTGGGCACATTGTGGGTGCTGCGAAGAGCACTTCAGGCTAGCGTCAATGAATGAAACAATACTAATTTCATTAACTTTAATCATACTTTGACTTAGGAATGGAGTCAACTCCTGTCATGGTATTAGAAACCCAAAAAACTTGGAGAAATTAAAAAAACAAGAAAAAATATTATATTCATAAAGTGGCAGAAAGTATACTAAGAACTAAGCCAACATGTGAATGGAGAAAGGAGATTCTGCTGATGGGGATGACTGCAATTAGGGGTACAGAGAATAGATAAGAGGGGGCTAAAATTTCCTGGAGGAAGCTAGCAATGTAACCAAGGTATTGGGAGCAAATAATTAGAGAGGGGAACATAATAGAATGTGAAGAGGCTACAAAGACATTTGGATTTCAGGCTAGTGAATGCCTTCCCTATCAGGGATTGATATCAAAGCATAGACAAAGAGAAAGGGATAGGGGATTCATAAATGAAATACCTGCACTGTTTTAGTGTTAAACTGAATCTAGAACAGAAGCTGCTGTTAAAAAAGGGATCATTAGTAGGGCATATATCATATTGCATGATAACTATAGGAATCAATTAGAAGAGGTCAGAAAAGATTGGGAGGATAGATTATTTATGCAGTTCACAAAGGAACAGTGGGAGGACATATGTATGGCTCCCAAATGGGTATCATAATTCAGAAGAGGATTTTTGCCTGTAAGTGTTTGCATAGATACTTTTACACCCTAAGCAGACACCAAAGAATTTTTTTCCTTGGGTAGATGGCAAATGTTGGAGGTATAATGAGGAAGAAAGAGGTACATATAAGCATTTTTTTCTCAGAGCATAATGAGTTGGCAGACTTTACAAATTCCATACAGAGTACTCTGTCAGGAGTATTGGGTGAGCGAATGAGTGTAACTTAAGGACATTATTTTCTGAGCTGGGATAAAGGATCTGAATTGCCTAGACACAGTAATGCCTTATTAAGTTTAATTCTGGTGGCTGCCAAAAAATGGAAATCAAAATCTAAACCAACTGTACTTGAAGCAGTGACTATTGTAGCAAAGATAAAAGAAGAGGAAGTTTGATCTTTTGAAAATGGTAGAAGAAAATTATATAGAAAAATTGAAAATTGTGGGAGCAATACATGCAGAAAAATGTTTTGGAGGAGGAATGAGGTTTAAGAGAAGGCAGGAGTTGAACAATTTATGTAATTTTGCTATGATTATATGATATATAACAATATATGTGATGTATAACATTTGTAAATGTGAACTTGTTAATATGATTTGATTACTTTTATATAAATGGTTTGTTTCTGCCACGTGATAATTCAATAAAGGAAAAAATGATTCACCTATTTCTGTGTGCCACTATCCTTGGCAGGGTCATTCTGCTTAAAATACAGCTGCATTGCATGATTAATGACTGTTTATGAATCCCAGCAATAGTATATTATTGCAATTATCTTAATTTCAATCTTTGTAGAAAAGGTTTTCCATAAGTAATATTTTTGAGTAACTTGTAGACCCAGGGCACTTGAGATAAAAAGTTATGTTTAAATGGGTATTTGTTCTGTTCTTTAAAGGGAAACTCATCGACAATAAAAGTTGCATAGCCAACTGTGTAATTTCAAAAGACAAATCTTTCCATGGTAGTAGTAAATAAAATTAGTAGGGTTGCAGGTCGCATATCCTTCTACGTAGTAGCAGGTGGGATGGAATATGGTGGAGGTATTGGCCTTCACAGAACATGCTTCTTGAATTTGTTTTGCACTGCCATGCTTTAGATCTGGCTATACTATTTTTGTCTTTGAAGAGTAATCTTTGAAAGACCTCATCACATCCAAATGCATTTCTTTATCTGCCAAATAACTTTCTGCAAAGGAACTTTAATTTTCCTAGCACTAATTAGAGCACTTATTGTTTTATATAAGTGAAACCAAACCATTATATTATCAAACCACTGAACTACTATTTAATTCATTCACTCCAAAGGAGCTCAGGAAGTTTGCGCTGTAACTTCCAATGGGCGGAGCCTAAGCCTTTTCACAGAATCAAATTACATTCTCACATGTCAAACAAAATTTCATATCTCTGGAACCATAAGGATTATGAAAGAAGTATAAATGGCAAACTCTTCAGCACAAACTATTTTATAGTGGTAGTATTCTTTATGTTTTAGGTCTTAAACCAAATTTTATAAATCACAGTAAACACAGTAACTATTACATTTGTAATATTTTGTAAACAGCTTACAATATCTCAGGAACCACTCAAGTTACACACATACTGCCAGCAGCATTTTATTCATCTAGCTGAGAGCTTTCATATGAGGCTATGGAGTTTTGTCTGTGTTACTTGGTTGTTGAGATATTTAGAACAATTAGAAAATTATATCTATATAAATTAATATCATAAAATCAACAGTTAGTATTAAAACAGTTGAGTTTCCTGTTGTGTAAGCTTTAAGAAGAAATATTTTGAAACCTTGTACATATCATGGTTTTGGAATTATTGATGCAAATATGAACAAGCAATATTTGACACCTAGAGGTGTCAGTAGGAGTTAACTGCAGATGCACCTCGAGGAGTCACTCTGATGTAATGAGTTAAGATGTTATATTTTATAATTGGCTATTCTTACATCATTATCTATCAATAGGTAACTCTTATTATGATACAGTTATGCTTTTCCTAGATCAGGGTTGAATATCTTGTGAAAGTTGGATGTGCTACTACTTTTGTGGACAGCGGACAAGTTGACAGATGACTGCTGACAAAAATACCATATGGCCAAAGACAATACAAGCCATGTACAGCATGGGTATTGGTTACAGAAAAGGAACATCACTTAGGAGAGGTGCCTGAATGTAGGCTATAGCTGCATTTACATATACATATCATAGCCAGAGAATGCCAACACTGTGCTATGGTAGATATGAGTGGTGTGTGTAACACTGATGTGGACTTAGTGGGGAGTGTTGAACATAACTCCCATGTTAGTTGTGGTCTAGAGCTTATCACAGAATCACCATAGCTTTTAAATATCTGTGTCTTACACACTTGCAGTCACCCTAACATATAGCTCACTGGCACCTCATTTCTGTACTGTTCCAGACTCTGAAGCACCCATAACAACATTGTGCACAGCAGACCCATTCTATCACATGCATTATTGTATGTCCTGGGGTGGAAGGCATGTGACACATTCAGCATGTATGTGATGCCATTATTTAACCAGACTTACTCAGCTCCTGGAACAATTTGATGTGCTGGTGAAATTGTTGCTCCTGGTGGTGTAACTGCCAGAAACTTATCAGGAATTCATATATTTTAAAGATTAAAAGTAAAACAAGCAACACAAAAGTGGAGTGGGTGTGGATCAATGTTCATTATAAGCATTGCTCAGTGCTCTAAGACACTTCTGTGGCTTTTGGTAATCTTTTAAGATTATTGGTGACTTAGTTTTAATAACCACAAGCTGTTTTGCATTTTTTGTGTCTATTAAAAATTATGATAGCATCTAGTATGAGTATATACATTATTTTGCTGGAAATGTGCATGTGGGAAAGGGGTTTTAAAATCAGTGATTATGAATGTTTAACCCATTTTTTGAAGTACGCCCTACTATTATTATTTCCCCATACAGGAAAGTAGGTTATTTCTAGCAG
Source organism: Protopterus annectens (assembly GCF_019279795.1). NCBI lineage: Eukaryota > Metazoa > Chordata > Ceratodontiformes > Protopteridae > Protopterus > Protopterus annectens. The sequence continues at coordinate 1,394,660,185 of NC_056746.1, forward strand.
CAAGATAAAAATGTAAAATATACATGCTGGATAACACAGAGCTGAATTCCAAAAGGTCTGCAAAGTGTTGTTGAATGCCTCCACCATGGAAGCAGCCCAACACCCAACAGTAAACAAGTACAAATGGTTAAAAAGAGCAGCAGGCTGTACGGTTGGAATTTTTGCTAAGCTAGGTAGTGTGAACAATAGTAGTGAAATCCATTGTAGCCAACTGCCAGCATACCCAGTACAAACACATTAATTTAACAGAGAACAAGTACACAAGCTGCCCTGTATGGTAACATTTGTCAATCAACAGAATTTACAAAGCTGCACAGGTGTGCTGCAGACAGCAAAGCAACTAAAAGCCTATGTACAGCATGTAATCCACAGAAGGCCACATACCAGAGCTGAAATATACACTAAGATTAAAAAAAATAAAATAAAACATCTGTGGCATGGCTGGACACAGGTGTTGGGAAGTGGGATGCAGTGCAATATTTATCCAACACTTGGAACAGAATGACAAGAATGAGGAAAGGTGTGGGTTAGAAAGCAAAAGGAAATACTAAAGGAATGCGTGAGGGGCAGCTGTCAGGATAAGGAAGGTCAACATATTTACTGTGGGGCAAAACTCCACTTTTGAGCAGAGATATGGAGAAAAATCAAATGGAAATACATAAATTGCACATATATCAGTTAGGGAAGGAAGCACATCGTAGACACTTTGAGTAAAAAATAAAAAATAGCAATCATAATGTTGCTGGGAAAAAAAGGAAGGGGAATGTATAAACATAGGATGGATATTAGTAAGAGTAGAATGGGTCAGCAAACTATAATGGATACAAGACTCGAGGAAGGAATATATGCACTGACCATGTATGCATGTAACAACTCAGATGTTTATGTGGTTCTGAAACTTGTCATGTGCTGTCACAATGCAACTGGCATGTATGCATAGCAGTAGCCAAGTTCACCTACTGCATAGAGAAATTACCCATTACAGAAGGCAGTTATATGAGTCACCCACGTATAAGAGATGTAGACACGTGTATCGCCATGTGCAATACACATTATGGCAATGGCACAGGAGAAAAGGGAATGTATACGTAAGGATAGGCAAACAATTCCTATCAATGCAAAGTCAGTCATGCAAGACTAAGTTATAGTAAAGGGCATTGCAAACAAAATGTGCAGTGCTAATTGCATATCTTCCAGGTCCTTATGCATGCAAACCACAACAACCATGCAGGAAACACAGGTGTCCAAGGCATCAACATCCAAAGTCAGATGCACATATGCAGTGCTTTTTCCTCAGGCAGCCATGGCACATAAATGTGTATGTCTTATGCACAATAAATATCTGACCAAGAAAAGAATGCCCAACAGAAGAACAAGGCATGGCAGCAAGCCTCGCCCCCAAAAATAATAGGTGCTACAGAATACATAACCAGTTTAGACAGGTGGGAAGGGATAGACAACCAGCTGGTGACACAATGCAGACATCAGTGCAGCACAATAAGATGTAAACTGGTGACTTGGGCCAGACGTTTAGTGGTAGCAGATCTTATATCAGAGTGGCTATGGGGAGGCATGCTTTCAACATCTCTGAAATATTCAACAGTGTGGCAGCCATGCCCTCAGATGGGGTCAACTACTGCACAAAGGCTTCATTCACCATCCATACATCGCCTGTCAGCAATCATCCATGCCAAGTAAGGGGACCATGTGTTCCTTTATGGTAAGCAGTCTCTGTGGATCCCTTCCTCTTTGAGAAGGTGACTCAACCAGTGACTTATATTCTTTGATCTATGCTGCCTCATTTGCTGTATATGTAGTTTCATCTGGAATAGCTGAATTCTGTAGCAACAGTTCACCAAAGTAGAGTAAAATGGCACAAATGCGATGATATGCAGCCAGGCACTAGATATCCAATTCACATGAAGCTGTGTCACATGGTCACTGTCAGTACCCCACCTATCTTTTTTCCTAATGCCTTTCTCAGTGGAGTTTGCGCCTATGAGCTGTGTAGTACGCTACTCAACTTAGGCTGTCATACCCAAACTTGGATAATGTGATGCCTTAGCATTCAATGTAAATGAGGCTTAGTGATGATGCAAGGCATACTGGCATTTATAAATAGCTGTGTACTTACTGAGGCCCCACTCAAACCAGAACTACTTTGTCAACTTTTTATGTGTTTGAATGTTGTATAATTAACATTTTGTTTACTCTTGTAGCTGAAATGGTTTATACATAGATACGTCAAACATTAAAGTTGCATTTTACCAGTTTCTTTGTTACTGGGATGACCTTTATAGTTCACAGACCCACTGTGAAGGTTGGCATAGTGGTCTCTATATACCTGTATGTGTGCTTGTAAAATTCAGAGGTGTGTACAGCTGTTCACAAGACTGTATCAATGTAGAGCAAACATGGCTAAACTGTGTTGCTGGGGTTTGTAGTTTGGGGACATATATATGCACAATAGAAGCTAGACTCTTTGTGCTGTCTGTGGATATGCAATACTGGGGCATACTTTAGATATGTTTCTACATAGCAGACATATACAGTTGTGTCCGGAAGGCTGTGTACATTTTGGAGGTGAATGTTTTAGTATATCCCACTGTGTAATGCTTTCCTTTATTATACATGTACTGTATTTTTAATCCCTCTCATGTGATCATGTTTTTCCTTCCCAGCTGGCATTGAAACAGCTAATAAACATCACTAACGTATATGTAACTATCAAATGAACTGGTGTTTCCTTTCAGGTTTAGGCAGCTGCCAAACTGTGACAAGATGATTTTATGGCCTAAGAAAATGAGTTATTGGTTGATGTGCTGCCGCAACATGGCATAGGCCTTATGGGGACAAGATTGAAGGGGGTTATTGTAGGCACAGGAATCTCCTGGGGGGCATTGTCCATTTGGTGAGCAGTGGTGGCTGATGAACTTCAAAGCAAGGGGAGCTGCAGAAAGCAAATTAATGGGTGGGGCTAAATGGAATGGGGTGAAGATGTATTACAACAGGTCAGAGATCATTACCTGTGATCAAACAACAGATGGGATCATTCACTTTCATCTATAGACTGCTTCAGTATGTAGCCACTTATTATTGCCACTTTACTGAATATATACATCTCAGATATCTGACTGCAGTTAACAAGGCCACCCTTAGGTGATATGTAGCCCCGGAAAAGGAATCCATGGGGGCCACTGTTACACATTAGTTCCCCCGCACCTTTCCAGCAACTCTCCTCTATTTTTCCATCATCCTAACCTCAAAGCATTCAGCCAGCTTACTTATTACTTGCTTTTTTCATGCTTTGTCATACTTTTTAGCATTCTCTGGTGCTTTTATTATGGTCTAACTGACCAAGACTCCACTGTAATAAGTTTGGAGGAATTGGATGAATTAGCTTGGGTATCAGGGGACCACTAGGCCTGCAGAAGTTGTAGGGTTCTAGGTGCTCTGAGATGCATCTTACAGCTTTTTTACAATGTTTTGTTCTAATGATGGTATGAACAAAAACAAATCTTGAAAAAGGAAAGGAATTCAGCTTCATCTGTTTTCTTTCAAGGAAAAAAAAGTTGTGTCTAAGACATAGTATTCAGAATCAATAAAATAGTTGTACACCAATAAATCAGAAAGACAAATTTTTGCAAGGATATATAAATCTTATTTATGAATAGTGCCTGCCTTCCTACCCCTCCAAAAAAGAATATAGTTAACCTCTGTGCACTCTAGTGACTGATTAGAATGAATAAAAAAAAAAAAAAAAACACATACGACCAAAGGCATTTATATAGCTGAAGGTCTGGGATAAGAAATGAAAGCACATGGATAAAACAGACACAGTGTCAGGGGTATATGCAGACTCCATGCATGAGGCATCACAGCCAAAAACTCTACCAGAGAACCAAGCAGTGTTAGAGGACAGCACTGCTTGATAAGACAATCTGTCAATGATCAGTTGCTATTATACATATCCTGCTTAGATTGCCAGACACAGCCACTTACTGAATACAATGCTAATATCTGTGATTAAAAGTAAAAAAAATATGTCTCGCTTGTTACTTTTAGATACACTGCAACCCGTCCACCATGCATACACAGCCACTTACTGAATACAATGCTAATATCTGTGATTAAAAGTAAAAAAAAAGTCTTGCTTGTTACTTTTAGATACACTGCAACCCCTCCAACACACATACATAGCCACTTACTGAATACAATGCTAATATCTGTGATTAAAAGTAAAAAAAAATGTCTCGCTTGTTACTTTTAGATACACTGCAACCCCTCCACCACACATACACAGCCACTTACTGAATGCAATGCTAATATCTGTGATTAAACGTAAAAAAAATATGTCTCGCTTGTTACTTTCAGATACACTGCAACCCCTCCACCACACATACACAGCCACTTACTGAATACAATGCTAATATCTCTGATTAAAAGTAAAAAAAATATGTCTCGCTTGTTACTTTCAGATACACTGCAACCCCTCCACCACACATACACAGCCACTTACTGAATACAATGCTAATATCTGTGATTAAAAGTAAAAAAAATATGTCTCGCTTGTTACTTTTAGATACACTGCAACCCCTCCACCACACATACACAGTCACTTTAATTACAGATAATCCCAATACACATCAATTACAGCCATTTAATTAACTGTGCACCTCAGATATCTAATTCTGGACAAACTAATAGTGGAAAATTAGACCCAGTAAAATATTCCAAATGGCTTCACACCAATGCACACTACATCTGCAAAGCCAGAAAAATGACTGCTTAACTTCATTAAGAACTGACAGCAGGCTCAATCATTTTCAACCACAGACAACCCCTGTTCTCAGCAATTAAAGCCAATGCTGTTGATTGCATATACCGCAGATATCCTTATGTAATAAAATAAAAAATAATAACTGATGTCTGTAATATCAGGCCCTATACACCTACACACACACACACACACACACACACACACACACACACACACACACACACACACACACACACACACACACACACACACACACACACACACACACACACACACACACACTCACATGCACAACAAAATACAGCATGCAGCTCATTGCACCTCCTTCACATACCACTCACCCTCATAGCTCGAGAATCAAGCATGAAGCTAAACCATAATGGGGGGTGGGGGGGGCAAATGACCAAACATAATGGACAGATGTTGCCTTTATATAAATCAGCAAAGCTGCTTGAATAGCATGCTTTGCATTAGTATTTTTTTGTGTTTGTAAGCCTGAAATGTAGATGTCTGTCATTATTTAGTGACTGCAGTCCACAATGATCTACCATAAAAACACTAACATTGCAAGTAACAGACCAAAATTTGTTTAAAAATCAAAAGCATTCTGCAAAAATTAAGGACAGTTCAGAACATCTATCCCCCCCCCCCCCACACACACACAGTTAAAATATTTACCTTCTAGAATACTAGGTAAGTTGCACATGTAGGGAGAAGGGAAATAAAACTTTCCTCGTGTTTGTACTTATACACCATTCCACTACTCCTTTCACTTTTACACTTGGGCTGCCTCAGTCTGAGCCATTTTCCCTAGGCAGCCAGAGCCAGTAGAAATGGCTTCTTACTGCTTCATACAGCACACAATGAGGTGCCGTATTGTGATGCTTCTGTCTTCTGCAGGAGACAGGAAGATCTGTAATAAGGTGTAATCAAATTATTTCCATATGGGAGTAGATGTAGTGCAGGGTTGTCTTGAAAACAGCCTGCCAAAGAGACTAGGCAGGTTTCTTTTTTTCCTCCCTTTAAAGTAGCCTCAGAAGTTCATGAACTGTCATGTGTGGAGTTCTGTAATGGTTAAATTTCCTTTGAAAGAAGAAGATGAAAATCTAATTCAGTTTCTTTGCTTTTTCTTCTTTTTTTAATGAGGAGGCTGCAACCCATTAGCCAGTACCATGAGCACCCCTGCTGGTGAGAGAGATTAATGGCCATGGTTCTTAAATGCAGTCCTGTTATTGTCATGTCTCAGGCTTGCAAGACTGACAATGGCAGTGGGACAGGGATTTTGAGGTCACAAAAAATGCATAGGTGGTTAGCCTCCTCCCCACCAACAAGTATTGCTGGACAAAGAATGACTAGCATCTTTTTGGTTCCCATTTCTTTACTTGGGATGGAATAAATAAATGGCAGAAAACTGCTATATCCAAAAGCTGTTTTGATAGGGGAAGTGCTGAATTTCTACATTTGTCATCACAACAACGAGTAAAAAAAGCTCTGTAAATTCATTGGTGAGACACCTGGCCAGTCAGTTTGTGGAGCTCCTTGCAATCACATGGAATGAATACAAAGTGCATGAATATCCAATGTTCAAGGGATAGGGTGCAGCAGTAGCAGCCAGGGAAAATGTTGAGTAAGCTTTGTTTTTTTGTCATGTAACTATAGACAGACTAGACACATTTGCGGAACCTCGCAACTGTCTCTGATTTTGCAGAATGTCTCTGAAATCACTTCATATTTTCATCCTCTTCCTCATAAAATTGATGCTATTCTGGTAAATCTCTAAGGATTACAGACAGTAATATGAAACATTAATATTTTGCAGTTATTATTCAGAAAATGCATATTGATGCAATGCATTTTATTCTGTTAACTTTTGCATTGCAGTTTTTGCAGTTTGTTGTGAAATTGTTGAATTTTTCTATTAAATTCTGATTATTACAGTTAGTCAATAATACTAAACATTTGTATTTTATATTGTTTAGAAAATATATTTTGATGCAAAGCCTTTTGCTCTTTTTGTTGATCAATACATGCATATTGATATTTGCTTTGGCCTGCTGTCATACCTCTCAGCTGTCTCTGATTTTGCAGAACATTCCTGATTTTTTCTCATATTTTTCTCTGCCCATCATAAAGTGTTTGATTTTCCATAATGCCAAACATCTGTCTTTTGTACTTATTCTTCTGTTCTTCATGAAAATGCATGTTAATGATAATGCTGCTGTTCTATTAACTTTTTAAGTGAATTAGAGTAATATTTAAAATTCTTTCTGATTGTGGTTCTGTCTTCTGTTATTCTGGTTTGCTCCAAATTTCTTGAGGAAAGAAGCTGATATGTACAGTTGGTATTATATTAAATTTTAGGTGAATATGAGTAAATTTAACATCTATCTCTGATTTTGGGCTTTTCTCCCCAACTCCATTTATTTTTTTTTTGTCTTTGTCTCTGATTCTTTATCAAATAAGTTAAGAGCTGTTATTGTTCCTGAGTTTGTATCTTATTTTGGGCTTATTGGTTGTAAAATTTGTGTTGTTTTAGTTGGTTGTAGAGAGTTGCAATCCCTAAATAATGAGATATTTGAATTTCTAATTTTATATCATTCAAAAAAAAAATAAATGATTTGCAAACCCATTACATCTAATCACTTTCCAAATATGTAAGTGCACTGTTTAAACTTTCTCCCTGATTTTGGGGATTTATTTCTCCAGTATCATTGACTTTGTCCATGATTCTTTTACTAAGAAGTTGAGTTGAGAGAGCAATTTATTTTACAAGAGTTGGGCATCTGAGATGTACTCATATAACTTAACTGTAGTTGGTGGGGCTCTATGGAGGAAAATGACTAAATTATTTTTGTTCATTATTCTGGCTTTGCAAGGTTAATATGATTTAGGTTGAGTAACCTGGAATACTTTAATATGTGATTTGTGTGAAAAATATGTCACAGTTATTACATGGCCATCATACTTATTGCAATCTGATGTTTTAAACACACACATAAATGGGTATAACTGCTGGGTGAAGGTTGAAAAATCTATGTGGATGAAACTAACTGCCCCCCTTGTCATTGCTCACTTTAAACAGCCACTGATCTGGTTTTGCAAGACCAGTATGCATTTGTGTGAAGTCTGATGGACTATTTCATTATGTTGTCCATTAGTTACTAATTACTGCAATCTGATATCTGAATTGTACACAGTAAAGTGGTTGTAAATGATGAGTATCAACACCATCTGTGGATCCAAAGACTTACTTCTGTAGTTATTTGATCACTGTTAAACGGTAGTCTCTGATCTGTAACTTATGATTGTGTGTTGTGTGTGGGGTACAATGTACTTAAAAGTAACAAGTTTGCAATAATTTCTTTCACTTTCTGATATGAGTATCAGCACTGCGTGTGATAAGGATCATTGGCGCAGTGGCACAGTGAATGGTATTGTCATCTTCCAGTGCATAGCTTTGGCTGAGTTTTTGACTATGGTTTCTTTTGTGTGGAATTTGCATGCACTCCCTGTATCTGTGTGGGTTTATCCATGTAGTCTGGCTTCCTCTAACACCCCAAAGACATGATGTCTGTGAGCTGATGTTATATCAATTTATATAAAGGTAAGTGTACAGCATGTGTGTGTGTGTGTGTGTGTGTGTGTGTGTGTGTGTGTGTGTGTGTGTGTGTGTGTGTGTGTCTTGTCAGGGGAAGTGTCAGTATGTGGGTGTACCTGTATGAGAAGTCAGTATAGCTTGTGCTAGACCTGACTTTGAAAGAGAGTGTTAGTGTGTGTTTGCGTGTATGTTAGTGTGTATTTATGTGAAGTCATTATAGCTTGTTGTCACAAAGAGAGAAAAGGATCACTGTTTTTTTATCTGTGGACATGCACAGTATTGCCTGGCACATGCAAAACTCTTCTGGGTAGCAGTGCAAACAAACAGACAAAGAGTACAGTTGTTATCTTTAAAAAATAAGATATAAAACCCATTCCAGAAAATCCAGACCTTCAGAGCATTTGAGGTCCTGGCTTTCTCCATACCCCAGGCTGTATAAGTAGACTTTAACAAAGGCTTTGTACTTGACTTTGCCCCAGACCTCATCAAGTTTAAAACCATCCCTGCTTGGAAGTGTGCAAATAATGTTGCTATAGCTTGTGTGGGGGCTGTATGATCATTATTTCTTTAACGGTCCTCACAAATTTCAAAGGTGTGCACAAAACGTTGTTATGTCTTTTCTAGGGGTAATGTACTGTTAAGCAGCAACAAGCTGGAATACAAAACTCTGATCATTATATTTTTTATGTTCCTCACAATCAAAAATCAGACCTATATGCAGGTGGTTGTTTTTTGGGGGATAAAGTTAAGGAGGCATGCTGTTATATATGTATCATAGCAAGGGCTTGAAGGGCATAGAAATTGTGTTTTTTTTTCTTCTTTCAGTTTATTCTCAGTCTGACATCAGAATGGTATATAGAAGATTGTTGTCTTTTGGGGGTAGGAGAGTGGGGATTAGGAGGCATGCTGTATATATATATTTGATAGCAGCCACTTGAAATACAATGTTGATCATTTCTGCCTTCATCCCAGTCTTTTTTTGGGGGGGGTTAGGGTGTCAGGCACTATTTCCAGATATCCTTTATATATCCTTACAAGCATTTATCTTAGTTTATTGTGAACTGCTATTTTGTCAGACAATGTGTGTCTTCAAGACCGACTGTCATTCCTTTCTCATGATTTTTGTTCAAGCCATCATTGGATCAAGAGGTTGGAAAACAGCTGTAAAATGCATTTATAACCCAAAGGCTGCTTGGGCCATGCAGTCCCCAGACCTCCAGCTTAGATTGATGATTTAATCCACAGTGGTGACATGGCACTCTTGGCATGTTAGGGTTGTTTAAGGGATAAAAGAAAAAGTGAAGTGGAAGAACAAGACTGAATTTCTTTCTTTAATTATGATTTTTGTTCAGGCATTCACTGAATCCAAGAGTTGGAAAAAACTCTAAAATGCACCTCAGAATGCAACCCTCCCCCCAGCATAATTCACTTATTTCCTCCACAGTTATTAAGTGCACTCTTGCCTGTTTAGAATGAATTTCCCCTTTTTAATCATGATTTTTGTTTAGAACTTCACTGGATCAAATGATAGGAAAAAAACTAGAAATCTCATGGCTTCTGTGGATCTAGGGACCCCTAGTCCCCTGGATTAATCCATTTATTTAATCCACAGTAATTACTGTGTTGAGGCAATGAAGAAAGAAGCCAAAGAGTAAGCCAAAATGTGAAAATGATCCAAAAATACATACAAATCAATCAATCAATCAAAACAAACAAATAAATAAATAAATATTCAGGAAAGCACTGGGGGATGTGTATGCGAAGGCAGTGTGGGGCTGGGAGGGGGGTCACCATGGAGCTCTTTGCCTAGGGCACCATTTCACCAAGGCCAGTTTTGACTATAATTCTCAATATAGGGAACATTTAAGCAAAATTATTTTGTGTATTAAAGAAAATGATTTAACAGTATATGTCCACAAATACATAATTTCACAGATATGAATTTCAAAAGGATTCATGAATTGTGACAAGATTAGAACAAGGCATGGGCAAGGAATAATAGATTTATTAAATTTTGATTTTTGTTTAACATACGAGTGATTTAAATAAATTAAACATAGTGCAAAATGTCCAAGGTCAACACTGGCACTGCTAATTTTTGCAACATTAGTCATTAGTCTGTAGTTAAGGCTGGCAGTACTTGCCATTTACATAATAAAAATTTATGTTCCTAACTGATGTAGAAGCTTTACTCAATTCACAAATGAAGAAAAGTGTTTCTTATTAATAATTAGCATTTGAATAGACTGACATGATACTGATTTAGAACAATGTTAGGGCCTTAATAAACAAACGATTTACGGCTTTGATTGAGGCAGACCCTTTCTAAATTGATTATTTTTTTCTGGAATGTATGTCTCATGAGACAAATGTCTGACAGTGGATATCATGTATTTATGTTTGGCAGATGCATTTAAAATATGTTAAGAATGCAGGAAGGCAGCTTTTGATAAAATAAAATAGTACAAAGGTTACACACAAGAGAATGGAAAAACATTAAACTGTCCTTATAGAAGAATCAGTCATTTATTTTCCAGGAAATATGCAAATCAAAAAGGAAGAAAAAGTTGTTCAGTAAGAAGAGTCCATCATTGCAAAGGGCGAATCTGCATTATTGCTGCAAGGGAAGTAGCAAGCCATTGCATTATACTGAATAGCATAACCTAGAAAATACAGACACATGAATGTCATGGTGGCAAAGATATACAGTAAGGATGTAACATCACAAAGTTAGACTCCACGCATAACACTTAGTGTGCACGATGGATAGTCAACTCCAGCAGTCTGTCATTTCTCAGAAGATGGTCACCATTTCTGTGCTGCCAGTCAGCAGTGTCAAAAAATGAGGCATGAGTGTACCAGGAGGCCAGCTGACTGTATGCCAAGGCATGACTTGCACACAGATTCTACTTCACTATTACTGTGCTGCCATGGCAGACTTTGTTAGAAATATAGTTTGATGTACTTGGCATGTTCCATCCTCCCCTTCCTACTTGTAATATTGGCACTTCCCTGGCCTCCTTTTCATATCTATGCTGCTTAGTTTCAAATTTGACTTCAGTGTATCAGGTTTGTCAAATTATTGCCTTTTTACCTGCAAGTTAGTTATGGAAATACATCTTTTATGCTTTGTATGCCTTTACCTTCTCTGAAGTTTGCATTAAAATGTATGGATTCCTATCCTGTGGTTGTCTTGGTTAGTTAAACTGTCTACATCTTACTTCAGACAATACCCATGCTACTGTTATATAAATGAGCAGGCTAATCTGCTCATGGAGGTGTCTGATGATATACAAGCCTTCATCCATACAATCCCTGAAGATGGAGACAGTCTTCCAATTTATGCTGATGACAAGATAACTCCTTCTGTTGAAGATAGAGAATTCATCAATATAATGAAAAGAGAATGTTTCAAGGATAGCTCCAATAACTGGGTAGCTCCATTACCTTTCTGTACTCCAAGGCCTATTCTGTCGAATAATCAAGAACAAGCCATGTCAAGGTTCGCTGCATTGAGGAGAACATTAAAAAGCAAATTGGAAATGAGTATGCGCTTCATAACATTTATGCAGAAAATGCTTGATAACAATCATGCTGAACCAGCTCTACTGTTGAACGAAGCAGAAGAATGTTGGTATCTTCCATCCTTTGGTGTCTACCATCCACGGAAGCCTGAAAAATCTGAGTGCTTTTTGACACTAGTGCTCAGTATAGAGGTATATCTCTTAACAATGATTTTCTTACATGTCCAAACCTTATTAACAACCTTACTGGAGTGCTGATATGGTTCAGGAAGAAACCCATTGCAGTTACAGCTGACATCTGACAGATGGTCTATTGTTTCATTGTTCGTAAAGATCACAGAAACTACCTAAGATTCCTATGGTATCACAACAATGACATCAGCAATGAAGTCACAGAAGATCGTATGAGAGTCCATGTATTTGGCAGCACTCCATCTCATGCAGTAGCAACATATGTGCTTAGAAGAACAGCTAGAGAAGGAGAGAAGGAATTTGGCTCCAATGTTCAATTGTTTGTAGAAATAGACTTTTATGTGGCTGATGGACTTACAGCTCTGCCATTGGCGATAGAAGCCAGTGATTTTCTCAAAAGAACTCAGCAGCTATTGTCTAAGACCAACCTCAGGCTTCACAAGATTATATCCGATAGTAACAAGGTGATGAAGGTTTTCTATCGAGATGACCGAGCAAAGGATTTGAAAGATTTAGATCTAAGAGTGGATATGCCACCTCTGCAAAGGAGTCTTGTCTTACAATGGGACATGATTTTGGGCACAATTGCATTCCAAGTCTTGGACGTTGAAAGGCCATTCACCAGACATGGAGTCCTATCCTCAGTGAATAGCCTATATGACCCACTAGGCTTATTGACCCCAATTGCCGTAGAAGGAATACTTCAGAAGCTCACTGAAAGAGAAAGAGACCGGGATGCTCCATTACCTGTAAGTTTACAGCCAAAGTGGGGGAAGTGGAAGAAATCCTTGAAGGCTTTAGAACAGCTCTACATCCTATGCTGCTACTTTCCTAGTTCACTTATAGGATGTCAAAGGAAAGAAATCCATATTTTCTCTGCTGCATTCACAGAAGCTATAGCAGCTGTGGTCTCTCTTAAGGTGACTGACTCTGTGGGTCAGCCTCATGTAGATTTTTTGTTGGGAAAGGGCCCCTAGACCTGCGCACACCACCCCCAGACTCGTATTATGTGCTGAAACCTGGGCTATGGAAATGGCTGACTTTCTACAGGATGAATTGGGCATTGAAATTGATGCCATCAGGTTTTATACTGACAATAAGGTTGTCTTAGGCTATATATACTATTATCATAAACAATTTTATGTATATCTTGTGAACAGAGTAGAGCATATAAGGAAGACCAGTAAACCTGAGCAATTCAGCCTAATTTGTAAGGCCATGGAACGTATTATTATGGACTTCATAAATAAAGACACTCATGACCTCCAAACCCTGGATCCTACCCAATTTGGCTTCCTGAAGGGCAGATCCTGCCTGTTAAATCTGGTGGATTTCTTTGAAAGTGTGACCAGGGCCATTGAAGAGAGCAAGTCTGTGTACAAAGAATACCTAGAATTGGCAAAGGTTTTCGACACAATCCCACATTCAGGCATTACCAATAAACTTAGCAAACTGAATGTAAACCCCTTTGTTGTAAGATGGGTTGCCAACTGGATCAGAAATCGGACACACACTATCGACATCAACCAGCAGACCTGTTACCAGTGGGGTGACACAGGGGTCAGTGCTGGGCTCCCTACTGTTTGGTATATACTTCTCAGAAGTTCAGGTCAAAACTAAAGGGTTGTGGCTGACAAGATTTACAGACAACTGCAAACTAGATGCAATCATTGAATCCTCAAATGATGACAGTATACTCCAGGAGGGTCTCACACAGACCAACAACTGGTGTATTAGTCATGGTCTCAATCTGAATACAAAGAAATTCATCATCATTCCCTGTGGCACATGTCCCTTCACACTATCAAATCAATAACAATATCCTAAATACCCATGAAGTGATAAGGGATCTGGGATCACAGGTTGACTGTGACTTTAACTTCCACCACCACCTGTTTACTGTTGTAAGGAAAGCTTTCCATGTAGCTCACTTGATTAGTAAAGGCATCACCTTGAGAGCAAAAGAAATTATAACCCTCCCCTATACTCGGTAGTTGTCCAGCCCATAATTGAGTATAACGCCCCATTCGGTATGTACCATACTAAGCACCTGCAACAATTAGAGAGACCTCAGAGGTTTCTAACAAAGAAGATCAAAGGGCTTCAGCAGGTGCCTTACATGGACCAACTAAAGTCCCTGTGACTATACTCCATATTGTATAGACTTCTTAGGGGAGACTTATGCCTGGCCTACTGAGGAACCCAAGACTCAAACTTAATGAACTTACTGCATATCCATAAATCAAATGGGTCTAGGGCTACCTGTCCAGGGACTTAAATATGACCTGCGACTTAAATAAGACGTGCTGGAGGGAAAGATTTATCTCCCAGTGACTGCCATGTCTTTGGAACAGGCTACCAATTTATGTGAACCGGAGCACCTCTATGACACTGTTCAAAAGGAACCTGGACAAGTGGATGAGAAATTGTAAATTCTTTCGGGGGATAGTGCCCACAACCCTCCTGGACATGGGTAGTCATCATTAAATGCAATCTTGGGTACTGACTAGTAATTTTACGGTATTACATTGGGTTGAAATGGCTAGGCTTAAAATGACCTCCTGGTTGATAGTTTAGTAATCTCCTATGATCCTATGCCAATATATTCCAACTGAGCTAAACCCTGTAGACATTGCTACCGGGTCAGTCTCAGCTGCACTTCTTAACAAAACATCTTGGTTATCAGGACCAGAATTCTTGATAACTGAATCTTCAGTAACATCTCTTGACAACTACCATCTTATAAATCCAGACAATGACCCTGAAATTCACTCTGATGTCATTTCACTAAGCACTAATATTCATTTAGTCTTGCGCTTTGGGATAAATCACTTCCAGTGTTTCTCCTCTTGGTTGAAACTGGTACAAACTTTGGGCCAATTAATTCACAGTGCCTGCTGTTTTCAGAGAACAAACCAGTTACAAGCTGCCGTGGATGGTATATGTGTGAAATGCCACCTAATGTGTCTGAACTAGAACAAGCAAAAATGTTAATCACATTACAGATACAAGAAGGAACTTTCTCAGAAGAAATGAGATGTCTTAGAAACAAAAAACAGCTTTTCAAAGGAAGCCCTCTCTTCAGACTAAATCCCAGGTTAGATGGCCGTGGCATGCTGAGGGTGGTTGGTCACATGTACAAAGTAAGCTTCCTTGGAAAGGAACAAAATCCTCTGATTATACAAAATAACCACCCCCTGGCTACCTTACTCATTCATAATTTTCATGAACTAGTCAGCCACCAAGGAAGACACTTCACCAAAAGTGCCATTAGGACTGCTGGTTTGTGGCTCATTGGTGCAAAAAGACAGATTACCACTGTCATACACAAGTGTACCAAGTGCCAAAAATTAAGAAGTAGGCAACAGAAGCAACAGATGGCCAACCTACCTGTTGATAGACTGAGCACAGAGCCACCCTTTACTTATATTGATCTCAACATTTTTGGGCCATGGTCAGTTGTGGCACACAAGACTTGTGGAGGTCAAGTCAACAATAAAAGATGGGCAGTGATGTTCAGCTGTCTAAGCATATGAGCTGTTCATATTGAAATAATTGAATCAGTGGACACCACTAGTCTTATTAATGCTCTCAGAAGGTTCTTTTCTATTAGAGGGCCAGCAAAAGTGCTAAGGTCAGACTGTGATACCAGTTTTATACATGCAAGGAGTTACAGATGGACTCTAAACATATTGAAAACCATTTGCTAAATTAGTGTTGTGAGTGGCGATTCAATCCACCTCATTCTTCGCACATGGGTGGAGTATGGGAAAGGATGATTGGAATTGCGAGATGAATACTTGATTCCATGTTACTCAATGTGAGTTTTTTTCACTTAACTCAAGAAGGTGCTTACCACCTTCCAATCAATTCTAGACCATTAGTTCCCATCTCTTCAGAAGCAGAGTCTCTGGGCATTCTAACTCCAGATGCTTTGTTAACACAGAAAACTGGAGTGATTCCCATACCTGCAGGAGTCTTTGATAACCATGACCTTTACAGAAACTAGTGGAGATGTGTGCAATATCTCACCAACTGCTTCTGGAAAAGATGGAGAACAGAGTGCCTTAATCTTCTTCAAGACTGTAAAAAGTGGCAAACATACAGTTCTAACCTACAAGAGGGTGAACTGGTCCTTCTGAAAGATCAGCAGGCATATCATATTAATTGGCCTATGGGTCTCATCACAAAAATTATTCCTAGTGATGATGGAAAGTCCGTAAGGTTGAAGTACAAAACTGCTAAAGATGGAAATGTCAAGACTTTCTTCAGGCCAGTTACTGACATTGTCCTCCTTCTTTTATTGAGGGACCAATCTAATGTTTCAATGTCTGGTGTAACTTGAACCTTTAGAAGCTGTACCATTTTTAAGCAGGGAAAGACTTTCTTATACTTTATTGAATTTAAAGAATTATGTCATGTGTATTGTTGGTTTCCTTTGCATGTTCTTTTCCTTCCTTGACTTTCAGGTTTAAGAGGAAAAGCTTTATTCATGCAAAAAGAATTTATGTATTATAATGTTAATGTTGGAAAATAATAGTGGTATCTGACAATACCAGGCCCCCCTTTCCTGTTTGTGCTGCTTAGTTTCAGGTTTTAATTTGGTGTATCAGGTTTGTCAAATTATTACCTTTTTACTTGCAAGATAGCTATGAAAATACATGTATTACGCTTTGCATGCCTTTACCTTCTCTGAAGTCTGCATTAAAGTGTATGAATTCCTATCCCATGGCTGTCTTGGTGAGTTAAACTAACTGTCTACATTTGTTCTTTTCTACTAATGGATGCTGCACACTCTGTACAAACCAGGTCTCACAAGGCATGTGCTGCTTGTACAACAGTCAGGGACAAAATAATTACATTTCAAGGCTGACTCTTTTCTCCAGCTGGCATCTACACAGTGTGTACTCTTGTTGACTGCAGACCCCTGTGATGTATTTTTGCAGACTGCTTCCTTTTGCATTTTATTTTAGGCAGCAACATCTTTACTGGTGTGACAATAGGAGGTACTGCCAGCCATGCCAGGAGAAGTAGGGCAGTGGATGTGAAACATATGCCAGCACAGCTTGCTGGAGTTTTGTAAAGAATTATATGTCATTTGTGTATCAAACTGATTTGTACAGATGCCTGTGTTTAAAATGTATTTGTAAAGTTGCTTGTGTTAAAATGTATCAACAGTGTGCCCTGCTGGAAAGAAAAGAAATGTACATGTATTATTGTAACTGAATTAAATGTTTATGACTTGACAGAGGATACTGGAAGAGAAGAGGTTAATCTCAAACTTTAAAAGTAGTAAGAAAATTAAACTACTGGGCCTATGCCATAAAGATGTTATCTCAGAGTTTTAAATGAAACTAGAGATGCAATGTCTGTAAGAAGTGTGGTTTATTAGCTGCTGTAGGAAGAAGGAAAGTGTTTTATAGTTTTATGACTTCCAGTAGCTGCACCAGATCTGAGCAATGCTTTTGTGTATGTATTATTGACATGTACATGCTAAAATCCTGGCAGCTTCTAAAGCTGGTGATAGTGTGGGAACCAGAAGTCAGATGACCAGATGTATGTGATGTAATTCTGTACAGAAATAATGTTTTAATATTAGAGGAGACTGAAGTCTCTTGTCAGTCTGTTCTTGGAAACTGACAAAGGAGGAGGTATCACTCATCCACATCATCTTGCCTTGCTATATTCAGCAAGTAGGAACACTAATTTTATAGATCAATCAGGAAAATATAGTGAGAGTAAAGTATTGTTTTTCTGTAACTGTGTGTCTCTTTCCAGCTGTGATATTTTCAATATTCCTGTGATGAAACTCTGGTGTTTACTCTAAATAGATATTTAGTATTTTCATGTTCTTTTAATTATTATTAAATATATTTAAACTTTTCATTGTGGCTAGTCCTTCTAGACAAATACTTATGTTTTAAGAGTATTTGCATATATTTATTTGGAGACAGCTCTGGCCACTCCTTAAGCCTTGCTGTTTGGTCATTACCATTTGTATTAATATTAATTTCACCCAGTATAACTGGGTATCCTTGCAAGAGCCTTGGGTAGCTGGCTTTGTAGTGTCTGGTGGCAGTGATAACTACCTTATAGTTTGGGCAGAAGGGAGCATAGCTATAAACATGTGCCAGCCTTTCCCAGGGGTGTGTGTGTGTGTGTGTGTGTGTGTGTGTGTGTGTGTGTGTGTGTGTGTGTGTGTGTGTGTGTGTGTGTGTGAGCTGCTAGCTTGGGTACTTGGCTGAGGGCTTAACTCAGAAGTTGTGCCAGTGGGGAGTCTTACTGGGGACCTGGAGGGAGACAGATAGAGAATACAGACCCCGGGCTGACTGTGTTTACTGTGTGCTCTTAAGGTAAATAGACTTGATGCATAGAGCTTGGCATCTGGAAATACTGAATGAATCCACTTGTATTCCAAGTGAACGCCCCTCTCCAGTGTCAGTGGTGAGGATTCAGGCTCCTTGATTACTGGTCCTGAGTGGGGATGTCACAATTGGTAGCAGCTGTATTGACCTTTCTTATAGGTATCCCTTTCATGTAAAAATGGAAAAAGGATATTTTCCTCAAATGAGCTGGCTCTGAAGGTTAGATACAATGTTCAGCATGTAAGATTTTGTTTGATTAGCAGTTCACATCCCTAGTCTGTCATCCTGGTGCTTTGTATCTGCAGTCAGCCTTCATGAGGTGGAATTACATAACTAGGGCAGCATAAAAATGATGAGATTAAAAAAAAAAAAAAAAATATATATATATATATATATATATATATATATATATATATATATATATAGATAGATAGATCATTTAGATAAAGATGCATTTGATAGATGGTAAGCCAATGAAAAAATGGCAAATTGCTAATTTTAATATTAAACGTTCAGGAGTATGTATTCTTTCCTACCACATGGGGAGTTTAGGTGCAAAGCCATTATTACATAGGATATTATTCCATGGTATGTACGTATATTACAAACCACACATACTGCATATTCCATGGCATGTGTAGTATAAACCGCACATACTTCATATTCCATGGTACATGTATTATAAACCATGCAGACTCCATATTCCATGGCATGTGTAGTATAAACCACACAGACTTCATATTCCATGGTAGAGATACTATAAACCACTCAAACTGCATATTCCATGGTATGTGTGTATAAACCACACAGACTGCATATTCTGTGGTATGTGTAGTATAAACCACTCAGATTGCATATTCTGTGATATATGTAGTATAAACTTGGAAGATCCAAAATAGGTGCAATGTCAACCAAAAACACTTGAAAATAGTAAAAATAAATGCCACGGAGTGTCCATAAATTATTTAAAAACAATTAACAATATACCATAAAACATTGAGTGCTTTAGTCTCCCAAAAGAGACTTCATCAGAGTAATTACAAACCAACACAAGGGCATTATATTGTATCTGTAAAACAATTTTCATTGGTTGTTAATGAATCAATTGAGCCTGTTCTTTTCATATTTTTTCTCCTTAAACAACCCAGGTATATGAGACATTTAGTGCATAGAAAACTTCAATCTTGTTACAAAAAAGGTACACACATGATTTATGTATATGTATATGTATACATATATGTATATGTATGAAACAACATTAAAATTGTAAATGATGTTTGAATAACTTATAATTTATTAGCTTTTGTACTTAATACTGGAGCAACAGACACACCGTTGTTTAAACCAGGGGTGAATATTGCACTAAGCCTAAGTTGCCACTTCATTTCCCTGACTTTAAAAAGGTTTTTCCAATCCCCCCTCTTAGGCCCAACCTGTTTTTTTTTCCAGGATACCAAAGGAAAACTTAAATCCTTGACATACAACAAAATGTTTGAATAAAGCACTATTTTCATTTTTGCGGCATTTAAGGCACACTTAGTCTTGCCAACATAAAATGCTAAACATTCAACACAGTAAGCAAGATATACCATACTTGAGGTGGCACAGCTGCCATCTTGAAATGTTATTCTGCTATTCATAGTATTAGCTATCATTAAGGTCTAGTTCCTAGTGATGTAAGTACACTGTTGACAACACACACTCTCATAGTGCCTTTAATTGTCTTTGGAACTGTACCATATTTGTTCTTCATTAATCTTTTGAAATTAGTGCAGTTTTAGTAATAAAAGTGGGTTCATTCTCTACCAACTAATATATTTCAGAGTTAGTCTTAAAAATGCACCAATTTCTTTTAATGATATCTCCATGGAGAACTGGTTATGTTCTACTAGCAAGGCATTTTCATATTTATGTTCCATGTTGTTGGTAGATGCAATGAGTCCAGTGCCTAGAAGTAGTTTATATCTGTTCCCCCACTCATTCTTCACTTCTAATAACAAGGTATCTAGAATATGATCAGGTTACCCCCTTGCTGAAAACATTTCCCCTAACTTTGCTTACTTGAGCCACACATCATCCTTCAGTGATGTCATACACGCCACCCTAATGGCTTGTCCCCTCACCAAGCTCTTTTTTTGCCATATAGGGTAGGTACTGGTGAAGTGTAGATAGGAGATGCAAAACATTTCTTTCCTATTCTTTCCTAAAAATGTTGGACTTGAAAACATTAGATGTGTGGGAAATGAGGGTGTCCAAATAACTTATCTTTTCTCTGCTCTAAGAGTATGTAAATTTCAAAAACTCAGTAGTATTGTTCAAGTATTCTACAAAGTTATGGATTTTGTGTAGCAATGTGTCTATTGCTCCTGTGCTAAACACAAAAGCTAATAAATGATAGGTTATTTAACCATCATTTACAATTATAATGCTGTTTGGTGCATATGCATATACACAAATTATGTGTGCGCCTTGTTTGTAACAAGACTGAAGTTTTATATGCACTAACTGTATCATATATTGGGGTTTTTAAAAGAAAAATATGAAAAGAACAGGTTCAATTGATTCATTAACTACAGCCAATAAAAATGTTTTATAGATACTCTATAATGTGTTTGTGTTGGTTTGCAATTTTTCCTGATGAAGTCTCTTTTGGGAGGTGAAAGCACTCAATGTTTTATGGTATTAGTAAATTGTTTTTAAACCATTTGTGGACCCTCAATGGAGTGTATTTTTAGTATTTTCATATGCATTATAAACCACAAAGACTGCATATTCCATGATCTGTGTAGTATAAACCACACAGACTGCATATTCTGTGGTATGTGTAGTATTATCAACCACACTGACTGCATATTTGTTGATCAGTCCTGATGTAATCCAGCACCACATGCTTAGGCTACATAAAGATATTCTGTGATTGTCCAGTGCTGGGTTATTCCCTTGCATAGTAAGTCTCTCTTCTCCCAGTCACATCCCAATATCAGAATTAGCACTGTTTGTCATTGTCAGTCCTCTAAGCTCAAGTGCATAATTTTGTAACCTTTTAACAGCTGTTCAGCTCAATTTTCAGTGCAGATTTATGCCGAGCAGTAAGGTAATGGGATATATCAATGGCACATCAGCTGTTATGCCTTCTTATCAATATGTGTGATACCCATAACTGTGAATATTACAGGTACGAAAAATAAAATGTGGTTGGCAAGGAAGTACAATGACCTACAATACTCTGTAATGCTCAAGTATGTCCTACCACCACTACTACTACTAGTGAGCGTGTATTCACCCTGCAACTCTCAGGATGTCCTACCACCACTACTACTACTACTAGTGAGTGTGTATTCACCCTGCAACTCTCAGGAACTACAACCACAGAAATAAAAATAAGCAGACTTGCTCTGTTAGCAGCTGTTACTACAGACTTTCTACTGACTCCCCGTAACTAGCAAGGTCACTTTCTTCCTTGGCTTCCTCGTGTTTCAAAAGACCTCTGAGATCAATACTACTCAGTTAGGGGTAGTCAAGACGACATTCTCACACTTTCCATGACAAGATTCAAGCAAACAATAGGAGAAAAAAGCTTTTCTAGACTTGGGCCTGCTGTTTAGAATTGTATCCCAAAAAGTAAAAACTAAACAGACCTTAGAAGGTTTAAAAAAATCGTTCATGAAGATGCCAGTCACCTGTGCTTCTGTGATACTGACTTGTGCTGCTGTTATTGAATCACATTCTTCTAAATGACTTAAACATTGTAACTGAATTAACGTTTGCATACCTATTGAAAAGTATCAACTTGGAAAAATGTATACATTTGCCTCCTTGTGCATATTATACACATAGCACATTCATGGTTATTCTTGTAGACTTATTTGTAAACTCTAAAATCCATCTTACTGTATTCCTGTTAACAGATGTGATGGTCTCTGTTGACATGACATCCTGATCCCTTGTACAAAACTGGAAAAAGGGGTTGATGCCCATATCAATGCTGATGTTAACTTCCTGTATTTAATGTCATTTATTACTTTTCTCACAAGTCATGACTGACAAGGTCAGTCAACTTGCTCAGTTATCAGATAAACAAATTGAAAATAAAATAAATGCTATTAAAATATTTTTACAGGGAGAATCCTTTTGGGGGGGTATTCACCATCCCCAATACTTATTATACACTGACATAACTGTACACTGATTACGGGAGATATTTCAAAGTCTGCAACGTTGTACTTGCTGTGTATTTGCTATAGCTGAATTTTCAGACTTGTTGTGGTAAGAACCATGGTTCTACTCCATGTAATTTCAGCAGGAACCTGATCAAGGACATCTACACATATATGGTAAAAATGTTTTATTAGACGGTGGCATACTAACATACCAGACAATATATTAGCCAGCTTTCTGTGTCATCATGATGTTTGTTTTGTGACCAGGCTCGAGACGGATCACAGTGGCTGCTCTCTCATACCTGTTCCTTTTCTCTTCTGTCAGATCACTGTGTTCTATGTCATGTACTTTGTAACTGGTCTGGCATGTTAAAAGATGTTACTACAATATTCCTTGCATGCAGCTTTCTCAGCTCTTTTTGCACGACTGCTGTCATGAAAAACGAAAAAAAAAAAATGAATTGCAGAAAAGTATGTTATCCATATTAAGCTTATTTCCCCCAGTATTTATGGATAATCTGGTCTGCGTACTGCAGGAAAAAGTACCTCTTCTCATGTGGGTATTTTGTCTTTATGTGTGTTTTCACTTGCATAAAGCAATTAGCTAAGTATGCAAATTACGATGTAGTTCATAGCATACCAGACCAGCCGAGGACATTACACTTTCCATCTTTAGCCTGGATGTGTTTTCACTTCAAATAACCAGTAGTTACCAGTATTAACCTAAATGAAATAACTACTCATTGTGATCAACACATCATTATCCCACATCTGAGAAAAGTGATATTACAGCTGCTTATGGGAAGAAGAAGCAAGTAAACAAATGTAAAGACCTGCATAAATATTAAAAAACGCAGTCTATATCTGGCATTGCCTCAGTAAATCACATTTGCACTATTAATGATCTGTTCTTTTTCATCTGCAATCTTATACAGCTGTTACTTTTGACTTTGCAAAATTTACTGTACTCAAGGAGTTATGAAAAATAAATGAAATTTATATACACTGAATGACACATCTCGGGAGTATTTAGGACTGCGGGGTACAACCTGTGCAGATTATCAGTGTAGTCTACATGAGAACTGCAGTGAAATATATCTAGACTTGGCATAATTATCTTAGACTTGTAGACATCCATTCTTGGAAATGCTGTGAGCTGCAGTCATATTATCAATAGTCCCTGGAGTCTGTAAAAAAATATCTGTGAACATCTGACAGCTTCTAAAGCAGTAACAAGCTAATGATAATCACATCCCATATATCTATTCACTTACAGCAAAGAACAGTCATTTTTTCTGTAGTATTCTATTTGAAAATTAAATTGCATAAGCATTTTTGAACTTACAGAGGCTCACACATAGATCCTGACAGAACAGCTGAATTTATTCATTCATTCTCTGAGTACCAGTTTAATCCATTTCTGAGTTGACAGGGAGCCAGGGCCTGTCTTGTCACTCAGACTTTGGGTGCAAGGCAGAAAAATTTATTTTTTTGTGTAGAATGCCAGGCTGCCAGTCTGCTGAAGGATATATGTGTGCTTGTCTCACACACACATACACACACACACACACACACACACACACACACACACACACACACATTGGGGATAACTAAGTTTTTGTATCAGTCAGAGGAATAGTGAAACAGCAATAGTAGAGCTGTGTTACATACATTGCGCAAGAATCCTGGTCAAAGTCAAAAGATATTGGTGGGGCAAAGGCCCAAAATTAGGGACAGATTTTATATTTTACTCTTATAAACTTAGAAAGTTGCTAGAACAACAGATTTTGCATGGACATGCATTTTTCTAAAGGATATGAAGTCTGAAACTGAAATGTCTGTCATTATTTAGTAATTTCAATGCCTAATGATTTGCCAGAAAACTACATATTTTATGTAGAACAGACCAAAAATATGAGGCAAAAATCCAGGCATTCTAAAAAGTTCTGGTCTGTTGAGAGGTATGGTTACATGTAAGAGCATATATACAGTAATATGTGGAAAGTATTCCAGAGTTACAAAGGTGGAATGTTTCATATTGAAGAGAAAGACAGATATGAATTAAGAAAAAAAATATTCATCTTAGTAAAAGTAGAAAAGGGCAAAATTCATTTTTTTTCTGTATCTTTACCTGGTCTGCACCCACAGATCATCAACCATCTCTTGGCTGATCACTTATTTCATTCATACCTCCATCTCATAGTCATGTAGCTAGCGATCCAGTTGAGAAGCAACAACTGTAGAGGTAAACATTTCACAATGCTGGAATTTTGTTCGGAAAAGCACACAATCATATGCAGTACAGTAAGGGAAATCAAAGCTACAAATGAATAATTGTGATGCAGTCATATTTTTGTCATCCGGACACAAGTGATAAAAGAGTTACTGAAGCTGTGCAGAATCATTGTTGTGTATCATTGCATATTCATTGTTGAAAACTATCTGAGGATTGTTTCCTATTTGTCCTTAGCTATCTGGAGGGAGACACTATACTGTTACAGCAAAAAGTCATGTTACTCTGCCAGTCATCTAAACTGGGAAATTTGTCTATGAATGGTCCCCAAGGTTCCATATTAGGACTAGTGTCATGTAATTTCCCATTGTATTCTTTTCCCAGAAACTACCACTGTTGACTATCTTAGTATGTTGAATGGGGGACTATAAAACTGGTAGCATGTTTATCAAAGACGAAGACATCTGAGCAACTACCTTGAGGGCATCAGGTTTGGGGCAGAGAAAATAGGTTTGGAATACAGGGGTGGGCAAAAGCTCAGTTTTTCCTTACCTCAAGTTTGGAATCAGGTCAGTGTTAGGATTTCTCATTGCTGTCAGAGGTGCTTCACTCTCAAGGTGAATTTCTTGATATCCATATCTCTAACAGATAAAAGCTGAATACATTCAGGAGACCTGATAATAACTCTATATTATTAGGTATTAATGTTATCAGTTCTCAATATTAATTATTCTATTTGATTTATTATTAATTATATGTGAATATTATTATTAGACATTATCTTTTATTGCTGCTATTAATTATTATTATGCATTAGCATTATTATAATTTGATTCAATTATTTACTTTCAGATTGTCCCTGGAAACAAGCCACAGAACTAGTAGTCGTAACTTGGTCAAAATAACTAGATAGATAGATAGATAGATCGACAGATAGATAGACAGACAGATCTTGAGATCCTTCTGGAGATCTGAAGTATCTTCAGCTTCCCTGAATGTGACACTGACCACCCCTACTAATGAAAAAGACAGTTGGATCCTCACTGGAGACGTATCCCCTGGTCTTTAGCCTACTGTGTACTGGTAAGTTATTAAGAAAGTAGTTTACACATAAATGTTCTCTTTTCATACCTCTAATGACCCCTTAAATCCATATCAGTTCAGTTTTGGGTCTAAGCTCAGAAATGAGGCCACCATTGTTTGAATGCGTAATGCCATACTCATGGTGAGGGATCACTGAATTGTATTCAGTCTTGGTCCTTCCTGATCTCATAGCAATGTTTGATACTATGGACCGTGGTCTTTTGGGCAGTGTATGTCAGTGGTTTACAATGTTTGGTACTATGGACCATGGTCTTTTGGGCAGTGTACACCAGTGGTTTACAATGTTTGATACTATGGACCGTGGTCTTTTGGACAGTGTACGTCAGTGGCTTACATTCTGTCTCTCAATTCACTTCCAGAGGGTTATGTGTAGAGCTAATTCCTCCATGTCATTCCCTCTACCATGCAGTGGGCTTTAGCATTTGATTTTGGCTGGCCTTGTGTTCACTGTACACATGCTGTCATTAATGATGGTCATTATGGCTATGGGTATTTATTATCAGTTATATGATGATTTATTTATTTATTGACATTTGATTACTGGGAAAGTCCAACTGGCTTGGTACCCATTTTTAACAGAAGCCCAAGGAGAAATGCTTCAAAGTATTACAAAAACATTTTAGAAATAATAATTTTACAATTTTCAAAAATAATACAAAAACATCTACAGTTTAAATAATTAAACCTAATTAGACATAATGTGATGATGTTGGTTAAAAAGAGATACCAACTTACATACCAAGTATTTAATATTTAGAGAAATTTTAGCCAGTTTTCAGAGATTAAAGGTAAAATGGTATAATACAAACAGGAATTACAGTATGAAGTGAGAGAAAAAAAAATGGGTTATGGCAAATTTAGATAGACAGTCAGGGATGAGAGATTGATTGAAGTTCGGAAGTAATTGAAGAATGGGGAGTAAGGAGGTATATGGTATGAACAGGTACTTGTTCATATTTAGGGATATAGTTTATCCTGAGATTGAGCAAGAACAGAGCCAGATTATGGACAGGAAGTCTTTCAGAATGGTTTTAAACGACTGAAGGGAGGGTATTGACTTAATGGGTATAGGTAAGGACTTCCAGGCTTTAGCAACATGATATGAGTACAGACCATCCACAGCAGATTTGATAGGTCTGCAAACAAAGGTTTTGGTCACTGGATTGTAATGATCAAGTGTGAACATAGTTGTGTATAATGGTATTTACTGTTGAACAAGCAGAGGGATGCTGGATAATTTTGTAAATGGCAAGAAACCATGTATATGTTAGTTGATGGGGTAGTTCTAACCAATTTAGGCTTTTTACTCCGATACAGTGGTTGGTTATAAAAGGGGTATTTACTACAAATTTAGCCATTTTATTATGGCATTGTTCAAGTTTTACTTTTTGTGATGCCTGGAGGTTAGTAAGGACAGGGAGCAGTGAGGGGAAAAGGTAAGTAATAGCAAGTCAAGTTTTAGTTGCATTGGTGAGAAAGTTTTTGACTATAAAGAATCCCTATTTTTTGGTGAGCTTTTTATGCAATTTTGTATCTGCAGGTTGAAGTTAAGATTATTATCCACTATTGTCCCTAATAATTTCCTATCAGAAGTGACTTCAATGGTTGTATTATTAAGAAATGGGATTTTAAATTGTTTTTTTTTTTTCATGAGAGTGGGATTTGGGAAAAAAGTAGTATTTTTTGGGGGGGATTGAGCATAAGACTTGAGTTACTAAGCCATGTTTCAATAGCCTTTAAAGCTTCCTGCGTAATGGAGATGTATATATGAGTGTGGTGTCATCTTCGTATTGTATTTAGGAAGGCCTATGAGAATGTTAACAAGGAAGGGACCAATGATCGAGTCTTGGTGTACACTAGTGGTGAGTGGGAGGTATGGAGAGAAGGTGGTGTGCCAATTTACTGACCGATACCTGTTAAACAAGTAGCTGTTCAACCTTAGAAGGGAGGGCTGACATAGACCTAGAGTGGACATTTGAAGTAGAAGTTTTCTGTGACAAACTGCGTTGAAGGCTTTAGACAAGTCTTGAAATAAAGCGGAGACTAGTTTGCCATTATCTGTATTGAATTATTGATTCTTGTTTTTTGGAGAATATTTTTTCCACTTAATTTTATTTTGATTTGAGTTGGAATGGAGTTAATTTGGGGTAAACATGAGGGGCATCATTAAACAGGTTTGGTGCG
This sequence comes from Protopterus annectens, assembly GCF_019279795.1. Taxonomy (NCBI): domain Eukaryota; kingdom Metazoa; phylum Chordata; order Ceratodontiformes; family Protopteridae; genus Protopterus; species Protopterus annectens. The sequence goes on from NC_056746.1 coordinate 1,394,688,325, forward strand.
ATGTGCGGAGAGTTTAGAGAGGAAGTATGGATAGGTGGTTGGGACAGAGTTGGAGAGATGTTAGAGGTATTATTGAGTTGTGGTCATGGTAGGATTAGAGATAGATGAGAAATGGTTCATACTACTGTGATGGCAATCAACTCTACCTCTTCTGATAGCTATTATCAGTCATATGCTGATAATCTTCATTTCCACCTCTCTGTTTCTCAGAATTCTGTGCATGGATTTGCTACTGTTGAGGACTGCTTATGCTCAGTTGCTTACTGGTTGAGGCTTAATCACCTTAAGCTCAACACATTAAAGACCGAGGCCATGCTTATATATGCAGATGTTCTGCGTTCACTACTTTCTTTCTTTCTTTCGCCAACAATATCTTGAAGGTAGAATATGCTGGAATTTGTGCCACGTGGGGGGGTGTGGTTCTTGATGACAAGTTGACATTGAGGAACCCAGTGTCTGCTGTCACTGAGACATTTTACTTCCATTTGAAGAGCATCTCCCAGATCAACCATTTTATACCCTTTTCTGATTTGGCAGCATTGGTTAATACACTTGGATAATGCCATCTACTTTGGGAATTTGGATGGTGATCTGGCATAACTGCAGCATGTGTAGAATTCCAAGACCAGGTTTTTGATAGGTATCTCTCAGATTAGTTATATAATTCCAATTATCTGTGACCTGCACTTGCTTCTGGTTGTAGCCAGGTATGACCATCACCTACCATGCCCTTCATAACTTGGGTAAAGTGCATCATAAGGAGCTGCTGAGATGCTATTCATCTGGTGATGCATCAGATCAACAGGTAAGGGGCAGTTAGCTGTTCCAAGAATCACATTGCTGTTCCAGGAACCACATTAGAAACACTGCACAGAGTTGCTTTACTTACCCGGCTCCCGTCTTGTAGAACCAACTACTTTCTTGATTTGTATGAGTGATTCTAAGAACTCTTTTTGGGAGGTCCCTTCAGTCTTTGGAGAAGAGATTGTGTAAACCCTTGTAAATGCACTTAAAACATTTTCAGGTGTCTACATTTTTGAATCTTTGGTTATATATGTATTTTATTGCATTGATTAGTGTTTCCCTACACATTTATTTAACATTTTTATAAGAGGCTTAAGTTTAAGCATCTGACTACTTTTCAAAAAGTAAATAAATAAACAAAACAAAAATGAAAATGCAACATCATTCTTATTAACAAAAACAGATTCCAGAGCTTTTCTGTATAAATTGACAAACTTTACCTTCTGTTGAACGCATAAAATATTGTGATTTGATGCTGCAGCACAACCTAAGTTTCAAGCAAAATGCCTCACAAACCAAAAACAAGGCTAAAAAATATTAAGCCGGCACTTCAGATTGCTTGGCACCAGGGGTTCCACTGTCTTCTGTAGTACCAAGGGGTTCCACTGTTTTTTTTTACAGTAAACTCTATTAACCAGAACTCAAGCAACCAGCAAAAAAAAAAAAAAAAAATCCATGAAATACAGCACAAGTTTCATGTGTTGCACTTTCTGACCCCCCCCCCCCCCACCCAGAAACACACCTTACATTTTTAGAGTTTTAGAATTTTAAAAAGGAAGATAGGAATAAATTCCCTCCCTCCCCACTCTGAGAACATATCAAACCAAACAAATAGTATAAGGTACAATATTAGGCCGAATAGTAACTCTCAAGCAACCAGAAACTACAGTTATCTGGCATTTACCAGTCCCCATGGGTACTGGTTAACTGAGAGTTCACTGTAATTTTATAGAACCCTAATTTGACCAGTTACTGAATATAATGGCGTATTTTCTTCATATACACACTGAGGTATGTATTCTTGGGTTGCGACAAAGGAAGTTCACAAAGAGATTAACACTGCTAAAAGATAAGGGTTACAGAGCATTTTGAAAAACCACTGACCATAAGTGAGAGACAAACTGCTATGCATGCAGTATCATAATTAATGAAGCACTAACAGCCAAGTGTGGAATTCACCTATATGGTGGTACAAAATATGTCAGGCACGAACACCATTGTGATATATTCATTACTTAAGCCATTTGTAGACTTTGGAATAAGCTTCCTGCCAGTATTACTGCTATAAAATGTATGGCCACATTTAAAAAAAGACCAGTAACCAAGGGGTTAGGAAATACAAGTTGCAGCTTAGCCTTAAGGAGTCTGTGTTCCTAAATGGTCTTTGGCCAAGAACACTGCTATCTTTATGAACTTACACATGAGAAAAAGTGAGTTAATTCTACAGGAAAGGGAGGTAAAGATACATTGTGCATATGTGGGAGTGCCAAAAAAAGAGAACATAAGGAAAACTGGAGGTAGTGTTGTTGGGACAGGAAATGGAAGGAAGGCAGTAGATATGAAATAGTAAGTAATAACAGGTGTTATTGACATTTTGGTAAGAATGATTTATGAGAGCAGGGTTCATTTGGGAGATTGCATGAGGGATGTTGATGTTAGGTGAATGGGGTAGATGAGAGAAGGCAGGATTTGTAATAAAGGGAGTGAGGTGTGTATAGGGGACAGCATGGGAAAAAGGTTTAATTGTGAGTAGTGGAAGGGATTTGTAGAGAGGAATCTGGCATCATGGAGTAGTGAATGTAGAATGCAACAATCAGGAGAGCGGATACTGAAGCAAAGAGATTGATTTGAGGGATGGGAGATGACAGATTCCAGGATTATCAGAAGGTGTACGTAAAACATTTGGTTAAAGCAGGGGAATTGTGTTTGGGCATTTTTTGTACTGCAGTGTACATAACTAACATATACGTTGACTTCAGGTAGGATTTTGCAAGCTGTTTGAGTACACATTTTTGTGCAGCAACATATGTGGTGGAGATAATGTAGCTTACATTTTTGACAAAATATACTACAGTCTGGCAGTTAACACGGACAATTAAGGCACTGAATTGTTAATATGCTGCTCCATTTTACCAGTGGTGTACATGGTTTGATTCCATCCACCTCCAATTGTCTGCTGTGTGACTGAGCAAATCACTTAACCAAGACAGTGCTCTCAGATTGCCCATAAAAAGGGACACATCTGTTTAATAAGTATACCCAGTTAACAAATGTATAAAATAAATAAGTATTAATAGTGTCGCAATCTCTAAACCAGCTTCAAATTCTGTCTTATGATTTGGTTTTGGTGCTTGCTGCATTGCCTATACTTCTTGTAGGATCAGATACAAGTGCATGATATCATATCTATGACACAGGAATATAACTTTATTTCACAAAAGAAATGCAATTAGCTGTGTTAGCTATTTCAAATGCAGGTCTTCATTCTCCAAGCTGGTTAGCATATTGCTCAAAGTATGGAAATGTTTTCTTCTTTTGCCAGTTGCCAAAATGTCATTGAGGTAAAAGGCAACAAACATTAGCATCTTGCAATATGGTTTCTAGAGGACACAATGAAAGAAAACGCTAGTAAATCTGAAGAAAACTTTCAACAACGGTTCTATAGGATACATTGAGAGAGAGTATGTTAAATATGAGAAAACCCTTATGAATGTTTACTGTCTCATACATTTTAGAATATTTGCCAAAACTGTTTTTTGTTTGCATGACTCATGAAAACTGCTAACCACCAGCTAACACAGCAAGTAAATCCTCAACCATGTGGTTGAGGTGCTGTAACATATAGTAGTAATATGTGATGCTATAACAATATTGGTATAGCTATTTAAGGTTGCTTAACATAGTGGGAGCTGTGTGTCGTGATGTCAATATCTCACTTTGTGAACACCTCTTAAAGGTTCATAGATTCATAGGTTCATAGGTTCATAGATTAGTACTAAGCTAACTGCCCTTGTGAGCCACTTTAAGCCTAGCCAATTACCCCTTGTGAGACTCAAACCCTGTACAACTGCTATAACTTTTTCAAATTACAGATACAGCCAGACCTCTCAACCATATCGAATTTCTCAGTTTTTACTGGTTTTGAGGTCCAAATAAATGGGGTGCCACGATTCCTGAGTGGCACCCCTTAATTTCTGAATTTCCTTGATTTTTTTTTGTCTTTTTTTTACACTGACGTCATTGCGTGGAGGCATGCGCGGTGACGTCAGCTATGTGAGCACCCTGCCAGCCTGTCGGATTTCAGCTGAGGTCGTCGAACAATTCTTTATTCATTCATTTTAGTTTATTTACAACTTACTAGCCTGTCAAAGTAACTCACAACAAGTTCCACAACAACATACACAATTACACACACACCCATCCCCTGCAGTCCAAGTAACCATGAAAAAATGCATAAAATAATTGCATGCATAACTAAGTATGCTGTGCAACAATGGCATGCAGGCTACAGCATGCCATTGTTGCATACTTAGTCTTACACAGTACACTCCGTTTGTTTGTTCACACTCTCTCTCTGCAGTGTCATGTCTCATAAATAATAAGTTAACAGTGTCTCTCACATACACACAGTACAGTAACAGTAGTAGTAGTAGCTAAAAAGAACTCCGGAGTCCCTCTTGTGACGTGACCCATCCACTCACTCACTCCCTCTCCCTTCCCTCTGTTTCCAAAATAAATGTTATACCAATGCTGCCCACCTGTCACCGTCATTCATTGCCGTGCCTGCCAATCATCAGAAAATAAATAAAAAATCCTTTTTTTCACCCAGGCCCGGCCAGGCAGCCGTAGTAGCTATATCAGATTCAGAGAAGAATGAATTGAGTCACTCCTCGTCAAGTCTCTGTCCGTCACTTTGTCTCTGTCAGACTGAGACAGTGACTAATGACTGACTGTCAGTGCATTTCTGTCATCATCACACTCACTCACATCACAGTTACACTCACACAGTACTTAGTAAGCAGCTAAAAAGAATCTCCATCTTCAGAGTCCGGACTCCGACCGAGTCCCTCGACTGACTCCCTGACCTGGGTATTAATTAAATAATGTGCGACTGACTGTGCATCGTAGAAAGCATAAGCCAGCTGAGCTGCCTAAGCCATCATAAGGCAGTTCCTTGATCCATGATCTGTTTGAGAGGCTATCCTTTAGCCTGGAGGACTTTGCAGCCATTAATAATAAATTTAATATTAGTTTGTGCTGCCTTTGTGTGTGTGTATGTACTGTCCACTCCACTGTCTAATATCTCTCTGTGTCAACTCGACAATCCAGTCTGAGCAGTGCCAGCATGCAAGGTTGGGAGGTGGGAAGGAGTGCTGCCTGTAATTGTTGTGTTGCGCCTTCTTCTTTACTTATATATCTTGGTGAAACAAACAACTAAGTCACAGCACACACTCACAGTGCAGAGTGCACTGGTCCGCACCCTAGGATGGAAGTATGCAATATGCATCACATGCATTATATGTTTCAGCTAGGAGTCCAGCCCAGGACTTGAAAAATTTAGTTGTCAGGGAAGTCAGGGGACTGTCTGGGGAGGATTGGGGATTTGGGAACAACAACAACAGTCAGTTACAGAAGAACACAGAAGTATTAACACACCACACTGACTGAGTAACTGTCTGCCCCCCCCCCCCCCCCGTGACTTGTTAGTTGTTTACTTAGTGACATAATAACGTGACTTAATTACCCCAGTCCAGGGCCAGACCGGTCCCATACACTTTCAGCAGGTTGCAGCATGCGTGTGAGATTTGTGATGAGTGACTGTGAATCCTTGGCTGATGACTCATCCCCACGTGCACTGCTGCTGTTGCTGAAATGTAAATAAACAAAGACAAGTAACTTTTACAACTTTGTTTACATTTAGCTGCAGCAGGCCAGCAGCAGTGCATGTGCTGACTTGTCACTCAACACACGTCTCGCATGCTACAACCTGCCTGTAGCTAGGGGATAAAGAGAGAGGGGCGGGCTGGCTTCACAGAGACGATGAGAACAGAAGAAGAAGAACTTACAGAAAGAGAGGGAAGCCACTGCCAGCCTGCTTGAGATTGATTGACAATAGCAAGCACCAGTGACAGTCCAGCAGCAGCACCGGCATTGAAATTTGATTTGAAGATTTTATTTGAAGCAGGCACGTAGGCCGGAGCAGCAAGCAACAGACAGAGAAAGAAAGTCAGAACTTGAAGAAGACACTCGAAGACAGAGACAGTGCATTTTTTTTATTTAAAATGTGTTTTTTTTTGTTGTTGGTTCATCATTGCTTGGCTTGCAATTGTGCCATACAGCATATGGCACTTGCTAGTTGCTACTAGCTAGCTAAGCTTAGCTATTTAGTGTAGTGTGGTCCATTCAGTAAGTTGGTGTGGTGGTTGTTGTCCAAGAAAGTCGGACTCGCAACTCGGTCATCATTCATCATCATCTTCTAAACTGTCTTCTCTTCTTCATCATCATGAAAAAATATATTTCTTCTGCTGCAGTTGTTGCTTCTGCTTCTTCCCCCGGCTCTTCCTGCACCTCCAGTACCAGCAGGTAAATAGAAAAAGAAGGAAAATGTTGTTGTATGTTTTTTTTTTTTTTTTTACTTTAGTAGTTTTCAGTCATAGCCATAGGATCTTCTTAGACCAAGAGGAGGGGAATTGGTCAGGCATTCAGGTAAACTTATGATTTACTGAGTGCTGACTTTGAGAGGTATTGGCCACCAGGCCACCTGGTTGATTGGGAGGAATTGAGTCTGACAATGGCATGGGTGGGTGGGATGACAACTGGCAATTAATGACAAATTCAGTTTGGAATTAAGCTGAGGTTTACGATGTGGTATTTGAAAAATGTTGCAAACAAATTAAAGGTTTAATTATGTTCTGTATGTAATTATTAACTAAATGGTGGCACTGGCTGTTGAATGGTGGCACTGGCTGTTGAATGCTGGCACTGGCTGTTGAATGCTGGCACTGGCTGTTGAATGGTGGCACTGGCTGTTGAATGGTGGCACTGGCTGTTGGCTTTTGTCGTTTTGTTTGGGAGTGAAGCAATGATACTTTTTGTACATCTTGTGACAGGAGAGTCATATAAGACAGGAGGTCACTGTTATGAATGACTGTATTACTGCATGGGTTATAAATAGTGTTGCATGTGAGTACTGATAATGCTTTTATGTGGGTAAATCAGGAAACTTGAAGGAAAAAATCTAAGTCAGCAGCTGTTAAAAATAGTAAGAAAAATAGATATTAATTATAAATGCACTGCACAAACATGTGAGTGTGAATACTAAACATGTTTAAATTTCATGTATTTGAAGTGCAGTGTACAATAAGAGACACTGTGCTGTAAATACACCAGTGGAAATAAAAGAGCTATTTGTCAGATAGTACTCGGTGCAATATGCCTGACCAAGGGTAAATGACAACACGTCTATAAACATTTTTTAAATTAAGATCACTAATTAATTGATGGCTTGTTATGAGTTATTTGCTGTTGAAAAGTACTGGTGGAGAAGACTGCGATGAAAGCTGATTATCTCTGTGCTTGACTTGCTTATATTATTTTACTTCAAATGAAGCTTCTTATTTGGATCACTTTGCTTTTTTTGGCTGTTTGAATTATTGGTTTGAATCCTGGATTCCTTGCAAGTAAATCCACGCTGTCTAAAAGGCAGTTTCTCCAAACACAACAGCTGAAAGAATAGTCTGTGTGCAGTGACCTGGCTTGTACATTTTATCTGTTAGAAGCATGAATTGCAGAAGGTTTCCAGCATCATCTTTCTGTTCTTAACATGTAATGTACCCATTTACTTTTATTTATTGCTTACAGACTAGATCTTTTGTTAGTCTCACTGTCTCACACCTATGCATTTATTGCTTACATTTCTTTTTGTATTATGTGGCAGGCTGGTTTTTTTGAAGCTTCATAATCAGGAGAGAAGGGAGACAGTCATAAGTAAAGTAGTTATATTTTTAACAGATTTGCTCAAGCATTAATTCTGTGTTTTCTAAATGGAGCTCCTTACTTAGTATTTAAGAGTTTGTGTTTAGATTTAAGATTAGATGTTAGATTTGCATTGAGAAAGTTACACTAAGCTTGAATGAGCAATTGAGCATGTTAATTTCAAAGCTGTTTTAAAAAGGTGCACTCTTTCTTATTCTGGATTTTTTTGTGCATTTATTGCATTATGTCTTTTTCCAATCCCCTCTTAGGCCCAACCTGTTGCTTTTTTTTCCAGGATGTACTGTAAAAGGAAAAACTTCTTAAATCCTTGACATACAACAAAATGTTTGAATAAAGCACTATTTTCATTTTTGCGGCATTTAAGGCACACTTAGTCTTGCCAACATAAAATGCTAAACATTCAACACAGTAAGCAAGATATACCATACTTGAGGTGGCACAGCTGCCATCTTGAAATGTTATTCTGCTATTCATAGTATTAGCTATCATTAAGGTCTAGTTCCTAGTGATGTAAGTACACTGTTGACAACACACACTCTCATAGTGCCTTTAATTGTCTTTGGAACTGTACCATATTTGTTCTCCATTAATCTTTTGAAATTAGTGCAGTTTTAGTAATAAAAGTGGGTTCATTCTCTACCAACTAATATATTTCAGAGTTAGTCTTAAAAATGCACCAATTTCTTTTTAATGATAAAAATGCTCTCCATGGAGAACTGGTTATGTTCTACTAGCAAGGCATTTTCATATTTATGTTCCATGTTGTTGGTAGATGCAATGAGTCCAGTGCCTAGAAGTAGTTTATATCTGTTCCCCCACTCATTCTTCACTTCTAATAACAAGGTATCTAGAATATGATCAGGTTACCCCCTTGCTGAAAACATTTCCCCTAACTTTGCTTACTTGAGCCACACATCATCCTTCAGTGATGTCATACACGCCACCCTAATGGCTTGTCCCCTCACCAAGCTCTTTTTTTGCCATATAGGGTAGGTACTGGTGAAGTGTAGATAGGAGATGCAAAACATTTCTTTCCTATTCTTTCCTAAAAATGTTGGACTTGAAAACATTAGATGTGTGGGAAATGAGGGTGTCCAAATAACTTATCTTTTTCTCTGCTCTAAGAGTATGTAAATTTCAAAAACTCAGTAGTATTGTTCAAGTATTCTACAAAGTTATGGATTTTGTGTAGCAATGTGTCTATTGCTCCTGTGTTAAACACAAAAGCTAATAAATGATAGGTTATTTAACCATCATTTACAATTATAATGCTGTTTGGTGCATATGCATATACACAAATTATGTGTGCGCCTTTGTTTGTAACAAGACTGAAGTTTTATATGCACTAACTGTATCATATATTGGGGTTTTTAAAAGAAAAATATGAAAAGAACAGGTTCAATTGATTCATTAACTACAGCCAATAAAATGTTTTATAGATACTCTATAATGTGTTTGTGTTGGTTTGCAATTTTTCCTGATGAAGTCTCTTTGGGAGGTGAAAGCACTCAATGTTTTATGGTATTAGTAAATTGTTTTTAAACCATTTGTGGACCCTCAATGGAGTGTATTTTAGTATTTTCATATGCATTATAAACCACAAAGACTGCATATTCCATGATCTGTGTAGTATAAACCACACAGACTGCATATTCTGTGGTATGTGTGGTATTATCAACCACACTGACTGCATATTTGTTGATCAGTCCTGATGTAATCCAGCACCACATGCTTAGGCTACATAAAGATATTCTGTGATTGTCCAGTGCTGGGTTATTCCCTTGCATAGTAAGTCTCTCTTCTCCCAGTCACATCCCAATATCAGAATTAGCACTGTTTGTCATTGTCAGTCCTCTAAGCTCAAGTGCATAATTTTGTAACCTTTTAACAGCTGTTCAGCTCAATTTTCAGTGCAGATTTATGCCGAGCAGTAAGGTAATGGGATATATCAATGGCACATCAGCTGTTATGCCTTCTTATCAATATGTGTGATACCCATAACTGTGAATATTACAGGCACGAAAAATAAAATGTGGTTGGCAAGGAAGTACAATGACCTACAATACTCTGTAATGCTCAGTATGTCCTACCACCACTACTACTACTAGTGAGCGTGTATTCACCTGCAACTCTCAGGATGTCCTACCACCACTACTACTACTACTAGTGAGTGTGTATTCACCCTGCAACTCTCAGGAACTACAACCACAGAAATAAAAATAAGCAGACTTGCTCTGTTAGCAGCTGTTACTACAGACTTTCTACTGACTCCCCGTAACTAGCAAGGTCACTTTCTTCCTTGGCTTCCTCGTGTTTCAAAAGACCTCTGAGATCAATACTACTCAGTTAGGGGTAGTCAAGACGACATTCTCACACTTTCCATGACAAGATTCAAGCAAACAATAGGAGAAAAAAGCTTTTCTAGACTTGGGCCTGCTGTTTAGAATTGTATCCCAAAAAGTAAAAACTAAACAGACCTTAGAAGGTTTAAAAAAATCGTTCATGAAGATGCCAGTCACCTGTGCTTCTGTGATACTGACTTGTGCTGCTGTTATTGAATCACATTCTTCTAAATGACTTAAAAATTGTAACTGAATTAACGTTTGCATACCTATTGAAAAGTATCAACTTGGAAAAATGTATACATTTGCCTCCTTGTGCATATTATACACATTCATGGTTATTCTTGTAGACTTATTTGTAAACTCTAAAATCCATCTTACTGTATTCCTGTTAACAGACGTGATGGTCTCTGTTGACATGACATCCTGATCCCTTGTACAAAACTGGAAAAAGGGGTTGATGCCCATATCAGTGCTGATGTTAACTTCCTGTATTTAATGTCATTTATTACTTTTCTCACAAGTCATGACTGACAAGGTCAGTCAACTTGCTCAGTTATCAGATAAACAAATTGAAAATAAAATAAATGCTATTAAAATATTTTTACAGGGAGAATTCTTTTGGGGGGGTATTCACCATCCCCGATACTTATTATACACTGACATAACTGTACACTGATTACGGGAGATATTTCAATAGTCTGCAACCTTGTACTTGCTGTGTATTTGCTATAGCTGAATTTTCAGACTTGTTGTGGTAAGAACCATGGTTCTACTCCATGTAATTTCAGCAGGAACCTGATCAAGGTCATCTACACATATATGGTAAAAATGTTTTATTAGACGGTGGCATACTAACATGACAGACAATATATTAGCCAGCTTTCTGTGTCATCATGATGTTTGTTTTGTGACCAGGCTCGAGACAGATCACAGTGGCTGCTCTCTCATACCTGTTCCTTTTCTCTTCTGTCAGATCACTGTGTTCTATGTCATGTACTTTGTAACTGGTCTGGCATGTTAAAAGATGTTACTACAATATTCCTTGCATGCAGCTTTCTCAGCTCTTTTTGCACGACTGCTGTCATGAAAAACGAAAAAAAAAATGAATTGCAGAAAAGTATGTTATCCATATTAAGCTTATTTCCCCCAGTATTTATGGATAATCTGGTCTGCGTACTGCAGGAAAAAGTACTTCTCATGTGGGTATTTTGTCTTTATGTGTGTTTTCACTTGCATAAAGCAATTAGCTAAGTATGCAAATTACAATGTAGTTCATAGCATACCAGGCCAGCCGAGGACATTACACTTTCCATCTTTAGCCTGGATGTGTTTTCACTTCAAATAACCAGTAGTTACCAGTATTAACCTAAATGAAATAACTACTCATTGTGATCAACACATCATCATTATTACACATCTGAGAAAAGTGATATTACAGCTGCTTATGGGAAGAAGCAAGTAAACAAATGTAAAGACCTGCATAAATATTAAAAAACGCAGTCTATATCTGGCATTGCCTCAGTAAATCACATTTGCACTATTAATGATCTGTTCTTTTTCATCTGCAATCTTATACAGCTGTTACTTTTGACTTTGCAAAATTTACTGTACTCAAGGAGTTATGAAAAATAAATGAAATTTATATACACTGAAAGACACATCTCGGGAGTATTTAGGACTGCGGGGTACAACCTGTACAGATTATCAGTGTAGTCTACATGAGAACTGCAGTGAAATATATCTAGACTTGGCATAATTATCTTAGACTTGTAGACATCCATTCTTGGAAATGCTGTGAGCTGCAGTCATATTATCAATAGTCCCTGGAGTCTGTAAAAAAATATCTGTGAACATCTGACAGCTTCTAAAGCAGTAACAAGCTAATGATAATCATATCCCACATATCTATTCACTTACAGCAAAGAACAGTCATTTTTTCTGTAGTATTCTATTTGAAAATTAAATTGCATAAGCATTTTTGAACTTACAGAGGCTCACACATAGATCCTGACAGAACAGCTGAATTTATTCATTCATTCTCTGAGTACCAGTTTAATCCATTTCTGAGTTGACAGGGAGCCAGGGCCTGTCTTGTCACTCAGACTTTGGGTGCAAGGCAGAAAAAATTTTTTTTTTGTGTAGAATGCCAGGCTGCCAATCTGCTGAAGGATATATGTGTGCTTGTCTCACACACACACACTCACACACACACACACACACACACACACACACACACACACACACACACACACACACACACACACACACTGTGGATAACTAAGTTTTTGTATCAGTCAGAGGAATAGTGAAACAGCAGTAGTAGAGCTGTGTTACATACATTGTGCAAGACTTATATCACCTTAAGCTCAACACATTAAAGACTGAGGCCATGCTTATATATGCAGATGTTCTGCGTTCACTACTTTCTTTCTTTCTTTCGCCAACAATATCTTGAAGGTAGAATATGCTGGAATTTGTGCCACGTGGGGGGGTGTGGTTCTTGATGACAAGTTGACATTGAGGAACCCAGTGTCTGCTGTCACTGAGACATTTTACTTCCATTTGAAGAGCATCTCCCAGATCAACCATTTTATACCCTTTTCTGATTTGGCAGCATTGGTTAATACACTTGGATAATGCCATCTACTTTGGGAATTTGGATGGTGATCTGGCATAACTGCAGCATGTGTAGAATTCCAAGACCAGGTTTTTGATAGGTATCTCTCAGATTAGTTATATAATTCCAATTATCTGTGACCTGCACTTGCTTCTGGTTGTAGCCAGGTATGACCATCACCTACCATGCCCTTCATAACTTGGGTAAAGTGCATCATAAGGAGCTGCTGAGATGCTATTCATCTGGTGATGCATCAGATCAACAGGTAAGGGGCAGTTAGCTGTTCCAAGAATCACATTGCTGTTCCAGGAACCACATTAGAAACACTGCACAGAGTTGCTTTACTTACCCGGCTCCCGTCTTGTAGAACCAACTACCTTTCTTGATTTGTATGAGTGATTCTAAGAACTCTTTTTGGGAGGTCCCTTCAGTCTTTGGAGAAGAGATTGTGTAAACCCTTGTAAATGCACTTAAAACATTTTCAGGTGTCTACATTTTTGAATCTTTGGTTATATATGTATTTTATTGCATTGATTAGTGTTTCCTACATTTATTTAACATTTTATAAGAGGCTTAAGTTTAAGCATCTGACTACTTTTCAAAAGTAAATAAATAAACAAAACAAAATGAAAATGCAACATCATTCTTATTAACAAAACAGATTCCAGAGCTTTTCTGTATAAATTGACAAACTTTACCTTCTGTTGAACGCATAAAATATTGTGATTTGATGCTGCAGCACAACCTAAGTTTCAAGCAAAATGCCTCACAAACCAAAAACAAGGCTAAAAAATATTAAGCCTGCACTTCAGATTGCTTGGCACCAGGGGTTCCACTGTCTTCTGTAGTACCAAGGGGTTCCACTGTTTTTTTCTACAGTAAACTCTGTTAACCAGAACTCAAGCAACCAGCAAAAAAAAAAAAAAAATCCATGAAATACAGTACAAGTTTCATGTGTTGCACTTTCTGTCCCCCCCTCCAGAAACACACCTTACATTTTTAGAGTTTTAGAATTTTAAAAAGGAAGATAGGAATAAATTCCCTCCCTCCCCGCTCTGAGAACATATCAAACCAAACAAATAGTATAAGGTACAATATTAGGCCGATTTTTAAAAGTAACTCTCAAGCAACCAGAAACTACAGTTATCTGGCATTTACCAGTCCCCATGGGTACCGGTTAACTGAGAGTTCACTGTAATTTTATAGAACCCTAATTTGACCAGTTACTGAATATAATGGCGTATTTTCTTCATATACACACTGAGGTATGTATTCTTGGGTTGCGACAAAGGAAGTTTACAAAGAGATTAACACTGCTAAAAGATAAGGGTTACAGAGCATTTTGAAAAACCACTGACCATAAGTGAGAGACAACTGCTATGCATGCAGTATCATAATTAATGAAGCACTAACAGCCAAGTGTGGAATTCACCTATATGGTGGTACAAAATATGTCAGGCACGAACACCATTGTGATATATTCGTTACTTAAGCCATTTGTAGACTTTGGAATAAGCTTCCTGCCAGTATTACTGCTATAAAATGTATGGCCACATTTAAAAAAAGAGCAGTAACCAATGGGTTAGGAAATACAAGTTGCAGCTTAGCCTTAAGGAGTCTGTGTTCCTAAATGGTCTTTGGCCAAGAACACTGCTATCTTTATGAACTTACACATGAGAAAAAGTGAGTTAATTCTACAGGAAAGGGAGGTAAAGGTACATTGTGCATATGTGGGAGAGCCAAAAAAAGAGAACATAAGGAAAACTGGAGGTAGTGTTGTTAGGACAGGAAACGGAAGGAAGGCAGTAGATATGAAATAGTAAGTAATAACAGGTGTTATTGACATTTTGGTAAGAATGATTTATTGGAGCAGGGTTCATTTGGGAGATTGCATGAGGGATGTTGATGTTAGGTGAATGGGGTAGATGAGAGAAGGGCAGGATTTGTAATAAAGGGAGTGAGGTGTGTATAGGGGACAGCATGGGAAAAAGGTTTAATTGTGAGTGGTGGAAGGGATTTGTAGAGAGGAATCTGGCATCATGGAGTAGTGAATGTAGAATGCAACAATCAGGAGAGCTGCTACTGAAGCAAAGAGATTGATTTGAGGGATGGGAGATGACAGATTCCAGGATTATCAGAAGGTGTACGTAAAACATTTGGTTAAAGCAGGGGAAATTGTGTTTGGGCATTTTTTGTACTGCAGTGTACATAACTAACATATACGTTGACTTCAGGTAGGATTTTGCAAGCTGTTTGAGTACACATTTTTGTGCAGCAACATATGTGGTGGAGATAATGTAGCTTACATTTTTGACAAAATATACTACAGTCTGGCAGTTAACACGGACAATTAAGGCACTGAATTGTTAATATGCTGCTCCATTTTACCAGTGGTGTACATGGTTTGATTCCATCCACCTCCAATTGTCTGCTGTGTGACCGAGCATATCACTTAACCAAGACAGTGCTCTCAGATTGCCCATAAAAAGGGACACATTTGTTTAATAAGTATACCCAGTTAACAAATGTATAAAATAAATAAGTATTAATAGTGTAGCAATCTCTAAACCAGCTTCAAATTCTGTCTTATGATTTGGTTTTGGTGCTTGCTGCATTGCCTATACTTCTTGTAGGCTCAGATACAAGTGCATGATATCATATCTATGACACAGGAATATAACTTTATTTCACAAAAGAAATGCAATTAGCTGTGTTAGCTATTTCAAATGCAGGTCTTCATTCTCCAAGCTGGTTAGCATATTGCTCAAAGTATGGAAATGTTTTCTTTTGCCAGTTGCCAAAATGTCATTGAGGTAAAAGGCAACAAACATTAGCATCTTGCAATATGGTTTCTAGAGGACACAATGAAAGAAAACGCTAGTAAATCTGAAGAAAACTTTCAACAACGGTTCTATAGGATACATTGAGAGAGAGTATGTTAAATATGAGAAAACCCTTATGAATGTTTACTGTCTCATACATTTTAGAATATTTGCCAAAACTGTTTTTTGTTTGCATGACTCATGAAAACTGCTAACCACCAGCTAACACAGCAAGTAAATCCTCAACCATGTGGTTGAGGTGCTGTAACATATAGTAGTAATATGTGATGCTATAACAATATTGGTATAGCTATTTAAGGTTGCTTAACATAGTGGGAGCTGTGTGTCGTGGTATCAATATCTCACTTTGTGAACACCTCTTAAAGGTTCATAGATTCATAGGTTCATAGGTTCATAGATTAGTACTAAGCTAACTGCCCTTGTGAGCCACTTTAAGCCTAGCCAATTACCCTTTGTGAGACTCAAACCCTGTACAACTGCTATAACTTTTTCAAATTACAGATACAGCCAGACCTCTCAACCATATCGAATTTCTCAGTTTTTACTGGTTTTGAGGTCCAAATAAATGGGGTGCCACGATTCCTGAGTGGCACCCCTTAATTTCTGAAATTTTTTTTTGTCTTTTTTTTACACCGACATCATCACATGGAGGCGTGCGTGGTGACGTCAGCTATGTGAGCAGCCTGCCAGCCTGTCGGATTTCAGCTGAGGTCATCGGACAATTCTTTATTCATTCATTTTAGTTTATTTACAACTTACTAGCCTGTCAAAGTAACTCACAACAAGTTCCACAACAACATACACAATTACACACACACCCATCCCCTGCAGTCCAAGTAAACCATGAAAAAATGCATAAAATAATTGCATGCATAACTAAGTATGCTGTGCAACAATGGCATGCAGGCTACAGCATGTCATTGTTGCATACTTAGTCTTACACAGTACACTCCGTTCGTTTGTTCACACTCTCTCTCTGCAGTGTCATGTCTCATAAATAATAAGTTAACACTGTCTCTCACATACACACAGTACAGTAACAGTAGTAGTAGTAGCTAAAAAGAACTCCGGAGTCCCTCTTGTGACGTGACCCATCCACTCACTCACTCCCTCTCCCTTCCCTCTGTTTCTAAAATAAATGTTATGCCAGTGCCGCCCACCTGTCACCATCATTCATTGCGGTGCCTGCCAATCATCAGAAAATAAATAAAAAATCCTTTTTTTTCACCCAGGCCCGGCAAGGCAGCCGGAGCAGCTATATCAGATTCAGAGAAGAATGAATTGAGTCACTCCTCGTCGAGTCTTTGTCCGTCACTTTGTCTCTGTCAGACTGAGACAGTGACTAATGACTGACTGTCAGTGCATTTCTGTCATCATCACACTCACTCACATCACAGTCACACTCACACAGTACTTAGTAAGCAGCTAAAAAGAATCTCCATCTTCAGAGTCCGGACTCCGACTGAGTCCCTCGACTGACTCCCTGACCTGGGTATTAATTAAATAATGTGCGACTGACTGTGCGTCGTAGAAAGCATAAGCCAGCTGAGCTGCCTAAGCCATCATAAGGCAATTCCTTGATCCATGATCTGTTTGAGAGGCTATCCTTTCGCCTGGAGGACTTTGCAGCCATTAATAATAAATTTAATATTAGTTTGTGCTGCCTTTGTGTGTGTGTATGTACTGTCCACTCCACTGTCTAATATCTCTCTGTGTCGACTCGACAATCCAGTCTGAGCAGTGCCAGCATGCAAGGTTGGGAGGTGGGAAGGAGTGCTGCCTGTAATTGTTGTGTTGCGCCTTCTTCTTTACTTATATATCTTGGTGAAACAAACAATTAAGTCACAGCACACACTCACAGTGCAGAGTGCACTGGTCCGCACCCTAGGATGGAAGTATGCAATATGCATCACATACATTATATGTTTCAGCTATGGGTCCAGCCCAGGACTTAAAAAATTCAGTTGTCAGGGAAGTCAGGGGACTGTCTGGGGAGGATTGGGGATTTGGGAACAACAACAACAACAGTCAGTTACAGAAGAACACAGAAGTATTAACACACCACACTGACTGAGTAACTGTCTGCCACCCCCCCCTCCATGACTTGTTAGTTGTTTACTTAGTGACATAATAACGTGACTTAATTACCCCAGTCCAGGGCCAGACCAGTCCCATAAACTTTCAGCAGGTTGCAGCATGCGTGTGAGATTTGTGATGAGTGACTGTGAATCCTTGGCTGATGACTCGTCCCCACGTGCACTGCTGCTGCTGCTGAAATGTAAATAAACAAAGACAAGTAACTTTTACAACTTTGTTTACATTTAGCTGCAGCAGGCCAGCAGCAGTGCATGTGCTGACTTGTCACTCAACACACGTCTGGCATGCTACAACCTGCCTGTAGCTAGGGGATAAAGAGAGAGGGGTGGGCTGGCTTCACAGAGACGATGAGAACAGAAGAAGAAGAACTTACAGAAAGAGAGGGAAGCCACTGCCAGCCTGCCTGAGATTGACTGACAATAGCAAGCACCAGTGACAGTCCAGCAGCAGCACCGGCATTGAAATTTGATTTGAAGATTTTATTTGAAGCAGGCACGCAGGCCGGAGCAGCAAGCAACAGACAGAGAAAGAAAGTCAGAACTTGAAGAAGACACTCGAAGACAGAGACAGTGCATTTTTTTTTTTATTTAAAATGTGTTTTTTTTTGTTGTTGGTTCATCATTGCTTGGCTTGCAATTGTGCCATACAGCATATGGCACTTGCTAATTGCTACTAGCTAGCTAAGCTTAGCTATTTAGTGTGGTCCATTCAGTAAGTTGGTGTGGTGGTTGTTGTCCAAGAAAGTCGGACTCGCAACTCGGTCATCATTCATCATCATCTTCTAAACTGTCTTCTCTTCTTCATCATCATGAAAAAATGTATTTCTTCTGCTGCAGTTGTTGCTTCTGCTTCTTCCCCCGGCTCTTCCTGCACCTCCAGTACCAGCAGGTAAATATAAAAAGAAGGAAAATGTTGTTGTATGTTTTTTTTTTTTTTTTTACTTTAGTTGTTTTCAGTCATAGCCATAGGATCTTCTTAGACCAAGAGGAGGGGAATTGGTCAGGCATTCAGGTAAACTTATGATTTACTGAGTGCTGACTTTGAGAGGTATTGGCCACCAGGCCACCTGGTTGATTGGGAGGATTTGAGTCTGACAATGGCATGGGTGGGTGGGATGACAACTGGCAATTAATGACAAATTCAGTTTGGAATTAAGCTGAGGTTTATGATGTGGTATTTGAAAAATGTTGCAAACAAATTAAAGGTTTAATTATGTTCTGTATGTAATTATTAACTAAATGGTGGCACTGGCTGTTGAATGGTGGCACTGGCTGTTGAATGGTGGCACTGGCTGTTGAATTCTGGCACTGGCTGTTGAATGGTGGCACTGGCTGTTGAATGGTGGCACTGACTGTTGGCTTTTGTCATTTTGTTTGGGAGTGAAGCAATGATACTTTTTGAACATCTTGTGACAGGAGAGTCATATAAGACAGGAGGTCACTGTTATGAATGACTGTATTACTGCATAGTTCATAAATAGTGTTGCATGTGAGTACTGATAATGCTTTTATGTGGGTAAATCAGGAAACTTGAAGGAAAAAATCTAAGTCAGCAGCTGTTAAAAATAGTAAGAAAAATAGATATTAATTATAAATGCACTGCACAAACATGTGAGTGTGAATACTAAACACGTTTAAATTTCATGTATTTGAAGTGCAGTGTACAATAAGAGACACTGTGCTGTAAATACACCAGTGGAAATAAAAGAGCTATTTGTCAGATAGTACTCGGTGCAATATGCCTGACCAAGGGTAAATGACAACACGTCTATAAACATTTTTTAAATTAAGATCACTAATTAATTGATGGCTTGTTATGAGTTATTTGCTGTTGAAAAGTACTGGTGGAGAAGACTGTGATGAAAGCTGATTATCTCGGTGCTTGACTTGCTTATATTATTTTACTAGTATTATAATAATATTATTTTACTTCAGATGAAGCTTCTTATTTGGATCACTTTGCTTTTTTTGGCTGTTTGAATTATTGGTTTGAATCCTGGATTCCTTGCAAGTAAATGCACGCTGTCTAAAAGGCAGTTTCTCAAACACAACAGCTGAAAGAATAGTCTGTGTGCAGTGACCTGGCTTGTACATTTTATCTGTTAGAAGCATGAATTGCAGAAGGTTTCCAGCACCATCTTTCTGTTCTTAACATGTAATGTACCCATTTACTTTTATTTATTGCTTACAGACTAGATCTTTTGTTAGTCTCACTGTCTCACACCTATGCATTTATTGCTTACATTTCTTTTTGTATTATGTGGCAAGCTGGTTTTTTTAAAGCTTCATCATCAGGAGAGAAGGGAGACAGTCATAAGTAAAGTAGTTATATTTTTAACAGATTTGCTCAAACATTAATTCTGTGTTTTCTAAATGGAGCTCCTTACTTAGTATTTAAGAGTTTGTGTTTAGATTTAAGATTAGATGTTAGATTTGCATTGAGAAAGTTACACTAAGCTTGAATGAGCAATTGAGCATGTTGATTTCAAAGCTGTTTTAAAAAGGTGCACTCTTTCTTATTCTGGATTTTTTTGTGCATTTATTGCATTATGTCACATGCTAAAGTTGTTTTTATTTGATTTTATTATGCCTACTACTGTAAGGGATATTTAAGATGTGATTTGCTTGAAGAAATTTTTCAAGTGCCTGAGAATGGATATTTAAGATGTTATTTGCTTGAAGAAATCTTTCAAGTGCCTGAGATTAAACTAAAGCATGAACAACAAGTCCTGTTCATTTTTTATTCATAGTGGGCATGGTGGGTGCTGGTTGGTGCTTATTTATTTTATTTGCTTACTGTATTAATAGCAGCAGGCAGTACATGTGGTATAGAACAGAGTGACTATAGTCTCTGAAACCTTAAAACACTTGTTTACTGTGTTTAGAATAAACTGGAATCAGCAGAACAACAAAGCAGGACACTAAGTATATGCAGTGGTGAAATGTCTGTTCTTCAGTTTGCGTTTAACAGTTGGTATCCCACAATTCCATTGGAGTGGGTGTGGCTGCATAATTATGTATGCAAAATTTATGTTAATCAACATACAGATCTGTACCTATTTGTCACGGGCCTTGTCCAGATTTTTGATGTTTCCAGATTGAGAGGTATCAATACAGCTCAGTGTCATGATATGGGATGGTATAGTACAATGTCAGAATAAACATGTTTTTACAGATATTTACACAACTTGAAAGCAGATTTTCTTCTGATCTGAAGGAGTCTGCCTGCATGCATACTGTCTTACTTATGCATGTTCATCAGAGCAGAATAAGTTCTAAACTTGACAGAATATGTTTAAATAGGCCATTTTCACAATTTTGAACATATGCAAAATAACTGGGCAGGATTCACGAAGGCTTGCACAGAGTGTAAGAGACGTGTAACACTCCATGCAAGCCTCGCGATCCAGGAACAGCCCTAAACTCCGTGTAAGAGTCCAGCTAAAACATCTCTTACACGGACTGGGCGTGGACGTGCTAAATACCTCACTTGCAGCCGAAAGGTATGCAAATGAGGTATATTAGCGATCCACGAAGCAGAAACCAGCCCGTGTAAGAGACGTTTTAGCTGCAGAAATGTACTCAGTTGACAACTGAGTAAGTTTCTGCAAAATTCACAACGGAGCCATGTCAGCTCCAAATAAAGGGTGCATATGTGTTTGGCAGCATGCCAATGGCCAAATATGTGGCCATTGGCAAGGTAACCCGATGCAAAAATAAAATAAACCAAGCGCAGCCCCCGCCAAAACAGGCTGTGCTGTATAAAACATAAAAATGAAGGTTATAAACCCACAAATGTGGGTTTTATGCAATACATGGAATGACAATGCAGGGACCAGCAGACCAAAAAACAACATGGCCACTGTGTAGTGGTTGCTAAGGGGGGAAGCTGAGTGTAAGACATGTAACTAAGCATTAGTAGGCAATCTCATGTAAATGAGGGTTAGGATACTGAATCTCACAGTCACATAGCAAATGAGCACAGTCTGAGTAGTGTAAGAGATACATAAGGGGGAGGAATAGAGTAGGAGATAGGTGACATCACAGGGGGGAATGGTAGAAAGAAATGCAGTTCATTGGAGGTCAGTGTAACATGACAGATGACAGACACAGATCAGGGAAAGAGGAGTGCCCCAAGATAAGTCTGGGAAAGTCAAGAAATGGAAGGTGTACACTGTTACTTACACTAAAGTTTCTTGCTGGGCGTGCATGCGCACGTGTGCGCGCTATGAAGCGCGAGTAAGGCAGTGCGCGCATGTAAGGCAGACTGAGCATGTGGGAGCCTGTTGGCAGACCTGTAACACTGTTTGCGCTGGTGTGTGCACGTTTTAACCCGAATAAGTAGATTCTGAACAGTGTAAGCATGTGTGCACGCATGTAAGCCACTGTGAGTGCGTTACTGCTGGTATGCACCCTGCTCCCCCCTGAGGAAACAGAAAGGAAAAAGGAAGCAACAGAATTAGTAGGAAGCTAGCAGGGAATACTGCTGGAGCTAGCAGGTGAAAACAATTAGAAGCAGGCAATTACACAGGCAGAATAGTAGCCCAGCCCAGCACTTAAAACTCTGCAAACAGCAGTGCAGGATGTTTCTCTCAAGAGACACTGCAAGACAGGAGTAAGCTAATAGAAGTGAAAACTGAAAAAGCTTCACTCAGAGCAGAAATGTTAGGGGCTGCCATAGCTGGCATAATGAGACATAGGCGACTTGCTGAGGGTGGTGACAATGCAGATGGTGCCAGACAACCCACAGTGAGGAGACGGAGAAGAGTGTACAGGCCCAGGGTCACCTACCACGGGTTACATGAGCTGGAGATAGTAGAGCACTATAGAGTGGACAGAGAGCTCCTGCAGCAAATAGTTGAGCTGTGCAGGCCACGCCTCACACACAGAACCAACAGAGTGGAACCCATCCCAGTGGAAACCAAGGTATGTGTTTGCCTAAGAATACTAGCAACAGGTACCTTCCAGAGACCAACTGGTGATATTATGGGGATATCACAGGCATCAGCCTCCAGGGTACTGCACCAGTTCCTGGATGCCATGTCAGCACATGTCGGTGATCATGTATATTTCCCCAATGCCCGTGAAGTACTGGCCAGCAATATGCGTCTCTTCCAGCAAATAGCGAAATACCCTGAGGTAGTGGGTGCAATAGACTGCATGCACATACGCATCAAAGCACCAGCGGGTGAGCGGGGTAGGGCCTACATTAACCACAAGGGCTTCCCCTCCATCAACTGCCAGGTCGTGTGTGATGCCCAGGGTATAATAATGAATGTGTGTGCTGGCTGCCCTGGGAGTTACCATGATTCCCACATCTGGCATTTGACGCAGCTGTACCAGACATTTGCCAATGGGGACATCCCACATGGACACCTAGTGGTGGATGCAGGTTATGCACTGGAGCCGTGGCTGATGACACCCATCAGAAACGCACACACACCTGAACAGGAACGCCATAATGAGGCACATGCACAAACACGTAATGTAATAGAGCGTGTGTTTGGGCTGCTCAAGTCACGGTTCCGGTGTCTGGACACATCTGGTGGAGCCTTGCAGTACACACCAACTACATGTACCCAAATTGTCATGGTATGTGCTATGCTACATAATATGATCTTGCGAAAACAGCTGCAGCAGGACCAGCATAGGGCTGGGCCAAACAGCCCCCCACCATTGCCAAGGCCATCACAGGCAGAGCGTGACTCAGAGGAGGAACAACCTGAGCCTGCCCCAGTAGGCAGAAGGAGGCGTGCCCAGTATGCCCTGGCCTTGGCAAAGAGGCAACGCATAGCACATACACTGGCTCAGTAGGAACCCTGGGAATGATACCCCCTCTGACTCACTCAAATAATAACAGGGATGCCTAAAATGACATGACCTGCTCACAAACATGTACAGGGAGTGTAATATGTGCATCTGACAGAGACAGCCCTGCAGCACCACCTGAGGCATGAATGCCATGTGTTAAGTAGTGTAACACCATGTACTATATGCACACCTGAGGACCCTGACTAACATCCACCCTCACCAAGCATGAAGCCACAAAATGATGATGGGATGATAAATAGCAATAACTGGCTGAAGTAATGCAGTTAGTCAAAGGGGAACCAATGTGTTCCAGCCTGTGAAGACATGCGGAGCATGACATGATGCAACACCTGCTAGGGGTGGCGTGCACCTATCAGTCCAGGCCCCATGGATACTGGCAAAGGCTGGCAGTACCCACAGCATGCCCTGAATAGGTAAGTCTCAAAACACAAACCCACCTTCATAGGTACCACAAGGGATAGGAACCTAGATGTAATGCTACCCAATGCCAGAAGTCTAAACAGCAAGATGTGTGCAGTGTAAACGCACACAGTATGGAGAATGTAGATATCAGTCCTGTAATAGAAAACTGGGTCAAGGCTCACATCAGCACCCTAACACTACCAGGTCACACCTCATACTGTGCTGTACAGCCGCAAAACATGGAACAAGCTACAAAAGGAGGGTGACTAGCAATAAATGTCAAGGATAACCACACCCCCATGTTGGTACCACAACAAGAAGCAGCATGGAATAGCCATGGTCAAATACCAATGGCTAAAACTGGCTCCCAGTATATAGCCTGCTGCAGACTACTGTCCTAATACCAGGAACTGCACCTGGCCTATGTTGGAATACATGAATATATCAAGCCCCCCAAACCACATTATAATGCTTGACTGAAAATACCCAGACATACACCGGGAGCATTATACTAGCACCAACACAGTCAGAGAAAAGTTCCCAGAATCCATAAACCAAAATGCCCAGGAACAACGTACCACTCCCACAAGAGGGGTAAGCATACTGGATGTGATAATCAGCAACATGTGTACTGGATGGCAAGATGAGAAGTGTATCCCTCACTGGTAAGACCAGACCATAGAGTAATCACACTGTATATACACATCCCGACCCCAGTCCCTGGCCAGAATACTACAGTGAAAAACATGTGTAAAGCATAGGTTGCACCCCTCCAAACTGATGTGGAATCCACGAAAGGCCCTGTGCAAGTGCAGAATATGGGACACACCGCAGAACATGTTATACAGGCATTCCATGAACACAGCCAGGAATGCTTGGAGTATGCAATCACAAATAACAACAAGACACAATGCCATACACGCAGGCATCTGGCATGCTGGACTCCAGCCATTACCAAACCATGCAAGAGAATGAGGAAGCTACCACATGATAGAGCAAACATAAAAGGGAAGTAATCACTGATCAGTAGTATGGCAATAACATATGTCCACACATACAATCCACTAAGGCCAGCCACAACAAGTAGAATCTGTGAATCCAGAGGCAATGTGACACCTGTCCCAAGTACACAGACAACCACAACTCCCCCCAATAAATACAAATATATGTGATAGATGCAACCATGTATCCAAACCGGAGGCTGAGCTCCCCCAACTCAGTACTGTCAAAACTAGTCAGGAGGAGAAGGTAACCACATACACCACAAACCCAGTCTCACATAGACCTACCACAACTGTAAACCAAACACATAAACACAGAAAAACATTCCCGGAGGCCCTAATTACAAACACACCACACCAACAGAAGCCTCCAAAGCAGATCCCAAGCAACCACAACCTCCAAACATAGCACATGCAACACATAGTACACAAAGCTGGTGTGCCAAACAGTCACAGGCCAGAAGGAGAAACAACATGCCTGATACAGTTGTAATAGGTGTCT
Organism: Protopterus annectens; assembly: GCF_019279795.1. Taxonomy (NCBI): domain Eukaryota; kingdom Metazoa; phylum Chordata; order Ceratodontiformes; family Protopteridae; genus Protopterus; species Protopterus annectens. Next base: position 1,394,713,763 of record NC_056746.1, read on the forward strand.
GTATAGGCAGACACACTGCTGTCCCACTCACCAGACTGAACAAGGGAAAGGGTACAGTAAGCTGTCTGTAGGCTGCCACAATATGCCACATAACACAAGTATGCAGGTCACCCCAAAGCAAGCAGAAATATGATGCACTCAATGTCCATGCTGGTGTGAATGACCTGAGATGTACCTCCCTGGACTACATGAAAAGAGACATGGATGAGCTCTCTGAGTATGTACCCCAGGCCGGTATGACACTGGCCGTGTGCAGCATCCAACCCTCACCAAGAATGATGCCACAGTACAAACACAGAATGATCATCTTTAACAGGTGGCACAGTTACAGCTGTCAGTCCAAGAGGGTCTAATGTCTGTCTGCTTGAGATGTCATGCATGACAAGTCATGCAGCTGTTCCAGGGATGGCTTGCACCTGTTACCCCTGTGCATCTGGATACTGGATAAGGCCTTTGCCACCTCCATAGAGCCGTATGTAGGCAAGGCCAAAAAGACTACCCACCACCCTAGAAAACATAAGTGGTAAGAAATAAAGGGCAATGCTGACCAATGCCAGATGTGCAAACTGCAATATGCATGCCCCTGAGGCACTTCCCAGTATGGAGAACATCGATGTCTGTGCAGTGACAGAAGCCTGCTGCAAGCCTAGTGATAGCACACCAGCACTACCAGGTTATACCACATATCATGCATTATGGCCCCAACACCTGGACCAAAACATCAAAGGAGGGGGAGTATCCATATGCAGCACAGACACCCATACGGCCAGGTAACTGACAATGCACAAAGCAGCGGAGACCACCCATGTGCACCTAAGTGTAGTCAAAACTGCTGTACAGTCTGTAGCATGTGACAGACCACACTCTCACACACAAGAACTCCACCCAGACATCCTGAAGACACTGGACAGTATGAATGTCCCACCAAATACCAGACAAGGTACTCACAAATTACCACATAGGTGGTAAACCATTATGTATGCAAGGAGTAATCAGGGACCTAGGGACACAAGTCGACAGTAATCTGTCATGTGACACACACAATGCCAATGTGGCTAGGAAGATTGTCGATATTGGACACCGTATCATGAAAGGATTCACATCTACATCAACAGAGGTCACTGTGCCCCTGTACTGTTCCCTTATCACACCCATAATCTAGTACAATGACTCATATGGGATGTACCGTATGTGAAACCTGCAGCGGTTCGGAAGACCTCAAAGGTACCCCACCAAGAGGATAAAGGGTGTCAAATATATGTCATATGCTGCCTGGCTGTAGACACCCCAGCTGAATGCAGTCACAGACTGCCTACACAGAGGCATTGTATGTCTGTTGTACAAGGCCATGTCCAACACAGGAGTAATGGACATGCTCCACCACAGGAAATCAAAGCCATTGGAGCTGTGACAGTGACAGATGTCAGCCTCAACACATAATGAAACAGGATGTGCAGGAGGGACAGATACATAACCCAGAGGCTCCCCACACCCAGAAACAGGATCCCAATCCATGTTAGGCAGAGCCCCTCACTGACACCCCTCAACAGGAATATTGCCAAGTGGATGGATGATCGTACATGTATACTGGGGGTCTTCACTGTGTCACGACCAGACAGAGGCACAGTAAAGAAAATCATAAATGGCCATAATAGTCACATAGCAAGGGGCGGCGAAAGACACACACACTCTGGCTTGGCTTACTAATGCCCTAGGGTGGATAGCCTAGTATGAACCCATGAACCTATGAGGATACAAATTGTACAGGACACTAAGGATAATCACAAGGCTTACTTAACTGATGGTAGGAACCATGTTGGGAATCCACAGATATGCTCCGAATCACACAGATATTACAAACAACATACCAAACACACACACATATTGCTAACATACAACCTGACAGGTGCAGTGCAAACCCCCCCCCCACAGAATGCAAAATATCTATCCCAGCAGACTGCTGGTCCCCTGACATTGCAGATGCTGAGGTAACAGCCATCATCTGCAAAGCAAAACACACAGCAGCAAAGGTATGTGATGGTGTCCTGGGCTGAGGCCAACATGGACTCCAAGAATAATGGAATGCCAAATCACACTACTGCCCAATGTCAGCCTTACCACAGGATATGTACCCAAAGAGCAGTGTACAACAACAGTGGTCCTTCACAACAAAGGTGTTGCCTGAATGGATACTGCAAACTACCACCCCAGGATCCTGACAAGCTTGGTCTGCACAGCTATGGAAAGGATCAGTATGTACCGCAGACATAAAGCTATCGTGGACCTACTGATACTGGACCCTACACAGTGTGGCTGTCATAACTGCAGATCCTGCACCTAAACATGTTTGACCCATTTGAAGCAGTCATTAAGGTCATTGATGAGGGCAATGTGGTCCACACAGCATAGCTGGACCGTGCATATGCTTCTAGACAATACCCTACGACTTCAGTATGGATATGTTCACCAGCTTAAATATATACCCCTATGTCAGTAGAGGGGTTGCAAACCAGACCGAGGACAGAACTGACATGGTCAGACATGCTGCATCCATGTCAGACTACAAAGCAGATATGAGTGGCATCCCACAAGGCTTGGTCCTGGGCCCCCCCCCCATTCTGTATATATGTCCCATATGTATAGGCCAACATGGAAGGACTGTGACTGAACATGTATGCAGAGGAGTACAAACAGCCCACCATATCCGACCCCCAGCTGACACAAGCAACCCACAAAAGGGCCACCTACAAACAGACAGCTGGAGCCATAGCCATGTCAGCAAGCTAATTGCAGAACTGTGGATAGACAACCACCATGGATATACAGTAAGTGCCCATAAATTACCACACAGGTGTTAACCCATTACGTACCTAACATGTAATGAGAGACCTGGGGACACAAGGTGATAGATATCCTGCACTGGACAAACATGTGGCTGTAGTGTTCGCAGAAACATACCATATACCCACCCAATTATAACGGTTGTCAGCTGTAGATAAGGGGAGGTCACTGTGGCTCTGCAGTCATCATTCATCAGTGTCACAATTGACTACAATAGCCCCTGTGGGATATACCTCAGCAGACACCTCCATCAACTGTAAAGTCCACAACAGTACCCCACCAGGAGTAGTAAAGAGCATGAACAGATGCCATGTGTTGCCTGAGTAAACAAACTGCAGCCCCACACACTGCCATACTGCCCAGCTACAGGCAAGCTGTGCCTGATGTATGAAGCCATGTCCAACCTGGAATCAATGAACATGCTGCACCTTGTACAATCTGAATGGCAGTGAGTTATGCACATGAGAGACCTGAACCCCAGCACTGACATACATAGGACAAGCTGTACAGAATGATCCATAACACAGAAGGCACCCCCACTCTTGAGTAGACTCGGCACAGGTTAGCCAGAGAGTCACCTATCGACACCCCTCAAGAGGAATCCCGATGAGTGGATGGGAGATGGTAGGTTAACCCTGGGTATCACTGTTATGTCGGAGGTAGACGGAGGCACAGTATACCAACCATGACATATGTCATGGCAAACTCCAGTTACAATGTGTGTCAAAGGACAAACACACCCTGTGACTAGCATCAGAAATGGCCTAGGGAACATTGCTAGTGTTTGCCAATGTCCACCTATGTTGTGGAATACACTACCAATGTTGGACGAGCCTGGTGTAGGTAGTCCATATCTGAACATAATGCAACATGGTCATGTGTGCACAACTGGCCCCTACACAGTCTGTTGTGCACACTATGAAGATGTCAAGCAGTGATAGGACTAAAGCCCAGGATACTGTCCACCACAGTGAAAGTACTGAACCAGTACATTATACGGTACTACAGTGTTAGGTCATTATGAAAGTATGTTGACAACTGTCTGCAAAGTATCCCATGCAATCCCTGCAGGAACAGTATAATTCCTGTTGTGGCAGACATGAAGCAGTTGGCCAGTTAGTACACAACATGACACCCAACACACAACCATAAATGTGAGATATTGTTGAAGTTCACACACACCCAAATATGTGGTGGACTTCAGAGTACAACATATGGAAAGCTCACACTGGGCATGCTCGCACACTTTGATAAATGAGGCATATGTCAGACAACATGCCATGGAAAGGCTGAACTGGGCATGCTCACACACTTAGGCCATATCTCCGTTTAGCAGTTGGCCACACATATCTGGTATTTGTACGTGTCATTCCAGGAACCAACCACAACACAGCAATCTGCCCAGTGCACACAGTAAATGACTACAGAGACATAAGTGATATAGTGGATCGCCATCATATGCAAACATCTTCCACAGATACACAAGTTGGTCATAGGAACAGGGAATGCTATGGCAATAAAGACCTGCAAACAGTAGAACAGCACAACAAATATTGTGAATCTGACAATTGAATATATGGGAGTAGAGGTCAATACTAGGCTTGTTGCCCTAGGGAATGACAGCTCATTCAGAGTGTGCTTGGCATCTGCATCCCCAGTACAGTAGGCTACTGTGTCACTGTAAAGTAGGTCACATAAGGCAACGTGTGAGGCTAGTGAGCTGTGCCTCTGTCAAGTAGGGGCACAGTGGAGATCCCAGGGTTTAAATGTGCTAAGCCACAACCATGTTGTTGGTGTGTGCTGGAAGAGGGTTGCTGAGGATCCCTAACAGTAAGTGGCCATCAATAACAGACTGAGGGGAGCCCTATCTGCATTGTCTGGACAATTCCACTGTCAACACTGTGTTGTGATGATTATGTGTCGTGCCGGAACTGTTCACAGATGTCCTCCCTCTGTGGGCTACAGCTCTGCAATGTATTAGCTCACTCTGTCAGTTGGACGGCTCATATATGGCTGGAGTACACCTGACAGGTGTCTTGTTGTGGAGCAGTCATGGGTATATGTGGGATAGCATGATCAATGCAAACCGTACACATGCTCATAGAATGCAATTGTCAAGGATTATGCTGAGTGGCCAGTATAGTCCCCCAGCATGGGTTCTTTGAAGTCGGCCACCCCAGTCTTCACAAGTGTAGAGTCTGCTTGTGCTAAATACAGTTTGTGTGCAGTGACAACCTTGCCTGGGGTGGGGATGGGATATGGATGTCCAGGGAAAGGTGGGTATGGTCAGATATCAACAATGGTGGTCTACCTCTGGTGTGGAACAGTGAGTACCCATGTTGCAGATGGACAGGTGCAATATGTATTCCCCCATGTGGCTGTGGTGTGTGGTTCTGCCATAGCACATGGACCCACAAATTGTAGTGGCTGTAGGGTAAAGTGGTAGAGGCCTGTGTAGTTCTCACACACAATATGCCTGTACCTGATGTTAACAACTGGAATGGTGTATGCGAACACCTGCATATCCCGGCACTGTTCCCAGGAAAGCTAAGTGTGTGCCCTGGATGTGGGTGTGGTGTTCTGGACTGGTTGTGTTGTGTGTTACAGGTCCTGTGGTCACGAAGCATGGTATAGAACATAACCTGCCAGTGCGATGTGCATATCTGACCCTGACGTAGGTGGCTGCAAATGCATATATATGCTATCCCCCACCTGACAGGTAGTACTAGATGTACATAACTCTGTAGAAATAAAGATGTCAGCACCCTATAAATATTGCAGGTGCAGACCAGATGCCCAGTAATTCGGTTAGCGCGCTCTGCTAATGCATCTCTCTCAAGTGTCATAATATAGGTAGGTAGGAGTTCGAACCATGCAATTGCTCAGTGTGTGTGTGTGTGTGTGTGTGTGTGTGGGTGAGCGGGGTTGATGTGTGTGCAAGTCTGTGTGAGGGAGATGTCCCTTTTGGCAACTGTGAAAGCACTCTACAGGATGCACATTCCCCTATCTCAGCACGGATGATGTCAGCACCCTATAAGTACAGCAGGAGAAGGGAAACCTCCCAGTAATTCGAATAGCATGCTCTCCTAATGCATCTGTCACGAGTGTCATAACATAGTTAGGTAGGGGTTTGAATCCTGCAACTGCCCAGTGTGTGTGGACAGGGGTTAGTGTGTGTGCAAGTTTGTGTGAGAGAGATGTCCCTTTTGGCAACTGTGAAAGCACTCTACAGGATGCACATTCCCCTATCTCAGCACGGATGATGTCAGCACCCTATAAGTACAGCAGGAGAAGGGAAATCTCCCAGTAATTAGAATAGCGTGCTCTGCTAATGCGTCTGTCACGAGTGTCATAACATAGTTAGGTAGGGGTTTGAATCCTGCAACTGCCCAGTGTGTGTGGACGGGGGTAAGTGTGTGTGCAAGTCTGTGTGAGGGAGATGTCCCTTTTGGCAACTGTGAAAGCACTCTACAGGATGCACATTCCCCTATCTCAGCACGGATGATGTCAGCACCCTATAAGTACAGCAGGAGAAGGGAAACCTCCCAGTAATTCAAATAGTGTGCTCCGCTAATGCGTCTGTCATGAGTGTCATAACATAGTTAGGTAGGGGTTTGAATCCTGCAACTACCCAGTGTGGTTGGAGGGGGGTTAGTGTGTGTGCAAGTCTGTGTGAAGGAGATGTCACTTTTGGCAACTGTGAAAGCACTCTACAGGATGCACATTCCCCTATCTCAGCACGGATGATGTCAGCACCCTGTATGTACAGCAGGAGAAGGGAAACCTCTTAGTAATTCGAATAGCGCACTCTGCTAATGCGTCTCTCTCAAGTGTCATAATATAGTTAGGTAGGAGTTTGAAACCTGCAAGTTTGTGTGTTTGGATGTGGGGAGTTTGTGTGTGTGCAATTCTGTATGAAAAACATGTGCTTTTTTGCAATCAGGAGATCACACTACATGCACATTACCCTTTCCAAACAGTGATGATGTCAGCACCCTATACATACAGCTGGCGAAAAGGCACCTACCTAATCCAAATAGCGCAGTCTGCTACAGCGTCACTCTCAAGTGTCATAGCATAGTTAGGTAGGGGTTTGAAACCTGCAAGTGTGTGTGTGTTTGGATGTGGGGAGTTTGTGTGCAATTCTGTATGAAAAACATGTTAGTTTTGGCAATCAGGAGATCACACTACCTGATGCACATTACCCTTTCCAAACACTGATGATGTCAGCACCCTATAAGTACAGCCAGAGAAGAGGAACCTCCTAGTAATCTTAATAGTGCACTTCGCTAATGCGTCTCTCTCACGTGTTGTGACTTAGTTAGGTAGGGGTATGAATCCTGCAAATAGCAAGTGTGTGTGTGGGGGTAGTAGGGTGTGTGTAAATACAAGTGTGAGGGAAGAGATCCTTTTGGCAAATACTACAACACACCAGATGCTACATATTCACCCAGTAAACACAGGGGATGTCACCACACTATCAGCACAGCCAAACAGGGCTAGTTGGCTAGTAATGCCAATAGTGCGCTCTGCTACTGGGTCTATTACCATTGTCAGAGTACAGATAGGTAAGTTTTGGTAACCCGCAACTGCCACGTGTGGTTGTGTCACACATTATGACCTTGTGTGGGTCTATGTGCATAACAATGCATGCCATTGCCTAAACCAGCAATGGCAATGCACACATGATGTATGTGTGTGACACATACACATAAATACCTGTGACCTGCAGTAGTTACCATGTCTGACACATGCCTCGAGTGGATAAATGGTATTTGCAATGCATAACAATATGACTGTGTCTTACTGTGCAGGGGTTGCACGTGGTATGTGTCTATACAGTGTGGGTGTATATGGTAAAATACCTACAGCAGGGGATACACATCTGGTCTGGGCCATACAGTCTACATCTAGTCAATGTACAGGTACTGCATGTTCCCACCTGTTGTGGGAGTGGTAACATGTCATTTCACTGCAATTCAGTGACCACATACTGGGAACCCTTCAACTAGTGTGTTGTAGCTACAGTAATGCTCACGCACAATGTTTGGCTGGATGCAGTCCAGCCATATAAAGACAGTTCTTGGGACTTGCATATTACCAGTGTTGTTATGGAGGATAGGTGGGTTTCCTGTGTATGGGAGGGTTGTGTGTGCCAGGCTATGAACCAGACGGCAGTCCGCCACACTGTTAGCTGCACATGAATAGGCCCTGATGCTTTGTGCTGTGCCAACAACCTGGAGGTGTGTGTATCTGTGGTGCCTTGGGATACCACCCCCCTGTCCAGTGTTACATGTGTAGGGGACGACAGCCATGGTATGAGGTATAACCTGGCAGTGATGGGTTGCACCTGTGAGCCGTGAATCAGGACTCTGGTACTGCACAGACACTGCAGTTCACCGTGCTGAGGACAGTGTCCAGTGCATGCATCTTGTGGTGTACACTGCTGGTGTTGTGTAGCATCACTGTTAGTGTCCCATCCTGTGTGATATCCGCGGAGGTGGCTATGTAATCCATGTCCTGCAGCATAAGGCAGTATGTGTGTATCAAGGGGCTTCGCCAATATACATTGGGCCATGGGTGTCACGTGCAAGCTGCCCCTCGCACATCATTGTGGCTTCCCTAGCATGTAAGCACACGTTGACAGCCAGTGGATACCCTATGAATGACATTGGAGACTGAGCAGAATGTAGACATAGAACACCCTTCCTACATATAGTGGTAGCATACCTGGTGAGGGTATGATGGCAACCAAGATCAGGCTCATACTGGCCTGTGCCACATGCTGAGAGATCCCTTCTATGTTCCCTATCATGTAGTCCAGGGAGGTATGTCTCAGGTCATCCATAGTGGCATGGTCAATGACTGAGTCATATGTGTCCATGCCTCTGACTGACCTGTATGCATGTGTTTTGTGGTGGACCATAGTGCCCCAGAGGCATATCACTGTGAGCTTCACCATGTACAGCCTGTTGAGCGGGACCCCACTGCAGCGGCCAAGAGAGGTACCTGACACATCTGTAGCAGGTGTGTTGTGTAGCCCTACAGGCTATGAGTGTGTGGCACATGGGATGTGTGTGCCATGTGTGGCATGTGCTCTGTTCGGCGTAACATATGCCTGTGTGCCAGCTGCGGAGGTGTGTGATGCTCAGGCAGGATGCTATTCTGAGTCCCCATGTATGCCCCAGTGTGTTCAGCTTGCTGTCAGTGCGTGTCTATGTCTGACTGGTATTGTAGTCACTGTAGTATGACATGCCACCTGACAGGGTATGGCATTACTGGGTTCAGAGTGCTCAGTCCCCAGATTGGCTATGTGGTGGCATCCCACACATGTGTTGTACGTTCCTGGCCAAGGGTGATGGTTAACTGCATACATGTGGCAGCTGTGACATTGCCACATGACTCACATAAACCACAACTGGACCATAGAGGTGATTCACAGGTTACCTTTGCACATGCTACCCTAGTAGTGTGATTGCCATGGTGAGTACCAACACATAGGGCCAATGGGGAACAACATACTGAAGGTGTGTATGTGTGGGTGTACTGCTACTGTTTCATAGCACTGGCATATATGACTGCACACGTGGGTAAATGCCAGGTAAGACATGTGCAATGTCACAGGCAACGTACATGTGAACAGGACAGACAGTGACGTTCTGTCATGTGTAAACTTGACATATGTATCGTACGCTATGCAGATGTCACTAGGAGTCCACAGAAGCACTGTAACTCTGCATTGCAGGTGGAAGCAGTGTTCCAGGAACTAGCGAACATGCATGCAAACAAAGCTACAGTAAGCAGGGCTGGAAGTAGTCCATTGTACAACAAAGAAGGGGTAACACTAACAGTAGGTAACAGTGCAAATATGTAGGCACTATCAACATGTACCCAGGAATGCACAGTGCAGATGCCCATGGTAGAACTGATATTATGTCATAGTTAATTGTGATTTGGATTACATTGGTACTGCACACATATCAACATGCTAAACATCCACATTGCATACTCGTTGTGGGCAACTTGCCACCATTACTGTACATGTCCATCATTGCATATCACTACTTGCATTAGCTTCCCCCCTGTGCTACCCATGTATGTGGCTATCTGTTGACATCCTTACCACCGGTATGCAATTATGTGCAGCTGTTACACTTTGGTACGTACTATGGGTGCAGATAACAATTCAGGACAGTCATACGGTTACTGCATCAGGCATGCTGGGATATACACACAGACATATCAGCACACTGTACTGTTACCAACATGATACTACTAATACACTTCTATGTAGTCACCCTGTGCATCAGCAATGTGTTTACCTGTTCCTGCACTGATGTTGGAGATTGCAGGAGGTGGCACAGTTTCATCATATGCACAGGGTGTGAATTAGGTATGCCTGAGTCTGCCACTGATACCACCAATTGACATGTGTATGTATGTGTGTTTGTGAGGGACAGCAGTACAGGGTGGGGCACTGTTGGTGCAGTGTGTGCGTGTATGTGGTAGCCCTAGGTGTTAACATTTCACATGTGTGTATGCACGCACACAGTTCCACCTCATGGCTGCCATATACAGGGGTTTGAGGACAGCCACAGACTGCACCTGGCAGGTCATACAGATCAGTGTCTGTGGGCACGGACACGGTACCTGTGCCTGGCAGGGGTGCTACGGACCGTATCCGGTACTAAGCCAGACTGGGTACTGTCATCAGAAGCGGGAGTGTGTTGACTGGACACAGGTCCCTGTTGGGACTGTCCAGAGCCATGTGCACGTGGTCTCCTGGGGCATTCCAATGACAGCACAGACCCAGCATTGCTGGGGCTGCTGCTGGCACTATGGGGGCATGTGCGGGCCTGTTGTCGTCTGCGCCGACTGCCAGCTGCTGCTGTTGCTGGCATACGGCCACGTCGACGCCGCAACCACCCACCATTGCCCTGGCTCATGGACATTTGGTTGTGGAACTGCTGTAATATGTCCCCACAACATCTGTCTATGACATCAGTGAAATTACGGATAGCATCCGCGATGTCACGCATACTGTCAGTCATGGCTGTGTGACATGCTCTCAGCTCCCTCAGACCCTGTCTGGTGTACCTTTCCATACGCGACTGTGCCTGCATGACAGCCCGAAACATAGCTGAGGTTGACAGACCTCTTTGGGCACGTCTGCCAGAGGCAGTACGCCCACGGATGCTCCCACGAGAACCCATGGGCAACTGTCTGTGTGGTACCATCGCAGGACCCTGCCCATGGCTGCTGTGTGGGAAGCATGTGCCACAGATACCACATTACCCTGGTCAATGCCCACTGTATCCTGTCCATCACCTAGGGACAATGGTGACAAAGGATGTACTGGCAGGATGACTGTGAGCAATGATGGGGTTGACAGCTGTGTACTGTCAATTGGCTGACCAATGGTGGACCCTGACACACCTTCCTGTACCATTACACAGATATCATCATTACCAGTACCTGTGGCACCAGATTCAGGTTCCCTGCTGCAGGACACCAGAGCAGCACCAGAACCTGTGGGAGGAAGACAGGAAACACAGTTTACAGTGTCCACACAATGTTACCAGTGATTTTTCCCCCCCTGCACCGTGACAACCCCAACCCCAACCCCAGCACAGGGGGGCCCCCCCCCCAGGGACACAGGCAACATGCACACAGGACACGTAACCCCACAACCCCAGCACAAACCTGGAACCCGGGGCAGGGGCACAGCCCTGACACGGGGACACATGCAACCCCCCGTACACAGGCACACCCGAACATGAACTGCACACCCCCCCCCGTATAAAACAACACACTGGTTCTTGTTCTGACACAGGACTAATAGGAGTTAAAACAATCACCGCATGGGTGGGTGCCTTTCGTAACACCAGGGCCTAAAAGGGGATTTTGCAACAACTTTCCATTAATCTATGTACAGTCATAGACACCCCCTTTCAGCACCCAATTTAAAAACAGCCCAAATTTCAATATGTTACGCACCCAACCCTCCTGTAAAAAACAGTTACAGAAAGTCGTGTCTTTGGGAAACCTGCCTCCAGTCTGTGGGGGATGCCCCACTTCGGGTTTTTTTGCTGTTTGGGGGTGGGAAAAATTGGGGTATCCCCTGGGGGGGGGATTGGACCCCATCCTTTTCAACCTGTTCCTGGGCCCCAGGGGCCCCTTTTTTTTTAAAAACCCGGTGTGCGGCCCCCTATGTCCTATTTGCACCAAGTCTTTTCCCTCACGGCTTTCCCCAAATGGTTTGCATTCTGGGGGGAAAACAGATTCAAACCCGCACCCCTTGGGACCCCCCTTTTTTCTCAAGTGGGGGGATTACCACCCCTTTAAGGCCCGGATACACAGACATGCCAATATAGGCCACAAAAACTGTTCCCAAAATAACTCACTCCCCTACATGTGGTTTTCCATGGTAACACGTCAGGGCCCTATCGGTCACCAAACCTGTGCCAAAACCTGAAATTAACAAATATGCTGCCCCCTTTCACCACCACGGCCAATGACAAATTTGGGGGGTTATCCGGTATTGGAACGCCCCCACTGGGAGTGGACACAAACCGCCCGGAAACTTCCCCCCCCCAAACCGACATCACGATTGATGGATTAACATTTTACGAACTAGAGGTTAGCACCCCTGGGGGTGGAAGCCAAACCCCCAATGTACCCCTAAAGCTTTCCAGGACAACAGATTCATAAGAACCCCTTTTAACCCGACCCCCGCCAAAGGAGGCTCCCTTGGGGACCCCCGCCAACAATTGATAACAAAAAAGGCTCTCAGGAAAACAATTAAATTAAGGGGAAGGGTCTGGGTACACTTTCCATTCCAAACAACGGAGGCCACTTGGGGGGCAGGCCCAAAAAAAAATTTCCACAAGGCCTTCCAAAATTAACCCCATACCAAACGGGCCCCAGAAGCCAGAAACACACCTACTTAAAATTAACCCGATTTGGCAAAATTTTTCAAAGGCTCACGATTCCCCCCTTTTCCCCTGAAAAACTTTTCAGGAATGTAAACCCCCACACTCCCTTCCAGGGGGCCCCCACAAAGAGAAAACCCCGACCTGGACCCAGGATCCCCCGGATTCACGGCCCCCAAAAGGAATCAAGTATAAGCTGTTTTAAACCTTTGGGCCTTCAGGTATGTCCCGCCTGGGTGAAAAGTGGTACCCACTAAGGAGGCACCCTTGTGGAACTCATCAAAACATAACTGGCCTTTGTACAGGGAAACAATTTGGGTTGCAGACATTTTCCCGCCATTTGTTTGTAGGGGTTTTTTTTAACCTTTGCCTTTTCCGCCTCGCCATTTTACAACACCAAAACAATGTGGGTTCCTCACTCTCTGTTGTATTCTCCCCTTTTGGGGCAACAACCCAAATATCCCTGGAAATTAGTACAGACCTTGAAATTTGGAGGGGCAAGTATGCGACATTAACCGCATTTAATTACCTTTTTTTACGGGTTGCGTTCCACTTGTTCCGTGCTAGGTATGATGCTCCTTAGATGTTGGGCGGGTTTTTTTTTTCTTCACTTCTGTTTGTTTTTTCCCCTTCTGTTCCCGCGTGTGAAATTCATTTATTTTCTCTTTTGTAGGGATTTTAGGCCATTTACCTCCACCAATTTAAAATTTTAATTATAAAATTTTATATTATTCTACTTATTTCAAATGCTATAAAAGGGGTTTAATAGCTTGCTTTCGTTTAACACCATTGGATCTGTGGGCATTTCTTATGAAAGGTTGTTCTTCCCATATTATTTTTAATTCCCTTTTTCCTTTTTTTTTTAGAATGTTTGAAAGAATCAATTTTTAATTTTTAAAATTTTAAATTTTTTAAATAATGAAAAAAAATCTTTTAAATTTTCAAACTGCATTTTTACCCAAGCACCCTAGCAGGTGTTTTTTTTTAACCCTTTTTGGAAAAACCCCATTTTGACGTAATTTTAAAGACAGCTTTTGGGCTAAAATTTACCCACTTATTTCTTTAAGAATAATTTTAGCAAAGTTTTGAAAGGTCACAGGGTAGGCATGAACACTGTTTCCAAAGGGGGTTGGAGCTGGGGTTTTTTTTTTCTTTTTTTAAAGCTCAATTCAATGGTGACTGGACTTTTAACTTTTAAGGGTTAGCCTTTTGGACCCCGGGATGTCAGCCGGCCCAACCCCCCCTTAAAGTTTTAAACCCCCTTTTTCTTTTAAAAAAATGAAAAAGGGGGAAGGAAAATGGTAAAAAGGGGAAAAGGGGTAAGCAAGGGAAACAACGGGATTTTAGGGGGATGTATGGCCCCCGTGTTTTTTTCACAAAGCGGAAAGAGTTTTTGGGGTTCAGAAACCTTACCCCGAGGAAGGGGAGGACCAAAATTTGTTGCACCTTTAATTTTAAAATTTTTTCCGGCTGGGGGAAAGGGGCTATTTTTTGTGGGTCAAGTGCCCTTTTTTTTTTTTTTTGGGAGAGTTATTAGGGGGGAAAATCGGAAGCTGGGGGGTGGTTGGGATCAAAGAAAAAACAAACAAAAGCTCAGGGGAGGAAAGGGGGGCACGAGGGTAGGTTTTTATATCCAGGCCCTGGCCCCCAGTGGAAAGTGGCTGAACCCCCCCTGGGGGGTTCCATTTCCTTATGCCCAGGTGGGTGTCTCTTTAGGGGGGAAAAGGGATGCCCTAGTTTCCATTCCCAACGGATACCCAAGAACAGAGTCCTGGATTTACGCACCCCAGTCCACCAGGAGGGTGATGGTGGCCCGGCCACAGGGGGGGTGAGACCCGCAGGCTTTACCCCCCCTGGGAAGGGGCCCCCGGAAGGGGCCAGGGGATGTGATGCACTCCCCCTAGGTGGGAGGGTGGGTGTGGGAATTCCCTTGTTTTTTTCATTTTTCTGACATTTTTAGTAAAATAAATCCCCACAATTGTTTAACACAGTTTATTATTTAACCAAAAACCCCCCTTTAAATTTAAAAACATAAAATCATTTTGCCAAAACACATCCAAAACTGCGGGGTTTTTATCAACGGGCCCTGGTTTATTATGAACGGGAGTGATCCGGGCACAAATATTTATACCCCAAAAGGGCAAATTCCAGGGGGGTTTTTGGGTTACATCCATTTTCACTGGGAAGGGATTGTGGGTTTGGGTGGGGGGGGAAAAAAAAATTCATTCAAACCAAAACTATCGAAATTTTTTTTAGCTCCTTATAACATCTTTCAACTCATTTCCCTTTTGTAATATTCAAGGTATAAATGTTATGCTCATCTTCATTTTTTTTTCTTCTCAATTTTCTTTTTTCAGTTCCCTCCCCTTAAATTTTCTTTATTAGCATAAAAATTTGTTTGGATTCAGACAACAACTTTATAGCAACTGGGGAACATTCCCTTTTTCACATTAGTGACAAAACTTTTCTTTCTTTTGGGTTTTTTTTTAAAATTTCTTCGTACTGGGGATACTTTTTCAGGGGTTTTCATAACTTTTCCTTTTTTTAACAACCTTTTAGCATTATTTGTATTTTATATTTCAACAGGGATTATTTCCAAAATTATTTGTACTTCTCAGTGTTTTTGGGTTTTCGGGTCTTTAAAAAAGGTCATTTTTTCGCTTTTTTCCCCTTTTTTTTTTTTGGATTACGCTCAACAACCTTTTTTAATCGAAAATTGAAACATCACAGTTCCACTTTTTTTCAGGACTCCTGCATTTTTGCCTTTATATTTTATACACTTCTGGGGGGGTTATGCCCCTGGTAACCCCCTTTCCCTACTTGTTCAAACGGCCCGCAGTTAATTAAAAGGTTATTTCCAAAATTTTTATAGCATTTTTTCACATACTAAATTTTGAATTATCATACGTTGGGGGTTTTCCCCCCTGGGTCCAAATTCAAATTTTGCTTTCCCCTTAGGTCCGCTGTTGTATGTCCCCGTCCTTGGAACCCCTTTGGTGGTAGATCTGGAACCGGCCCCCGCCTTTATGCTCCCCACAGGCCCGGTGCTGGTTGGGGTTGATTGTGGCTAGGGCCGACCTGTTTGGGCTCCCCAATGCCCCCCCTTTGCTCAAAACCCAAACCCCCCCCCCCTTTTTTTTTAAAAAGGTTTGGGGTACCCCTGTTTAACCTTTTTTGCAACTTTTTGGCCATTTTAATTTTCAAATTTAAAAACCTGCTTTGCATGCCCACTTTTTTTATTCCCAATTTTTTGCAACTGCATTTTTATTGTATCATTTCATATTGACTATTCATTACCTTTAAATGGACCTTTTATTTTTATGACTGTTGCAGGCTGGGGGGGGGGTTTTAAAATTTTTTTTGGGGCTCAACGCCCTCCCCGGGGGTTTCCCCCCCCTTTTCCCCCTTTTGCATTTTTTTCACCTTTTTGCTAGCTCAGCTAGGGGGCCCCTTTTAGGGAAACCCCTTCATAATATTTTCATTTAAAATCTACCCTTTTTGGGATTTTTGTGTTAAACCCCTTCCAGGGGGTCCTCCCTTTTTAAAATTGCCCCTTACCTCTGGCTTTTTTTAGTTTCTACATTTCTTCTAAAAGGACTTTTATTAATTTTTTCATCTATGATTTTAATGTGTACAGTTTTCAGGGGTTTTTGCATTTTTCTTAAAAATTTTTCTGCCATGTCCTGTTTGCCACTCTCCCTTTTTATTTTTTGGTTTTTGAATTTGCAATGCTTTTTCCCCTATCTAAGGGCTGGTGAAAAAAACGAAAACTCAGGGCAAACTCTTTTTTTTAAAAAAAAAAAGATTTCATTTTAAATTTTTTTTTCATAGGTGGGGGGGGTGTTTTTTTTATTCACATTTTTATGGCCCCTGGGGGTTTTTTTTCAATTTTTTCCCTTTTGGGGGGGGGTCCCTTAGGGCTCGGCCTGGCACCCCCATGCTTCCAGGGGTTGGGGATTAATCCCTATATTGCATAACAGTACTAATACCTTTTTTGTATTTTACAAGGCTTAATCCCCCCATGTTTTTTTCAATTACATCTTTTCTTTTTTTTTTTATTTTTGGCTTTAACCAAAATTTTCCATTTTTTCCCTTTTGGTTGAAAAGCTTTAACACTTACTTTAAACCCCGGGAATTTTAAAAAATTTGGATTTACATTTTAATTTTACTGGAAAAATTTAAACCCTAAAATTTTTTGACAAGTTTTCCCCGGGAAGGTCCAAAAAAAGTAAAGGACCCCGTTTTTAAGGGACATCTTGGGTTTTTTTAAAAAAAAGGGAAAAGTTGGGGAAAAAAATTAAATTTTATAAAAAAAAAACAGATTTGATTTAAAAATAAATTTAAAAAAAAAAAAAAAAAGCTAAAGAATAATTTTTTTAAACAAAAATTTTTTCTATCCTTTTTTTAAAATGGGGGCCAAAATGACATTTGACCAAAACCCCCTTTTTGAAAAGGAAGCTTTAAATTTTAATTTAAATTAAGTGGGGAAAAATTTTTTTTTTTTAAACATTTTAAAATTTCTGCATAAGGAAAATTTACTACCCCCAATTTTTTTTTAGAAATAAGGGGGTTTTAAACTGATTATAATGCTCAAAACGGGTAAGGGGAAAAGTTTAAAAGAAATACAAGCATAAAATTTGGGTTTAAAATTTCCCAAAAAACGTGGGAAAAAACTATCAAATTCCCCTTAAATTTAAAAAAAAGGAATCAAAAAATGCTTTATAAAAAAAAACAAAATTAAATTTTTAAAGTAAAAAATAAAAAAAGTCTAAAATTTCAATACTTTTTCCCAAATGGGACCAACCCAAAAGGGAATTTAAACTCAATAATTGGAAAAATTTAGCTAAAAATTTAAAATTTTTTGATTTGGGTTTTTTTAAAAAACATTTTACAGATTTTTAAAACCCGTAATAAATCTGAAAAAGAAAGCTTAGAAATACCGCACCGGGCAGTTAAACGGTTTGAAAGTATGAAATTCTTGATAATTAAATGGGGAGTATTATGGAAAAATTAATGATATCAAATTATTTAAAATGGAAATATTTTAAAAAAAAAATTTTTAAAAAATTTAAATTTTTTTGAATTTGGGGCCAAGCAATTTTTAGATTCATTCAAATTCCGAATTTTAAGCAATTTAAAATCCCCCTCCCGATTACTTTTCATTCAATTGAAAAATATCTTGGTGGTTCAAAATTAAATTATATTTAAGTTTTCTAAATAAATTTTAAACATCCCAAATTTTTTTTTATATTGGCTTGGGGGGATAAAGTAATTTATGAAAAGTTTTTAAAAAACAATATGGAATCACAGAAAATTAACGTTAATAGCATACTAGAATCAAGGATGGGGTTTTTCACTTGTTTAAGTCATCGGAATAGTGAGTATGGGGGACTTTTAATAACAGATTTTTTAAAAATTAAATTATACCCGTTCAAATTATTTTTTTAATGAAAAAAAATGTTTTTAATAATTAAAAAAATTTTAAAAATTAAAACTGATGGGGGAAAAAAAGCATTTTGTGAAGTTTTTTTTTTAAAAAAAGCAAACAGAAATTAAAAAAAAATACTTTTTATTTTGGGAAAAAAAAATTTTTAATTTAAGGTTTATTGTAAAGGTAAACAATTAAATTTTTGGGTTTTTTTTTCAAGAAGATTTTTTTCTTAACAGTTATAAATAATGAAGTGGTAAAAGGGGGAAAAAAAAAAAAGGGCTTTGGAAAAGTTGGAAAAGGGTTTTAAAGGTTCATGAAAAAAAAATTACCCCTTTGGTTTTAAAAGGGGGACTAATTTTAAAAACATTATTTTTATTGATTAAAAAAAAAACTTAAAAAGTTAAAAGGGGAACCAGTTCAAATTAAATTTTTTAATCTACAAAAATGGTCTGAAAATTTTGAATTTTTTTGGGAATTTTAAAATATGTAAAATAAAGGGGTTAGTTACAAAAAAAGCATTTTAAATTTAAAAAGGGAAAATTATCAAAACCAAAATCTTATAACAATAGAAATTTAAACTGGGACTAAAAACATTTACTTTATTTCAGAAGTCTTAAAACAGTTCAATAAAGTAACTTTTTAGCAAAAGCAGAAAATTTTTCTAATAATTTATAAATAAGATACATCTTTTTTTCACTTATCAGAAAGCAGGCCTTTTTGTTTAATTTTTTAAAATTTTTCTGGGAAAAGGGAAAAAAAATTTTCAGTTTGTTTTTAGGACCTTAAATTTTTTTATTTTAATATAATTTTGGGATACCCCAATGGGAAATTAAAAGGCAAATTAATTGGTTCAAGGGCTTTAAATTCTAAAAAACCCAGGAAAAAAAAAATTTTGGGTGTTTCAGAAATTTCAAATTTTTTAGGGAAAAAAGGGGTATTTAAAATTAAACATTTTCCTAAAAAGACATGGATTAAATTAGAAATGTTTTTTTCCAAAAAAAAATGTTAACCTGCAATTTAGTTATTTTAAAAGGGAAAAAAAAACAAAAACATTAAAACTTTTTGAGGAAAAAACTAGGTTTTTTTTGCGAATAAAATAAAAAAAAAAACAGTTTTTATTTATTTAAAATGTCCAGAAACTAAAGAATTAATTCATCCTTCAATAAGGGCTTATTTTCTTTAGAGAAATGAAGTATCTGTGCTCCAAGGTTTGTTGTTTAAACAGAGAACACACCTAAAAGATTGTATGAATGATATGTGGGCATAAGCAAATGTAAAAAGAAAAACAAAAATTGGCATTTTAAATTGTCCTGGCATGTCAGATGTCATTAAAACTATTGTCTGTACAGAAATCGAGACCAGAATAAAAACATCATCCCTAATGAACCTGTACCTGTGCCTAGAAAAAAGGTTGGTGCAGACTTGTTTCAGCACAAAAAGCTTGTATTTTTTATTGTTGTTTGTTAACTATTTTTCTGTTTCCTGAAGTTGTACAGCTGAAATATATAAGAAAACTGCTGTAACTGTCCTTAAGTCCATTTGTGTGAAGCATGGGACAGTAGCAGAGGTGCCGGAAGCTGTTGAAGACTAGCGGGGCGAAGGGTGAGAGGGGCACTTAGTGATCTAAAAAGGGCAATTTTTTAAAACAATTTACTACCACAACATAGGTTCACTTGGAGGACATTTTAAGCTTAGCCAAGCCTCTTTTGGTGCTTGAATTAACATTTCCTGATTGGTCTTACCTATCACATGGCTGATAATTGTATATTAGCCCTAGTGAGAATAAATGTGATCATACTATAGATAATTTGAGGGGGCTCATGTAAGGGATGCAGCATTTAGGAACTGCCCCTATCCATTAGTGGCATGAGGGGCAATCCTGGAATACGTTTTCTATTACCCATCCTTATATCCAAGTTGCATTTGAATGTGGACAGGGATGAGCTTTGCTTTACTTGAATGGATAGTCTGTTCTGGAACAGTGGTAGCCTCTGTGATATATATCCATCTCTCCACAACATTCAGTTTAGATACCTGGACTGAATATTTCTGATACCATTTAACTTGCTGATGTTCAGTAGGTCCATCTGTATTAGGTCGGAGGATGCCTTTTATGCCAGACATGTCACCTCTAAGCACTCTGTAGGATACTGAGTATAGTGATACATTTTTGAGGTGGTCCATGCAAGACCTACTGTTTAGGACTTTTATCCTTTTAGTAAGGTATCTCTGTGGGTATTCCAATTGTTGCATGGGTCTGGACAGATACATGCCAAAGTGGGCATTATACAAAATGATTGACCTAATGATGGCTTTGTAAAGGGGGACAATAACATCTCTAGATTTAGTCAAAAAATCAGTTTGTTTATAAACTGTGCAATATAGAAAGACTTTCTTATGACTCTGGGCACATGTTGGTCAAAAGTTAGGTCACTGTACACACAAGTTCCCAAATGCCAAACAACTAGGTCAGTTCTCAGGGGGTATTGTCAATTTGGCCATTCCCTGGAGTAGATGACTTCCCAAAGGATATGGTAATGTATTTCTTGGAGTTTAGTTTCAATTCATGATTCTGGCACCAGTTATTGTTTGGGACAAACCTTCCTGCATGATGGCTAAGTCATTTGGGGAGTCAACAACTGCTCCTAGTTTGCAGTCATCTCAGACTTGGTTGGCCAAATCCCTTTGGTATTTCCTTTTACTTTTGAGATGCATATGCCAAACAGAAAAAGTTTCAGCACCGAACCCTGGGGGACTCCATTGATGACTGGTCTCTTCCCCTATTTTGATCTCTTGCATCCTGTGAGCAAGCATACATGTATGCATTCTTTGATTCACCTTCCTGATTGTATTAACCTGATTGTATTAAATTATATTCCTTTTATAATACAGCACCACTTGTTAGAATGTAAATTTGTAGTTTGGGACAGACTTCTAGTAAGCAATGAAACAAAAGGTATGAACCAATAATGACTAAACTACCCATTTCAGAAAATTTCAATCATAAAAGGCCACTCAAGCTTCTGTCATTACAATCCATCAATATCAGTAAATATGTAAAATGTCTGCAGAAGTAAGTCATCTAAATGATTCTACATTAAATGGATCTGTAACTAATGAAGAGGTTGCTGCTAGCAAACAACTTTATATTTCATTGTTTCATCTATAAATAACGTGCCTGTTGCCCTTGAAGAATAAATTGCCTATGCTACATTAAAAAAAATGATAAGCTAGTAATTTTGTAATGGGGAATGGATGGCAAACTGATAACAGAAACATAGTTACTAGGTAACTCCTCCAAAGGAGGACACTCACAGGACTGCAGCATCCACTCCCTTTAAAGTACAACACAGTACAGTATCAACGATCCATCTGCATACTGTAGGAGTAGAACCCACAGCCTTCTGTAGCAAAAGCAAGTATACTGCCTGTTGTGCTACTAACAATGCAAGCAGCTTAGCATAAGTAGCACTAAACTTCTCTTTCCCTGAAGCTCTCAGATCCTTGTAAATTTCACTTGACACTCAACTAAATCTCTCAGCTTCATAGCACAAGAAATCTGGAAAAAGCCAAAATTTATCTGGTGGGGGGGGGGGGCAAAACCAGGGACATATTTTAAATATTGCTTGTATAATCTTAGAAAGTTGCTAAAATAAAGTGTTTTGTGTTACCATGTGTTTCCTGAAAGATATGAAGACTAAAACTTAAAGGGCTATCATTATTTAGTGAATTCAATTCTCACTGATTTGCCAGAAAACCACAATGTTTAAGAAGAACAGACCAAAAGTATGAGCCAAATAGTCTGCGAAAATCTGGACAGTTGAGAGCTATGGACTCAACTCCCTGGTGGTATGAGTAGAAAAGTCAGGCTCTTGTTTGAGCCCAAGTAACACTAACCACCAGGTATACCTAACTGGGACATCACACACACACACACACACACACACACACACACACACACACACACACACACACACACACACACACACACACACACACACTCCTGCAAATAAAAGAACAAAACTCTCCTTACTGGCATGACTCTGGCCCTGGCAGCACCAACAGAACAGTGGCAGCATAACTCCTGTAACACAGAGCAATAAGAGAACAAGAAGAGCTAGTTTAGTTAGTTTAACTTCCACGCGTGTATCCACGTTGGCATGAAAACTCTGCTTCATTATTTTTTTCCGACAGGTCTTGCAGCTATAAAAGTGTGTGTGGGGGGCTCCCCCTCGGGCTCTGTGGTTCCGGCACCCATGGACGGTAAAGGACATAGTCACTGCCAATGGTCCATAGTTTTTCAGTTACATTTTGGAAAAAACTATGCAGTTTAAACATGCAACCTCATAAGATCATACAGAATACAAGCCAATTGAATCACAGGACCATTTACACCTTGCCAATACCAACCATCTGCACCTTGTTAGTGCACAGCAGTACCACGGTGCTCCAGTGCAGTTAGTAGGACAATCCCTAACTCAGCTTCTAATGGATAGACATCTAAAATCAAAGCTGCCAAACTTCATTCTGACTTTCATTACTTAAGCGTCATAATCTATAATTTAGCTGCTTCAGGAAAAGAAAGGGAGATATACAATTTTTATTGACTAGCAACATTATGGTCATAGATCCAAAGATCTGTTGAACTACACTCCCCTGTCTATTTCAGACTTTTTATTGCCACTCAAACTTATAACCTGAAAAGCCATGCCAGAGATGGTCCTTCCCTACAAACCCCTTCTCTCACATTGCACTCTACTAGTCATTGCTTCTCGGCACTGGCCCCACAATTAAAGAAGTCACTTCCTCCTGATGTAACTGATCACACAAATAACTTCTTGTTCAGGCCACAGTTCAAGCAACTCTTACTAAACAGTTTGAATGCAACTGTCCATCAAAAGGACATTTCACCTAAACTAGTGTCTGAAATTGCATAGTACCTTTAACTCCTGCATACCCGATTAATGTATCCTAAACAGTGATTCTGCTTACCACACCATTACCAGTGAAAACCTACTACGCATCATCTAGTCCACTCTTTCACCTTAAAATTAGCTTACCTAAACTATCTATTGCTGTTATATCTCCATATGTCCATAGGTGATTGCTAGGCTAATGGCCCTAGGGGCCTTTTTAAGCATATCCATGCTTTCTCAAATGTTTTTGACATGATTTGATACTCTAGGGTAATTTTATTTGTTGGATATAGGCTTGGACAATGGGTGCTCAAGCATTTTCAGGCTGCCTGTGATCATAACTGGCATAGGTGCCAGACCAGGGGTAAATTTCCAATTCAGCAATAACTGGAGCAAAAAATTTGTATAAATATCACACCAAGCAGGTAAAATGCGGACTTTTAATGGTGCTTCCCAGTTTACCTTTTTTTCTATTGACAACAGTCTCTTCAATTTCAGAGACATGGACTTTGACATCCGAAAGCTTTTTACTGAAAGTCATCTCAGGAACGGAACTTTTGAGCCTCTCCTGCAAACTTAAAATCTCTTCCTGTATTCTCTCCTGCTGCCTTGCATTGCGCTTTATCAAAATTCTCAACCACCCCAAGGTACAGGCCAAAGAAACACTCTTCCACTCCTCCAAAAAATCAGTTTCATCTTCAGAGAAGTCGAATGCAGGAAATTAAAGAGACTGTTGTTAACAGAAAAAAAGGTAAACTGGGAAGCACCATTAAAAGTCCACATTTTACCTGCTTGGTGTGATATTTATACAAATTCTTTGCTCCAGTTATTCCTGATTTGTGTTTCTTTTGATAGTATTTTTGGCATTTGTTTTTTATTATAAATTTCCAATTCCCCATCCACTGATCCAAGTTGTGCTTGAATTTGATTAGGGAAGAACTATGCTTCACAAACCTCAGCTTTGGCTGGCTAAGGACTTGCTGTATTCAACTGGACGTATAAGAGAATTTAAGTACCTTTATCTGCTCTTTTTTTTCAAAACAATACAGTATTTAAATTGATTTTAACTGTGTGGAAGGAATATTAACTGAACTGGAAGTTAGTCAGTGTTTGCTGAACTTTGTTATTTGCTAGTAATTACAGGTGTGGGGGTAGTCACATTCTTTGATTTCCTGTCCTTGCCTATTTAAGTAGTACAGTGTGAAATATTTTCTGCTTAAAAACCTCAGCTTTGGCCGACTAAGGACTTGCTGTATTCAACTGGACGTATAAGAGAATTTAAGTACCTTTATCTGCTCTTTTTTTTCAAAAAAATACAGTATTTAAATTGATTTTAACTGTGTGGAAGGAATATTAACTGAACTGGAAGTTAGTCAGTGTTTGCTGAACTTTGTTATTTGCTAGTAATTACAGGTGTGGGGGTAGTCACATTCTTTGATTTCCTGTCCTTGCCTATTTAAGTGGTACAGTGTGAAATATTTTCTGCTTAAAACCTCAGCTTTGGCTGGCTAAGGACTTGCTGTATTCAACTGGACGTATAAGAGAATTTAAGTACCTTTATCTGCTCTTTTTTTCAAAAAATACAGTATTTAAATTGATTTTAACTGTGTGGAAGGAATATTAACTGAACTGGAAGTTAGTCAGTGTTTGCTGAACTTTGTTATTTGCTAGTAATTACAGGTGTGGGGGTAGTCACATTCTTTGATTTCCTGTCCTTGCCTATTTAAGTGGTACAGTATGAAATATTTTCTGCTTAAAAACCTCAGCTTTGGCCGGCTAAGGACTTGCTGTATTCAACTGGACGTATAAGAGAATTTAAGTACCTTTATCTGCTCTTTTTTTCAAAAAAATACAGTATTTAAATTGATTTTAACTGTGTGGAAGGAATATTAACTGAACTGGAAGTTAGTCAGTGTTTGCTGAACTTTGTTATTTGCTAGTAATTACAGGTGTGGGGGTAGTCACATTCTTTGATTTCCTGTCCTTGCCTATTTAAGTGGTATAGTGTGAAATATTTTCTGCTTAAAAACCTCAGCTTTGGCCGGCTAAGGACTTGCTGTATTCAACTGGACATATAAGAGAATTTAAGTACCTTTATCTGCTTTTTTTTAAAAATACAGTATTTAAATTGATTTTAACTGTGTGGAAGGAATATTAACTGAACTGGAAGTTAGTCAGTGTTTGCTGAACTTTGTTATTTGCTAGTAATTACAGGTGTGGGGTAGTCACATTCTTTGATTTCCTGTCCTTGCCTATTTAAGTGGTACAGTGTGAAATATTTTCTGCTTAAAAACCTCAGCTTTGGCCGGCTAAGGACTTGCTGTATTCAACTGGACGTATAAGAGAATTTAAGTACCTTTATCTGCTCTTTTTTTTTTCCAAAAATACAGTATTTAAATTGATTTTAACTGTGTGGAAGGAATATTAACTGAACTGGAAGTTTTGACTCTGCTCTTCAGTTAGTCCCACCCACCGTCCCTGTTTTTGTTTTGGTGTTAATCTTAGTGGCCTTGCAACTGCCCGCCCCTCTTGTAAATTTGTGTTTGGATACTCCTTCTGGGCCCATCTCATTTGCTCACTCAACTGAGTGCAGTGAAATCATATTCTGATTTCAGGCACTCCCACTGTGTACAAAGAGAGCATCTGGGAAACAGAAAAAAAAAAAAAAATTTAAGCTTGTTTCCTGCCTTTCCTGTTAAGTGGTATAGACTATTTGTAGGCTTCTGAGCCCCCAAGCCCTTCTGTGTTGGAGGGAAGCCTTCTAGCTTAGTTTTTTTTTTCTTATAACTAGCCAGTTTTCTAGTTTCAGCACTCAAATCTGTTTCTTTGATCTCAGCACTTATTCAGAAAAAAAAAAAATTTCATCTGCTTTTACTGTACTTGTGTTTCTACCTACTTTTTTTACTTTTGCATCATATTAAAAGTAATTAATTGTATTTATTACTGCTTGCTGTAACTCATTCTAAGCCTTTTGGTTTAAACACTTGGGCTTCGGACCAGTTGTTTTGCACTGAGATGGTTTGTGGTCTGCACTGTAGTGGCAGAACAGGTAGCTTACATCCTTCTAGGTTGGGAACTGCTGATTGAGGGCTCAGTGTCTGTTATTCTAAAAGTGTATTAATTCTGGTTTAAGCACTTGGGCTTTCAGGCCAGTTATTTTACATTAAGAGGGTTCGTGGTCTGCACTCTTGTGGGAGGAGAGGCTGGACTCTGCCCTTCTGAGCTGGGAATTTCTGGTTAAAGGCTTATAGTGCATGCATATCTGAACTGCTTCTTACTGAAGTTGGTGCGCCTTGTTTGCTGTGGCATAGACTGGATTCGGGCCTGCTGGATCTAGCTTTGTTTGTGTAACTTGAGCACTAATCCAGGCATTCTCTAAAGTATTCAATTGTATTTATTACTGCTTGGTAGTAACTTGATTAAAGTGTAGCTATCATTCTAAGTCTTTTGGATTAAGCACTTGGGCTTCAGACCAGTTGTTATACATTAGGAAGGTTTGTGGCATGCACTGTGGTGGCAGGACAGGTAGCTTTCATCCTTCTAAGTTGTGAACTGCTGATTGAGAGCCCAGTGTCTGTTATTCTTAAAGTGTATTAGTTCTGGTTTAAGCACTTGGGCTTCAGGCCAGTTATTTTACATTAAGAAGGTTTGTGGTCTGCACTCTTGTGGGAGAAGAGGCTGGACTCTGCCCTTCTGAGCTAGGAATTTCTGGTTAAAGGTTTATAGTGCCTGAATATTTGAACTGTATCTTACTGAAATTGGTACACCTTGTTTGCTGTAGCATAGACTAGATCCAGGCCTGCTGAATCTAGCATTGTTTATATGCTTGTTGTTTGTTTGCTTGTTATTTCCCTGGAACGCTAATTCCACCTAATACGCGCTTCTCAGCGCTTCTGTGGATCACTAGTGATATCTGCATTGCTTGCTGTACTTATTTCCTTGTTTCACTTGAAAGAAAGTTACTGTTTGTCGTTTTGCATTTAAGTTACCTGTAACACATTGCACTTAAGTTACCTGGCACTTGCTCACTAAAGCAATTATATAAGTCTGCACTAAAAATTAAAAGCACTACACCTTCACTCCCCACTGGCCCTGGTTTTCAATTATTAAGGAATTCCCAATATTATTCTAGCATGTCCAAAGGTGAGTTGTCAATCTCCTCTCCGGTCCAGCTGGTGAATCTGGGAATCTTGAGGCAATGTTACAACTGCCTCATGTACACAGACAACCCTCTCCTCCTCCCAACAAATTCCAACACATGTGAGAGATGCAACCATATAGCCAAACTGGAGGCTAAGCTCTCTCAACTCAGTACTGGCATAACCAGTCAGGAGGAGAAGGAAACCACACTCACTACAATTCCAGTCTCACATAGACCTACCACGACAGCAAACCAAACAAATAATCACAGAAAAACATACTCAGAGGCTCTAAATAAAGATCTGCCGAAGCAGCAGAGACCTCCAAAGCAGACACCCAAGCAGCCGCTACCCCAAAACAAAACACGTGCAACACATATCTCACAAAGCCAGTGTGCTGAACAGTCACAGCCCTTAAGACTAAACAACACACCTGATACACTTGTAATAGGTGACTCTATCGTCAGGCACACTGACGTCCTGCTCACCAGGCTGAACAAGGAGAGGGTCACGGTGAGCAGCCTGTCGGTGCTAGGATCCGCCACATAACACAAGCACTCAGGTCACTCCAAGGCAAGTACAAATATGACTCAGTCATTGTCCATGCTGGTGTGAATGACCTGAGATGTACCTCACTGGACTACATGAAAAGAGACATAAAGTAGCTCTCTGAGCATGTAGCCCAGGCCGGTATGACCCTGACCTTGAGTAGCATCTTACCCTCACCAAGAATGATGCCATAATATGAAGACAAGATGATCAATTTGGCTTAAGTACTGGTGTCAGTCAAAGGGGATCCAATGCCTGTCAGCTTGGGATGATATGCTCGACAAGCCATGATGCTTCACTAGGGACGGCTTGCACCTGTCACCCCTGGGCTTTCAGATATTGGCAAAGGCTCTTGCTACCCCCATAGTGCCTTTTTTAGGCAAGGCTCAAAAGACAAACCCACCTCCATAGGTATCACAAGGGATAAGAAACTAAGAGTAATGCTACTCAACGCCAGAAGTCTAAACCTCAAGATGCATGCACTCGAAACTCTCCTTAGCATGGAGAACATCGATATCTGTGCAGTAACAGAAACCTGGTTCAGGGCTCCCGAGAGCACCCCAGCACTACCAGGTTATACCTCATACCATGCTTTTCAGCCCCAAAACTTGGACCGAACCACAAAAGGAGGGGAGTATCGATATTCATCAAAGATACCCACACCTCCAGGTTGGTGGCAAAGCACAAAGCATCAGAGACTATCCATGTGCAACTAACAGTGGGTAAAACTGCCTTCCAGTTTATAGCCTGCTACAGACCACCCTCCCAAACCCAGGAACCCCACTCAGCCTTCCTGAGAACACTGGAAAATATGAAGGTCTCTCCAAACACCATTATATTGGGTGACTTCAACTACCCAAACATAGACTGGGAGCATTACTCTAGCTCCAACACCCTAGCCCAAAGGTTCCTAGAATTTATAAACTCAAATGCTATGGAACAACTTGTTACCACTCCCACAAGAGGGGAAAACATACTGGACCTGATCATCACCAACATGGGGACTCTATGCTCCAGACCAGAAGTGTATCCCTCACTGGTAAGATCAGACCATAAACTAATCTCACTGGATATTCACATCCCGATCCCACCCCTGCCCAGAAAACCACAGTGAAAAACTTCTCTAAAGCAAATTTCACACTCGTCAAAACTGAGGTGGAATCCTTCAAAGAGCCCGGGCCTGTGGAAAATATGGCCCAGACCGCAGAATCCTTTATAAACGCATTCTATGAACACCTTCAGGAATGCATGGATCATGCGATCCCAAATAAAACCAAGACCCAATCCTCCAAAGGCAGGCGTCCTGTCTGGTGGACCCCAGCCATAAACAAACTATACAATAGAAGGAGGAAGCTACTAAATGATAGAGCAAAATCCCAAAAGGGAACGCATCACTGTTCAGTATTAGTAAAAAAACTACGGGCGTACATAAAATTGTTTAAGGCCAGCTTAGAGAGAAAATTGCACAGGACACTAAG